>NC_057862.1:303690685-304026935 GCF_019393635.1 Dromiciops gliroides | reverse complement strand
GAATAGTAATATATTTTGCCCTGAAGGAAAGTGGTAGGGGAATGAGAAAAGAGGGGGAGAGGAAAAGGAAGGGAGGATAGATTAGAGGAGGGGGCAGTAAAAAGCAAAACACTTTTGAGGAGGGATAGGGTGAAGGAAGATAAAAAATTGAGTAAATATCAAGGGGAGGGAATAGGATGGAGGGTAATACAGTTAGCAATAGTAACTGTGAAAGAAATGATGAGCAGGATGATATCAGAAGGACATATGAAAAATGCAAACCATCAACAGAGAAATAACTGATGATATCTGAATACAGATCGAAATATAATTTTATTTGTTAGTTCCTATTTCTAAAGTTATCTTGTCTATTTTGTTTCACATCTTGACTAATGTGAAGATATTTAATTGCACCTGTATGCTTGATTTCATAGGGAGGTTTCAGGAGGGAGGGAGGAAGAAAATTTAGAACAGAAAGCTTTAAAAAATCCATGTGAAAAAAATTTGTTTTAAAATTTTTTTACATGTAATTTGGGGAAAGTTCTAAATAAAAATTTTTAAAAAGAAAGGGTTGGAAAGACTTGTATGAACTGATATATAGTGAAGAAATCAGAACCACAAGAACATTGTACACCAAGACGGCCATATTGTTTGATGAAGAACTGTGAAAGACTTAACTATTCTCAACAATACAATGATCCAAGACAATCCCAAAGGACTATCAATGAAACATACTATCCACCTCCAAAGAAATAACTGATATAGATGGAACACAGACTGAAGCATGCCATTTTTCACTTTCAGTTTTTTCTTTCATTCAAGTTTTCTGAGGCAAAATGACTAATATGGTAATGTTTTACATAATTGTACATGTATAACCTTACCACATCAGGGAGTGGGGAGAGGTGGGAAAGAAGGAGGTATAAAAATTGGAATCCAAAACTATAAATAAAAATGTTTATTACTTTAAAGGAAAAAAAAAGAAAAGAAAAAAAGAAAAAATCTGTAATGAAGAGGAATGTGACATGGCTGGTCCAGATACCCTCCTTAAATTGAAGTTTTGGGAGGAGCCACATAATCAGAGGGTGAGGCAACAGGGTGAAGGGTACTCTTAACATGTGAATTCCAATGTTAAGGGAGGTTTCAGGATGAAGAATTATAGTCCAGAGTATAGCCCAACTAAAAGAAAAAGAACAAAAATAACAGCAAGTCCCAAAGTATACTTGAGCTATAGAAATGTGAATCAGTGCTATTCTATTTATTTGTTGGTTGCCTTTATATCTGGTAGTTGCTAAATAAAAACATGAAAGAATATCACCTTAAAGATCAATTCATCAACAACTATGATGACATGGAAAGAACATTAACTATAAGTAAGAGACAGAATGATACAATGGAAAGAAAGAAAACTGGATTTAGAGAAGTGAATTTGGAGTCAGATGACCTGAATTTGTATTTTGGCTTTGTTTTATGTGACCTGGAAAATTAAGCCCTTTCACTTCCTTTCCCTTCTGTATTTTCATCTTTAAAACAAGGGTATTTGAACTGGCTCCAAATCAACCAACCTATATCTGACAATAGCATTAAACTACAGGTATACTCTTATAATGTTGTCTCACACAAGAAGGAATGAGTCTCATTAAAGCACTTCATGATAAGCCTGTAATGTATGCAATGTATCGTAAGCCTCAATTTACAGAAAAGTAATGTGATAATTATGGTTTTTGAAATATATTGTTTAATGTTGCAGTGATAGGACTAAAATATAGAGTTACTTAAGTTAAATCATCTTGTAAACATATGAACAAGGTGTCTGGGTCAAATTTAGTATGGGGAGTTAATTGGGCGGCTTGCCATAATATTGAGGTTCAGAAAATAATGAGGGACCTCTAGGTCCAGAGTTTCCACTTCTCCAAACTGCCTTTTTTCCAGTTATGTCTCCCAGACTAGTAAGAAAGAGGATTAACAGCCTCTTCTCCACAAACAAATCAGGTTTTATTAATTGTAACAAAATTCACAACACAAGTGGAGTTAATAAAGCTAGGGAAAATGAGAAATGGGATAGAGAAAGGGAAAAATATGATCCACTTCACAGATAGTTAGAATCTAAATCTATAGGGTAAAAAGACCCCCAGGTACCTCAAATAAGCTCTGCTTCCTCAGCTACTCAGAACATCTTATCTCAAACAAAAACTGACTCAAACCCCAAACTTGTTTCCAGCTTAACTGGCTTAACGAGCCAGCCTCACTGGAAGGAACACAAACTCACCACCATCTGGAATTTGCAGTTCTAAGGAGAATCAGCTTTGTAGTGTCTCCTGGTTAGGTCCAAAGATCAAACACACCAGCTTCTCTCTCTCTCAACCTTCCTCCTCTGTCCCTCTCTGAAAGTCTCTCTCTCTCTTCTTGCCTCTCTCACAGGAAGGGCAGTTCTATATCAATGCTGAGTCTCCAATTTGTTTAACATACCCCTGGGCTGTACTGATTATAATTTGGCCAGGTCCATGTGGGTGTGGGGGAACTCCTAGGTGTGGGGTAGGTACTTAGTTTGATACTTTGATTCAATAAATGTTCTTGGTGTTCTTTATTCCATAATTTCTTAAAATACACACCCATCTTCTCTTAAGCTTTTAAAGCTTGCATCTTTTCAGTCTGACCATAATAAAGCAAAGATGGGGTTATAAAACCTAATCACAATTAATTCCTTACAAAGGACAGGAAGTTTATACTTTTCTACTGTTTTTGACCCTATGTCAAACATTAAAAAGGTTGGGGTTCCTGATTGGAGGAAGCTTCCAGCAAACTGCAGCAGCTCCATGGTGACACTCATTTCTGGGACACCTGATTATGGATTTGGATCTTCATCTAATTTTTGGTCCCAATTAAGAAATTCTCCAACTCTGATAATGATAAACACATGAAACAGGGTCTTTCTTTGTAGAGATAACTATCTCTACAAGCAGAGGTTGCATATGCTAGACTCTGAAGCTAACACAGAATTGACTCAGGGAATGGGCTAAAATCACCATCTCTTTTCATTCCCCAGTAATCTAATCCCATTTTGTATACACTCAAATTATATCACAATCACATTCTGTTTTCTGTCTATATGATGACCACTCCAAGTCCCTCACAGTTACCCAAATAGCCAATTAATCAACAATTAGCAAACAATGATTAATTGCCTATTATTATGCTAGGTGGGATTATGAAAATGTACATCCTCTGTGCCACCTAGCTGCCTGTCAAATGCTATGATTACAATACCATTACAACACCACCAGATGAATGCAATACTTTCCAGTGTAATATCATCTTAAATTATCCATACTGCCTCCTTAATACATTTGAGAAGCCAACATGGGATAGTGCTTTGGACAAGGAGTCAAAGTATCTGACCACTAGTGCCAGTTCTACCACTTTTTAGCCATACAGACTTCAGCAAGTCACTTAGTTTCTCTCATTCTCGGTTTCCTCATCTATAAAATGTGGCTCAAAAATGAATCTTAGAATTGAAATATCTGAGAAGTTAGTTAGTTCGACTTCTACATGTTCCTCTACATATTACCCTTGAAAAGAGATCACTTGGCTGTGATTCCTCCAGAGACAAAGTTATTATCTCCAAAAGTAGCATATTCCATTTTTTGACAATTAGCATTGGAAGTTTTTTCTATTGCACCTACATCTGTCATTCTGCAACTTTCATCTATTGCTCCTTTTCTTCTAGGGACAAGAACAAGGAAAATCCCTCTTCCAAATCTTAGCTTTTCAAATTCTTGAGTACTGATCCTCTGTTTCCTTTTTCTATAAAACAAGGGTGATTTTTGGAATTAATTTTTTTTCTCTTTTTTGTGGTACAATGAGGGTTAAGTGACTTGCCCAGTATCACACAACTAGTAAGCATCAGGTGTCTGAGGTAAAATTTGAACTCAGGTTCTCCTGAATCCAGGGCCAGTGTTTTATTCACTGTACCACTTAGCTGCCCCCTAAACAAGGGTGATTTTTTATATCGTTTCAAGATTTAAAATTCATTGTCCTCAATTTTACAATGGCAATGAGAATTATCCCAGAAATTCACCTTTGGACCAACAACAAACATGAAAAATTCTAGAGACCTTAATAAGGTTATAACAGCTTGAAATGAGTTCCTTAGTGTGTAGACTTCTTAGAAAGTTCTGTATCAAGTATTATAGCTATATCAATAGCAAATCACAATACATATTAATTAGCTTATATTACATTAGAATACCCCTTTCCCCAGATGATTAGAAAGTTTAGTTTTTCCTATATTCCTCCTCTATAATACATAGCCCTAAATGTACATTATAACCTTTGAAAATGATTCACACAGTCCAATTGGAATACTTACATTTAATCCAGCAATTGATATTCTGTATTCCTCTGTTAAGACATTTTACTTAATCCAAGAGATTTTATTCTATGACAAATTTTGATGAATGTGCACTTTGTAAAATTCCCTGTTGCTACCTAACCACCTCCTGTTTGTCATTGTCCAAGGACCTTCTCTAGTGCTCTGGCAGCAGCCAACCCTCAACCAGTTCTTGTCACCTACCTTCTAGCCTCTGACCTCACCTCTTTTTAAAAATATACTTTATTTTTTAATTTAATTTAATTTGTTTGCAGGGCAGTGAGGATTAAGTGACTTGCCCAGGGTCACATAGTTAATAAGTGTCTGAGGCTGGATTTGAACTCAGGTCCTCCTCAATCTAGGGCTGGTGCTTTATCCACTGTGCCACCTAGCTGCCCCCTCTGACCTCACCTCTTAAGATTTCTTTAGTCGATCTGTTGCCTTTAGTTGGTTACAATCTGCCCCTGGGCAGACTCCATAGGGTCTGACCTTCTTCTGTTCATGCCTTCCATGAATTGGTCCTGCAAGGACAACACAGGTCACAATATCACCTGCTGCCCCAGTGCTGGAAATTGAAGGAGGATTTTGGAAAGTTTAGCCACCTCTCCACAACCACTGATACTTCTCAATGGTTAGCATATTACAACTTCTTTACAATAGCCCCATACCAGTGATTCTGAACCTCTGTATGCCAAGATGTAAATCTCATCCCCTATTCTCATCTACCTGCTTCCTTACTTTTATACATCTCAAACCTCCACTCCTCCCTGTGTCCCAATCTAGATCTTCCTACTTCTTCCAAAGTACTCCAGTATTTCATTGTATTCTTCAGGACTTCTTGCCCTATTATGAACAAATTTCACTTCATCTTATATGTTTTTCCCACTCTTTCTATCTCCTTCTACTCACTGAGATATGACTCTCTCCTGCTAACACTGAATCCTTGATAACCCTTTCCACTACTACTTGTACTTTCAATCATACTGCCTTCTCTCTCCTCCCTACTGCCATTCACTGGTCATGATAAGGAAGTTAGAATACTACTTTTTCCCCGATGCCACTTCTAGACTGTTCCTCTACCACTATTACACAGTAAAATTTCCCTCTTTGAGGTTCATGGTATACCAATTTATCACCTAATTCGGATTCTGATAGTCATTATCTCTCACTCTCCAGGACATTCTTCTTCGTTCTTCAATGAAATCAGTGCTTGTTTCAGTCTTTCTCTTCAGCCCAGCTCCTACTTGTATTAGGTAACTTCAACAAACCCTAACTTTCCAGTGACTCATTCGATTCAATTCTCATGACCTACTTCTTCATTCTACCTTAGCTACATAAATAGATGGTCAGCTTTTATCAGAAAAAAAATAGATGGTCAGACCATCTATTTTATCATCACCCACAACTGTTTTACATAAATTTTATGAACTCTGCAATTCCTTATATGATTATAATGTTTTAATCATTCCATCTTATTCTTTAAAATCCCTAACTTTATTCTTCATCCTCACCATCACCTCCATTCACTCAATCCCTTAGTATTTTCTCAGGCCATCACACCTGCACTGGCTATGCTCTCCTCCCTTCCCCATATCTATCCTTTAATAAACATATTCAATTAAATATTTTCCTCTACTCTTGAATCCCTTGTCCCTTGTCTTATTGCCAATCATACTTTGCCAAATTCCAACTTTTGATTGCTCTCACCACCTACCTCCTTCATCCCTTTTTCACAGACTGATGAACAGAACTGGAGAAAAACACAAAATCATACTTAATGAGGTCCAGTAAAATTTTATGTCACATAATCACAATTTAGCCCTCATAGCAGCAAAGAAACCTCTCACTCACCACAGTGGCTATCCCAAACTTTATTATCCATCCATAAGCATCCTATGGCATCACCTTCTTCCACCATTCATTGGGGACCTTACTTCATATTTCACTGTACATACTGAGGCCATTTTCAAGGAGCTACTCCCTTCCTCATCACCTCACATTACTAACATATCTTTTTCAACTATCCTCTTTCAGTCTTGATTCTAAAAAGCAATTGCTTTTGTTTTGGCCAGAAAGCCTGAGGTCTTTCCCCTCCCAGTATTCCTTCCTTCCTTCCTTTCTTCCTTCCTTCCTTCCTTCCTTCCTTCCTTCCTTCCTTCCTTCCTTCCTTCCTTCCTTCCTTCCTTCCTTCCTTCCTTCCTTCCTTCCTCCATCCCTCCCTCCCTTCTTTCTTTTTCCACCCATTCATTCTTTTATTTGTTTTAACTAGGTAAAGGAGGCCATTCTTTGTATCCCCTCTTACCTAGCCTTAATTACTGAATGAGCATTACCTCAGACAAACTGAGACCTGGGAAAGACCTTAGCTTAAAAAGGCCAAAGTTTTCCACTGCATCCCTGGGCATGTCCACTAATCCTTATATATATATCTTGCCACTGGACC
This sequence comes from Dromiciops gliroides, assembly GCF_019393635.1. Lineage (NCBI taxonomy): Eukaryota > Metazoa > Chordata > Mammalia > Microbiotheria > Microbiotheriidae > Dromiciops > Dromiciops gliroides. The sequence continues at coordinate 304,020,147 of NC_057862.1, read as the reverse complement.
CAGATGGCTCTGGAACAGAGAGTGAGACTGGTGACTTTGCATAGTCCTCCCTCACTTGAAACTAGTTTACTGAAAGTCTTGACATCACCTCCATATGTAATGATCCTCTTTGAGAATGAGGAACAAACAAGAATACAACTCTGAACATAAAGTTTATCTGTTAACTGCACCTTCTCTTGTATTCTGTACTCTACAATTCCAACAGTTTAGCTTGGGCCAGGGTGAAATGAATTTATAAACTCCCTTCTCATCACTACTTTCTCCCCGCAGCTAAATATTCATTGACAAAGAAGCAAATCAACTGAGGTGTTTTTGTCCTATTTGTCCTTATTCCCAATTCTGAATGGCTTTCTGTTCAGAATTGTGGATACTCAGAATTATCCATTAAAACACCTTATTCTGGGGCAGCTAGATGGCGCAGTGGATAAGCACTGGCCCTGGATTCAGGAGTACCTGAGTTCAAATCCGGCCTCAGACACTTACTAGCTGTGTGACGCCGGGCAAGTCACTTAACCCCAGTTGCCTCACCAAAAAAAAAAAAAAAAAAAAAAAAAAAAAACCCACCTTATTCCCTGTTATATACTAAAGTGTCTCAGCAAATTTCATGTGGTACAGATTGTGGATAATTCAAAATTCCATACTCTTACAATGGGTTCCAGGAATATCAAAGCTGGTGGGTGAACTTGGAGATTACACTTATTGCAAAACATATGGTTCTACAATTCAATAGACACTATTTTGCAATATTCTTAGAGGTTACCACCTATTTTTATGCTTACAAATCATCTACTTAACTCAGAGACAACAAAGAAAAGAAATATCATAAAAGAAAATCAAGTTTCATTCTTCAGAGGGGAAAAATCTCATCCCAACAATGTTCCTAAGATGGATTGATGACCTGGAGTTGACTTAAAGTTACCTTCTCACATAATATTTATAAACCAAACTGTTGTATATAAAAATTTCTCTGGGTCCCCAAAACACACAAGTCACATAAAATGTCTACAACACATAAGACATTTCAACTGGAGGTTCAGACAAAAATTTTCAATATATTCCTGAGACACATACTAGACCTAAAATGTCCCTAATGGACTGTTGCAACACATGGGGTCTTCTAAATAGAAGACTGAACTCACCCTTCACTAGAACTATCAGGCTGACTTTAAAAGAAATAAAATAAATTTAGAAGTTTCAAAGGCACTAATCACTTCAGGTTCATTACTCTGGGTTTCTAGGACATGAGGCAAGCCTGATCCTATGGACCTATAGTCCATAAGAACTTCAGACAAGCTGTCTATATTCATTTCACAGTAAGGCAAGAAGTCTAGGTCTGTCCATAAAGAAAGAAAGAAGAGTCTTCTAATCTCTAATTGAAACTTTTTTTTTCAAAGACAAAATGTAGTAAGGTATTATAGCAGAAATATAATAAACATTCTGGTGATTCTTACCCTAAGTCTTAGTTCTTTATTCCCTGAAAGTTCTGCTTTGGAAATATACCCACATCAGTTGGCAAAGTTGATCTCCCAAATAATTCAGTGCTAATGTATTTTCTATGATGTGAACAGTGCATGAACATTTTACAACATTAAAAAAATCTGATGACTTGGTGGAAAAACTAGCTTCCCTGCACTAGAATTTTCTTCCACAAATTTTCAAACAAGTCTGCCTCTGGCAGAAATGCTGTAGCAAACAAAGCTCTCCGAAAGTCTCTCTACTGGAAATGCAAAGAGAGGGATAATTCCTTTCTCCCATATAGTCAAGAGATTCCTTGCTTTACATTAGTGGCTTGACATTAGACTTCCTGATTTACAAGGTAAGCTGGTTAAATGGAGGTGTGGGGAGGGAGGGAAATGTGTTAATGGAGACTCTTTGATCATAAATCAATTTTGTATCTCTTAATTACCATGGCTTCCCTGTCATCTGAGGATATATACCAACTTTTAGGGCGATTAATATTATAAATGGTTTAGAATAAGGAAAAATGCATGAATTGGGCACTCTTCACATTTTAAACATTTTTATGTGAATTTTTTTAGCCAATTTGAGTTAATGTATTGATATTAATCTTTTGAATATGGTAGTGTATGACCTAGTATACATGGGACACTTCATTTAAACATTGTATTCTCAATTTATTATGAGAATAGAAGCTCAGGTTATGTACATTACTCATGATTACTTATTTTACTCAATATCAAGAACATAAATAATTTTAATTGCAATTAAATTAGGGCATAATTATTGTTTTTATCACTCCCTGCCCTCTAAATTATGAACAAAGTCTGAGAAACAAATTTCAATTGCAAACTCAAATAGCTCAAAATATTTAAAATAGAATGAATGCAAGATAGGTATAGACTGCTGTGAATTAATAGAGGTAGGAAGGGCTGGCAAGATCTGTGAATAAAACTTTGGCTTGATGATATGGAATTTTATGTTTGTGCGTTTCATAGCAAGAAAAGAGAAAGGGAAGAATCCAGAATTACTTTTTAAAGTGTATAATATTAAATGTTACTTTGGATTGCCCTGTGAAAATATCACAGGTATAATTTTTATTAAATTATCTTTGCCTGTTGCCCAGGGAACATCACCAGGCATCATAGAATCACGGAGCCTTAGATCTCAAAGAGACTTTAGAGACCTTGGCAGATTATGTTAAATCTTTGCAAATACTTAACAGAATACTAATATTTTACCTAGTTTGAGTAAAAGAATAACCTTAGTTCTAATGGGCTTTTGATGGAGTTCCCAGGATGCTGAAATTTTAGGCTCTAAAAGATTTTTGTGTCTTTTAAAGAGATTGAATTAAAATATATCTCCTATTGACTGGAGAAATCTAAAGAAACCAAACTGAAGTCCAATAACATCTTCTTCCTGTGAGAAAATAGCAACGCAGGAAATGATTTAAGGTTCTGTTGGGGCGGGGGGAAATATGTCCGATCTTAGGAGGAATACCATGTTAAAATTTATTATTTTCACTTTTTAAAAATGATGGGGGGATTTGTTAAAATGTGCTTTGGGCTAGACTTTTTGATAAGCACAGGGAACTTTTATACAAATAAATCAAAGACAAGATTCCTAAGATTTGTTTCCTGGCATTTTTATCCATGACAAGCAATTCTATAATCTTTAGCAGAACTTTCTGTGCACAGGCTACAGATAATATTAAGAAGCAGTTTTGTTAACTTCTTATTTTGTGTGAGTGGTACTTCAAGGAGGGAAAATTTAACCTGGTTTTAGTAATCTTTTATTGCTTAAGATAGTAAAATGTTGGCAGTTTTTTTTAAGAAACCATTTTCCTTTGCAATAACACTTGAAGGAAGGAAATTTCTGCTAATGGTGTTCCATGACAATGTTATTAAATATATAACAGAGAATCTAACAGAACTTGAATAAGGCTAATTTAGCTGATGCCTGTCTAATCCTTTTTTTAACATACTATATAATGCTCTTGCCCTATGGGTATAAGCTGGTTCAGAAATGATACAGCAGTTACTGCTGCTTTGCCAAAGAATACATGCCAGAGTTCTTTTCCTAGTGGGAACATGTTTATGGGTTAAAGAATATTCAGCAGATGTTTACCCTTGAGATTCTTCAAATTTACATATCATATATCCTGGCTGATTAAAAAAATTGTAAAACAGATTTCTAATGTACTTTTCATTTTGGGGAAAGTCTTAACCTGCTATTTCATCAGCATGGGCAATTCCTGGAGTGGGAACTTCTTCTACCAATGCAAATCAGCAGGTCATTCATCTGTAAATTCATATTAGAAAATTGTCTTGGGACATGGGAAATCATGTATCGTATCCATGGTCATACAGCCAGCATGTGTAAGAGGCAAGCCTTGAACCCAGGTCTTTCTAATTCCAATTCTGGCTCACCTTTTTTTTTTTTTAACTTTTCCATGTTGCCTTTTATGCTTGCAATACTAATGATGAAATTGTAAAGCAAATATTATACTACCTAGGCAGTCAGTCAAAAGACTGAGGTTGTGCCTACTGAGACAGACCAGAGAGTTGAGCAACTCAGAATCCTAGAATGTTAGAGCTGGAAGGAAACTTATAGATTGGCTAGTCCAACCCTTTTAATTTGAGGGATAAGGAAATTGGGTCTCAAAGAGAGGAAGTGGTTAACCAAATAAACCATTTTCTCCCTTTTATATTAGGTGGTCTGCCTCTCTGGGGCCATGAAAATTAGTCTCATTCATCTTTCCCCATGAAAATCCTACTAATACTTGAAAGGAAACTTTAATATCTAACTTAAATCTTTTCTCCTTTAGGTAAAATTGCTTAATTTTTTCAGCAATTTTATTTCATTTCACTTATGTGGGTAGTGGTCATTTTCTATATAATTTTAAACTAGGCAATGCCAGGACATATTTCAATTCTTGGATTTTCAAATTTATTTCCTCAATTTTGGCAGGTTGTTTGGCAAAATAAAACCATTCATAATATACATGTGGACAAAGTCGAGAGATGTGGGCTTAATGAGAAAATGATTAATAGAATTCAACTGAATGGCAAGACCCAAAATGTGTTGATTGAGGGAGGTCCAGTGGCACATGCTGAAAATCTGTCTTTGCTGTTCAATGATTTTTATCAATGACTTGGGTAAAGGCAAAAATGTTTATCAGATGTGTGCTTGAACCTCAGAGTGTAGCTTTTTGATGAAAAAAGGCAATTCAAAAGAACTATAGAAGCTAGAAAGTAGGTCAAATCTAATATAATATAGTATAGTAGAGATAAATGTAGCATTCTACATTGACATTTTTTAAAAATCAGATGTACAGGTCTAGGTGGAGGGAGACCTAATTGGACAATAGTTCCTCTGAAAACACCATTAGGGATAAGGGAAAGAAATAAACATTTATATAGAACTTATATGCAAGGCAATGTGCTAAGCATTTTTTTTTACAAATATCTCATTGGATTAGGTGGACAGTACTATCAGTATAAATAAAAAATATAATATGACAGAAAAACAGATACCTAACAAAATTTTAGGTTGTAATAATAAGGACAAAATTTCAGAATGAGGAAAATTGTTATCTATTTATGTCATTCATTGGACCAAAGCTTTTTAAACTGGGAGTAGTGACCCCACATGGTGTCATGCAACTGAATGTAGGGGTTGTGAAAAATTTGGCAACAGTAAAAGGTTATGTATACTTATTTTACATACTTAGACACCTTGGTTAATGTAAAAATTTATCAGGCAAAAAAGGGTCAGGAGTGGAAAAAGTTTAAGAAGTCCTGCATTAGATTAGCAATTAGGATGGTGAAGCTTAGTAAATACTTGTTGATTTAATTTGCTCTGCTTGAACCAATCAAGCAGCAACTAGGAGCAATAGATGGACATTTTAGAGAGGCAGATGTTTTGTGTTGATTTTAGGGGGACAAATTCCCAGAGCTATTCAAAAGCTGGTAAGGATGACAAGATAAAATGAGTTCTCCATTAACGATACCCTTCAAAAGGAAAGTAATTTACTCTTCAACAGGAATGCTTGTGGGGGAAGAGGAATAAGAGATTCCTGCTTATATAGAAGCTGGATTAGATTACTTTAGTCATCCAGGGACTCTGATGCCCTTCCAACTCTGAGATTCTATAAAAAATATATTGAATACCTACTATGGACAAAGAAATAGTATATTGCTGTTTAGTCAATGGGACTCAGAATATATAAAGTATTCAGTTACAACAATTTCTTTAATAATTCATCTGGATGAAGTGAGTGTGTTTGCATTGCATCCCATCTCGAGGAATTTTAGCATATGGGCAGCAGTGAATTGCACACTCACCATTGCTGTTGTATCACAGTCTGGTTGTGTCTGCTGTCTAGACACTGCTATTATCTCAGACTGCATTTTCCGGGGTGTTTAGGATACATCAAATGTAATGAGTTGTTCTACCAGCATTTCATGCAGCAGTCTGTTTTCCTGTTTCTTTTTAAGGCAAGAAGCCAACTAATTAGGAGAGGTGGGTGGGGGAGGGGGTTTTCTCACCAGCCTTTGGTAAAGTAGTTAAACAAAACAATTTCCCCTGTACATACATATTTGGTTATAGTATATCATGCATAGGCTTTTTTTCTTATTCTCTGAATCTCATGTGGAGACAACTTCAGAAATAATCTAGTCCAACTCATGTTGAAACAGAAATATCTTTTATAACACCTCTAGGGACCATATAGAACAAATCTAGTCCCTTTTCCACATGAGAGCCCTTCAAATACTTGAAGACAATTATGTCCTCTCAGTCTTCTGCACACTAGACAGATCTAGTTGCTTCAATTGATTCTTCAATAGCAATATATGCAGTCATCTCACCATTGAGGTGTGTGGAAATTTATTTTGATTTGGGGACCCTACCTTTAGGCTGAGATTAGAAAGCCTTAGGCCCTCAGGGCCTCTTCTGTGTGGGAGGTACTGGTGCCCCTCCCCCTCAGCTTCAGCTGAGCCAAAAAACCCCGTGGGCTGTATGAGATGCCAGGTCACACAGCTGGGGGGGAAAAGCACCTAGCTCCCTCCACCCTGAGTGGAGCTATTTGAGAGATCCCGGCCCATCCAGGCTGGGGCTCTGGCGTAGCCTGTGATGAGGCACGGGATGCTCGAGCATCCCCCCAGCCCCAGCCATAGCCGCAGCCCTGGCTGGCAGATTAGCTTAGGGTGTGTGGGTACAAAAAGCCCCAAGATTTTAGTGGAGAAAAGGAAAATATATATAGACCTGGGAGTTAGACAGGAGGGGCAGCAGACAAGAGACGGGATGGACAAGGGAGACGGCGGGGGTGGGGGGGGGCCTACAAGGACGCAGGAGAAGGCTAAAGGACTAGAAGCAAGGAGGAAAGGCCAGCAGATGAGAAGGAATGGGAACAGAGAAAAGAGAGGCCAAAGGACAGACTGACAGAGCAGACAGACAGACACACAGAAGGTCGGTGAGAGAGAAACACAGGGGGTCAGCAGTGGCAGTAAGGAGAGGAAAATTAGAAGCAGGGGGATTTACAAAGTGAAAGGGGCTCAGAGTTAGAATAAAGGACCTGAGTGCCCTAAGTCAAGAGGTGGCTAAGGCACTTATTGTATTAAAAAAGTTCCTGGGGCAGCAGGTGGAAGCACCAGAATGGAACACAGTCAGGTTGTACATTTTATTTCCCTGTATTCTTAATTTTAAATAGTATCTCATAAATAAACTCTGCTTTGATTATTTAGTTAAGAGGTTTCTTAATCTTTTGCTTATCAATTTGGGAGTGGAGCAGTGTGGTGGAACTTTATAAACAGCCCATGCTAAGTTAATAGCAGTCAGATAGACAGTCAAATAGTCAAAAGTCCCCAGATAAGTACCCAGTCAGTTTAGCCCCCAAATTAGCCCTAGTCATAAAAAATATTTTCACAGGTGGAACCAGTAAATGATGGACAGCTGGCTAAGCGCTCCTCACTCTGTCCCTGTCTGCACTGCCAATAGGAGAAACAGACAGAACACGCTCAGAGAACACCTAACTTTGACCAATGGGACTAGCTCAGAGAAAGGGTTCTCTCCTAGCCATAACCTTTTCCTCCAACTCCCCCTCCCCTGCCTTCCAGTTCAGAACAGAAGTGATAACTTAGTACCAGGCATTTTTGGTTACAATCACAATGAAGACTGTCTCTCTTTATCGAAGTAGAAGAGAAGTCTGACTTTATTTTATCTCTGCCTTTTAGATTTATTGGGTAATGAACAAAACACAAAGTAAAACATATCAATATCATCTAGCTCATTTTTGCTTCCAAGTGGCCTGTAAACCAGAAATAGAAAAAAGGAGAATTCTTGCTAATTGCCATTGTGAGCTAAATCCCTCTCTGAGCCTATATCATCCACACATTCTTCACACAATTAAGTACATGTACAGAAAGAATAGTTGGAATAAGTCCAATAGCTTACCTAGAGGAATAAGACTTCACAATACTATTAAAATCATAGAACTAATCCAGACAGGCATTTGGAAGGCCCACTGCCAATAAGTGCCCTCCTTACATTGCTTTCCCTCCTCAATTCTTCCCCTGGCCTTGAGATGTCCTAGAGCTCAACCAGCCAATGAAGACATGCCACCATTGGGATTACTTTTGTCTTCTCTTTTCTCCTGGACTGCTGGACTGTTCACTGGGCTTAAATTAAATGAGACTTGGCAACTCTATTCCTTTCAGTGAGGTGGGTGATCACCAGTCCTTACCATCTGCCTTGTTTTTGCTTCCTAATGTCTTTCATGCCTTAAAATCTTCCATGACTCTATCTATGCCTTGAAATCTCTTGGCACCATCATCTTACCTACTTATGTAATTGGAGGACTCTTAAGTCTTGCCATCCACCCCACTACTGTACCCTTAAGATTAAAGATCTTTCTATCTACCCCGTAGTTCAACTTTATTGTCTATGGTATTTCCCCCAATTTGGGTGCCTTGAGAGCAGGGGGTATCTTCCTTTAAAAAAAAAACCCAACAACAAAAAACTTGTATTCTCAGAGTGAAAGACTACTTTAAAATGTAATGAATATGGGGGCGGCTAGGTGGCGCAGTGGATAAAGCACTGGCCCTGGATTCAGGAGTTCCTGAGTTCAAATCCGGCCTCAGACACTTGACACTTACTAGCTGTGTGACCTTGGGCAAGTCACTTAACCCCCATTGCCCCACACAAAAAAATGTAATGAATACTTAGTAAGTACATTTCCATTTATTAATTCACTCATTCATAGGAAGTAGCTTAAAGGAGTAATTTGATACGTTGCATTTAAATCTCCATCTGAAAGGACAGACAAAAGAAAACCAAGAAAGTGGGAAGAGAAAAAAAGATCCTTGCCCAGCCACAAGGATTCACACAGGAGGAAGAAAAGCTCAGCTTTATCTTCCTCTCATGTCACTAAAGCACTATTTTTTTTTTTTGGCAGAGGATGATAACAAGTGACCATTGTGGGGAAATCCAGACACTGTTAACCCTACCAGCACTGTCCCTATTTTTGTTCTAAGGTGCTCTTGATGGCACTGGGGAGTCAATGTGCAACTACATCCTCTGCTGTCTTTTTTCTCTTTCTCCTGTTCCATCATTTCCTTACTGCATGGGATTTTCTATATCTTTTCTGCTGTTTTAAATAATAGAATCAATCTACATTTACCATTATGATTAACCAGTGTTTGAAATGCTTATCCCTATGAAATCTATAACATAATCTCATTTCTCTCCTGAGGTAGAAGGCTACATTCCTCCCTGTGGTTTAGAATTTTGTAGTCCCCTGCAAAATTAGGTGTTTGGCATCAGAAATAATGCATCATAGCATCAAATGCACATTAGTACATAATAGTACAAGTATGTTTAACCCAGTACCCTAGGTAATCACCTTAAGTTGACTTTTTTTTGTGCAAATATACATCAATAATACACATAATAGACACAGTACAATATAAGGTATCACTTGACAGGCTGATTAAGTGAGCACATATCTATGGTACATGCAGAAAACATGATATGCACAAACCACCACAACAGACACATATCTATAAAGTAAAAGCTAATATGACTTATTTTTTTTTTGTTTTTAGTGAGGCAATTGGGGTTAAGTGACTTGCCCAGGGTCACACAGCTAGTAAGTGTTAAATGTCTGAGGCCAGATTTGAACTCAGGTACTCCTGAATCCAGGGCCAGTGCTCTATCCACTGAGCCACCTAGCTGCCCCCTAATATGACTTATACTGTAAGCCTATCTACAGCAGGCCTTCAAAGTAATCAAAATATCATAACTATGTATACATAGCCAACAGCTAAACTAAGAAAAGTTAACAATTGTATCTATAATATAGACATAATGACAATGCTAATGTAAGTGTAACAAGAAAATAATAGAAAAAGCCCCATTGAACATGCAGTAATTAATACATTCATCAGTGAACAAATATGATTACATGTAAGGCACACATTGTATCAGAAAACATTAGCATTATTGCCTAGTGGTGTGTTTAAGCCATTTGTTTTAATTTGTTTTGAAACCAAATCTCCCTATTACTTGGACTTGGAGTACAATGGCCTCTCAGTGGTCTGATCCCAATACTAATTGGCATGAAAGCTTTGACCTGCTCCATTTTTTCACCCTAGTCTAGTTCAACACTCCCTGAGCACCCTGGTGGCCCTTCACTCCCTGGGTCTCATCAATTTGTGGCTATAGTTAGTGTGAGAGCCCAATTGGCTTTAAACCTAATGCAACTCAGAACTCTGAACTCAAGAAATCTAACTACCTTTGATTCCCTATTATCAGAGACTAGAGGCCTGTGCCACAGAATCCAGCAATAATTAAACTCATCTCACCAATTTTAACTCAAAAACCACAAGCTAGTCTGGTCTTTGTTTGGATAGTTCTTGCTTTCCTATGATCTGTTGACTTAACTACCCCTGTGCTTGTGCTGGTCAATGATATAAGATGTTCATAATCCCCATCAAAACTATAGTCTTGCCTATATAAATCCAAGCTCAAGATGTAGGCTGACAAGACCTGTTCCTACATTGTGAGGGCTATGTCTGTTGCCTATTATACTCTATTGATGAAATTGTAAGCAGAACTGGCGATAACTTTGAGTTCAGTCTTTTCTGATCATTTAAATTGGTTTGGGAGGTGTATAGTACACAGAGTCTTCACTTGAATGAGCTGTTTCTGATCCATTTTCTGGATTAGACTGTTTTCAAATCACTGACAAGTGGTCTCTTTTTTGTAGAGCTTACTGAAATGGGTGTCCAGCAATGCCAACCTGCCCATCAGGAAGTACAACTAACTCACCAACAAGTAATAAGTGATTTTGGTTATTTGTCTTTAACGAGTTCCCACAAGTCTTTGGGGGATATTTTATAAAGAGACAAATTGTTTAGTTTCTCACCAACTAGGCATAGAGTAACTTTCCATGAGTCTGCTAACTTATGTGACCTGTCAATACCAATATTTCTCAACAGAACTCTGCTACCCCATTGAAGGTCTTGTAAAGAAAATGGTGATCAGCATTCTTTCAAGCTGAAGATAAAGCTGGATGGTATATTTCTGTTAGCTTCTCTTTCAGTGGAGAGATATCTTGGTTGTGATGGTCTTATGAAACCAGTTGCATTTATGAGCAGAGGCATGACTGACAGCAAGATCCATTACTCAATTCACAAGCTAGATTTTCTGGCTTTGAACCGATCTGTTTCCAAGAAATTCAAAGAACAAATGTATGGAGCAAAGTTACAAATATGGACTGATAATAATGCTCTAACATATTGTGACCAGAGTGTCAAGTTAAATACTATTTGCCAGAGATAAGATGCAGCACTAGCCAAATATGAATTCAAAATTCAATTTCAATCAGGGAAAACAAATGCAGATGCAGATGCCCATATCAGAAGGATGTTAGACATTGAAGCTATGGTGATAGCTAAAGAAGGAGCAAAGTCCAAAGTGTAACGGCCAAAGAACTAGATTATAAGCAAATAGCAGTAGAGTTGAAAGGTTGAGGTTTTCATCAGAAATTATGACAGTAAGTTTATGTGACCTTCACTTCAATGTACCAAACTTCTTTGTCTCAATTCTGTGGATGATTGCTAAAATGGGCAAATGGTTGATGGACTGCTATATGAAGTTATACAGGCCAGGAAGTGAGGAGGTAATGTTAAAATGGTAAGTGCTAATCACTGCAATATATCCTAAATATAGCTAATATTTGGCATTTAGTTCTCCAAGACCAAAGTCTTCAAAAGAGGTATTTTCTTCAAATGCCTTTTGTAGAATGATTGGAATGCAATGGTTACTTGTGACTCACTCTCCAGGAACATTCTCAATTTTAAGACACCTCTATATGAGGTCCTATGATTCCAGGAAAAAAAAAACCAAACAACAAAATACAACAACATTAGAATTGTTAATGAGGTCAAGGTCATTGCTTATGGAGAACTGAGTGATCTCTTTCTCTGGAGTCACTTCCTTTCTCAAAACTAGAGCTGCTACTCTTATCTTCTGTAGGACCAGGGTATATATACTGCTCACTTGCATGCAGTTTTTCTGTGTCTGTCTTCACAATGGAAGTTGCTCTGATTTTGCTCTCTCTTTCATTCTCATTCTCATTCTCTCTCTCTCTCTTTCTCTCTCCAAATGATACTGCTCATGTATCAATTTGTTTTCAATCCCTATACTCAAGTATTTTATTTTCCCAAGGATATTGTTACTATTCATAGTACTTGCCTTTAAGAGTTAGTCCTTACAGGCTTCTGCTTTAGCCTCTGCATGCCCATTTTGGTTACCTTAATTCCTTAGCCCATGTTTGGTCAAATGTTTGTTAGTTTTTTGCAGCTGGATCTTCCCAGTTGGATTTCTTCTAGACAGCTTTGGGCCTATTTTCCATCTTATGTACTAAGTCTAACAACTCTTCAGGTGGAATCCATATAGTCTTTGCTACTCAATTCTGTTCCTACTAGTTTGCTGCATTTCAGAATCTTGTCTATTATTCCTGACCTGATATTCACCTCAGCTTTAGTCTCTAATGTACCCAATCTCTATCATTCTCCATAATTTGATATCTATAAGATTTAGAAAGTCATATGTAAGAAAATGTAGATACCATAAATGTAGAATATGTATACTTTGCTTTTTACCACCCCAAAACTATTTTCACATTTTTATAAATGAGTTTGCTATATGGATTAGCAGCCTTCAGCATCTCTCCCCCACATATAAGTACATAAGCTTTGCCACTGAGACTTTCCATCATGCTGTTCTTTGTAATTTCAATGATGTGGGTGTAATAAGATTTTCTATGGTTGTTCTCCTGGAAAGAATGAGTTCTCTCCTGAGAAAGTTCCTAATTTTAGTCAGTGTTGCTTCTCTACTATAACATATCTACTTCTATACCTGCCTTCAGATGATGCTTTTCTAATGGACACAGTAGACCCATCCCTTACCCTTCTGGTGAGGTATCTTCATATGTTTCATAGGAATTAAACTATTCTTATGACATCACAATAAAGGTCTGTCTGCATCTCATTCTGCTTTTAAAAACCATATAATTTTTTCACAGGCACACCAAATTCCATTTGCAATGATTCTTAACTTGCATTTGAACCATTTGCCCCATGAGATATTCACAAACCACTGCTAACCTCAGGACTCCCTTTCCTATATGTACTCAAGTTTGTCCATGGACCTCCTAAACTGTGGCACCTAGAATTCAACAAAATATTACAGTTTTGATGTGATTAGGGCAAAGTATAAGTCAGCTATCATTCTGGACTATATCCCTCTGTTAAGGTAATCTCAGGTTACATTGCCTTTTGTTGGCTGTGACACTGTTGACTTACAAGTTTGCTGTACTCCTTACTCCCCTAGGCATTTTTTTTTAATGTATGAGGTATTTTATTTTTTCTGTTACATGTAAAGATAGTTCTCAACTTTTGTTTATACATGCTTTACAATTTCAGATTTTTCTCCCTCCCTCCCCTCCCTCCCCACTCCCCTAGACAGCAGGTAATCCGATATAGGTCATATCTATATATCTCTATACATATACATATAGATATATATATATATACACACACACACATATATATACACATAATAACATTAATCCTATTTCTGCATTAATCCTGTTACAAGAGAAAGAATCAGAGCAGTGATGCAAAACCTCAAAATAGAAAAAAAAACCAACAGCACCCAAAACAAAAGAAATAATATGGTTCAATCAGCATCTATACTCCACAGTTCTTTCTTTCTTTTTTTTTCTTGTTGTTGGAGATCCTCTTCTATCATGAGTTCCCTGGAACTCTTCTGTACCATTGCATTGGTGAGAAGAATATAGTCCATCACAGTAGGTCAACACTCAATGTTGATGATACTGTGTACAATGTTCTTCTGGTTCTGCTCATCTCACTCATCATCAGCTCACGTAAGACCCTCCAGGTTTCTCTGAACTCTTCCTGATCATCATTTCTTACAGCACAATAGTATTCCATTGTATTCATATACCACAACTTGTCCAGCCATTCCCCAATTGATGGGCACCCTCTCAACTTCCAATTCCTTGCTACCACGTAAAGAGCAGCTATAAATATTTTTGTACATGTGGGACCCTTTCCCCCTTCCATGATTTCTTTGGGCAAAAGACCTAAAAGTGGGATTGCTGGGTCAAAGGGTATGCACAGCTTTATCACCCTTTGGGCATAATTCCAAATTGCTCTCCAGAATGGTTGGATCAGCTCACAGCTCCACCAACAATGCATTAGTGTTCCAATTTTCCCACAGCTTCTCCAACATTTATTATCTTCCTTTTTTGTCATTTTAGCCAATCTGATAGGTGTCAGGTGGTACCTCAGAGTTGTTTTAATTTGCATCTCTCTAATCATTAGAGATTTAGAGCATTTTTTCATATGGGAATAGATAGTTTTGGTTTCTTCATCAGAAAACTGCCTGTTCATATCCTTTGACCATTTCTCAATTGGGGAATGACTTGGATTCTTATAAATTTGATTTAATTCCCTATATATTTTAGAGATGAGGCCTTTATCAGAAGCACTGGCCTTAAAAATTGTTTCCCAGCTTTCTGCATCCCTTCCAATTTTGGATGCATTGCTTCTGTTTGTACAAAAATTTTTTAATTTAATATAATCAAAATCATCCATTTTGCATTTTATAATATACTCTATCTCTTGTTTGGTCAAAAACTGTTTTCCTTTCCAAAGATCTGATAGGTAGACTATTCCTTTCTCTCCTAATTTACCTATGGTATCACCTCTTATGTCTAAATCATGTATCCATTTTGACCTTATTTTAGTATAAGGTGTAAGATGTTGGTCTATGCCTAATTTCTGCCATACTATCTTCCAGTTTTCCCAACAGTTTTTGTCAAATACTGAGTTCCTATCCCAGAAGCTGGAGTCTTTGGGTTTATCAAACACTACATTACTAGTGTCATTTACTACTGCATTTCCTGAGCCTAGCCTATTCCATTGATCTACCACTCTATTTTTTAGCCAGTACCAGATAGTTTTGATGACTGCCGCTTTATAGTAAAGCTCCAGGTTTGGTACCGCTAACCCACCTTCCTGTGAATTTTTTTTCATTATTTCCCTGGATATTCTTGATTTTTTGTTTTTCCAGATGAATTTTGTTATTATTCTTTCTAGCTCTATAAAATAATTTTTAGGTAGTCTGATTGGTATGGCACAGAATAAGTAAATTAATTTAGGTAGAATTGTCATTTTTACTATATTAGCTCTGCCTATCCATGAGCTATTGATATCTTTCCAATTATTTAGATCTGATTTGATTTGTGTGAAGAGTGTTTGGTAGCCTAGGCATTTTTTTATGAGCTGGCATTTAGGCACACTTTCCCTATGTAATTGATCACTTGAATCTAGGTATAAAATGTTGCATTTATCCTTGTTAAATTGTACCTTATTCAGCTTGACCAATCTTTTAGATCTTATACATTTGGGGATTTTGGTTCTATCAGCCAATATATCAGCAGTTCCTGTCAGGCTTGGTGCTGGATAAAGTGATGGGCCTGGGGTCAGGAAGACCTGAATGCAAATCCAGTCTCAGGTATTTATTAGCTGAGTGACCCTGAGTAAATCATTCATCTCTGTTTGCTTCAGTTTCCTCATCTATAAAATGGAAGATCAAGGCACACCCTCAGAAGAGGATAACAACCTCAGGGCCTCTACATCCAAGTCTTCCAAGAAAAATATTAATTGGTTTCAGGCCATGGAAGTGCTCAAAAGGGACATTGAAGAGAAAGTAGGAGAGATAGAAGGAAGATTTAGAGAGAGGGAAGAAAGAATGGAAAGAGAAATGAGAGTGATGCAGGAAAGCCATGAGAAATAAGTAAACACCTTGAAAAGTCAAATGGAAAAGGAGATACAAAAGCTGTCTGAAGAAAATAATTGCCTAAGAATTAGGATTGAACAAATGGAAGCTAGTGATTTTATGAGAAACCAAGACATAGTAAAGCAAATCCAATTGAATGAAAAAATAGAGGGCAATGTGAAATAACTCTTTGGAAAAACAGCTGACTTGGAAAACAAATCCAGTAGAGATAATTTGAAAATTACTTGTCTACCTAAAAACCAGGACCAAAATAAGAGCCTATACATCATCTTCCAAGAAATTGTAAGGGAAAATTGCCCTGATATTCTAGAAGCAGAAGGTAAAATAGAAATTGAAAGAATCCACCAATCACCTCCAGAAAGAGATAGATCCCAAAAGGAAAACCCCCAGGAATATGATAGCCAAATTCCAGAGCTTTCAGGTCAAGGAGAAAATATGGCAAGCAGCTAGAAAAAAGGAATTCAAATACTGTGGAGTGCCAATAAGGATAAAACAAGACCTAGCAGCATTTACATTAAAGGACCAGAGGGCATGGAATATGATATTCCAGAGGGCAAAGGAATTGGGACTATAGCGAAGAATCACCTACCCAGCAAAATTGTATCTTTCAGAGGAAAAGTAGGATTTCAATGAAAAAGAGGACTTTCAAGCATTTGTGATGAAAAGATCTGAACTGAATAGAAAATTTGACTTTCAAATACAATACCATAGGGAAGCATAAAAAGGTAAACAGGAAAAAGAAATCATGAGGGACATTAAAAGGCTAAAGTGTTGGGGCAGCTAGGTGGTGCAGTGGATAAAGCACTGGCCCTGGACTCAGCCTCAGACACTTGACACTTACTAGCTGTCTGACCCTGGGCAAGTCACTTAACCCCCATTGCCCTGCAAAAAAAACCCCAAAAACAAAAACCCAAAAAACAACCAAGAGGCTAAACTGTTTACATTCTTACATGAGAAGATAATATTTCCAACTCATAAGAATTTTCTCAGTAAGGAATACACAGAGGACACAGGTTTGAACTGAATATGAAGGGATGATATCTGTAAAGCATTTTTTTTGTTTATCCTTATCCTCTGTGGGGCAAACAGGGTGGGGTGTCTTATGTCTGGGGCCAGATTTGGGCTCGGGCCTCCTGGGTCCAGGGCTGGTGCTTTGTCCACTGTGCAACCTAGCTAACCCATGATGGCATCTTTAAAATAGGGTTGAGGGTTAGGAGGAATAGACTTGGGGAGGGGGAAGGGGAGAGGTGGACTGGAGAGAGGTAGCTAGCATGAAGAAAAAAAGAAAAAACCTTATGGAGGGGAGGGGAAGAGGGGGAAGGAAATAGGGCAGTGAGTAAACCTTACTATCATAAGAATTGGCTCAAAGAGGGAATAACATACATATTCAAGTGGGTATAGTAATATATGTTTGCCCTGTGGAAAAGTGGGTGGGGAAGGAGATAAGGGGGTGGGGGTGGGAGAAGAGAAGAAGGAGGGAAGGGAAATTTGGGGGAGGGAGCTATAAAAACCAAAACACTTTTGAGGAATGTGAAGATGTTCTGCATAACAACACATGTATGACATATTGAATTGCTTGATTTCATAGGGAGAGTTGAGGAGGGAGGGAGGAAGAAAAATTTAAGAAAACAGAATTAGCTCAAAGACCTTAACATCATCAGAGTGGGCTCAAGGAGGGAATAACATACACACCCAATTGGGAGGAGTAATCTATTTAACCCTACAGGAAAATAGGAGGGGAAGAGGATAAGAAGGGAAGGGTGAAAGAAGGGAGGGCGGAGCAGGGGAGGGGGCAGTCAGTAGCAAAACACTTTTGAGGATGAATAGGGCAAAATAAGATAGAAAATAGAGTAAATTTCAGTGGAAGGGAATAGGATGGTGGGAAATAGTTATGATGATTGACTACAATGTCAAAATGTAGGGTACCTACTCTGCTGGGCTATTGTGAAGAAAATCCTTTGTCAAGTTTAAGGTACTATATAAAAGTTATGATGAACAGGATGCTATTAGAAAAACCTGTTAAGACCCATATGAATTGAGGCAGAGAGAAATGTACTATATACAGAATAGCAGCAATAGTGTAAGATGATCTGCTGGGAAACACATGGTTATTTTCAGCAAGGCAATGATCCAATACAACTCTGAAGGACTTATGAAAATTGAAATACACCTACAGAGAAAGAACTGATGGTATCTAAAAACAGACTGAAACACATTATTTTGACAACTCCTTAATCTGAAGTCTTGTTTTTATCTGTTTTCTCTCACAACCTAACTAATGTAGAGATGTTTTCCATGACTGCTCATGTATAACTTACATTGAATTGCTTGAGTTCTTGGGGTGGGGGGCAGGAAGGGAGGGAGGAAGAGAAGTTGGAACACAAAGTTTAAAAAAAAATTGATGTCAAAATTTGCTTTTACATGTAATTTGGACAATAAAATTCTAAAAAAAAAATGGGGATAATAATAGCAATTACTGCCTCCCCCCAGTTTATTGTGAGGATCAAATGATATTAATGCTTGTAAAGTGCTTAGAGCAGTGCTATATAAATGTTAGTTATTATTTTCAAACTCAATAAATGTTCTTTCTTAGGCCTTCATCTGAAACTTAGAAAAATCTTTTATATTTTGAAGAAAGTACAACTAGAATATTTTTCTGAGATATTATCTCTGTAGCAGGTAATTCTTCCCAAGAAATGTGGTTATTTCTTGTTCCCTTCTTTTCCTAGGGTAAAAACTCCTCCTAGGGTCAGCTAGGTGGCACAGTGGATAGAACACTGGCCCTGGAGTCAGGAGGATCTGAGTTCAAATCCAGCCTCAGATACTTGACACTAGCTATGTGACCCTGGGCAAGTCACTTAACCCCAATTGCCTCACAAAAACAAAACAACCAAAAAAACCCAGACATACTTTTAGCTGGTGGGGCAGAGTGGATCATGCAAAAAGGATTTTTTGCTCTTCTTGGGTTTGTGAATAAGTTTAGCCCAGGCACAAGTGATAGCTACATCAAAATAACATTCTACATGGATATACCAAGCCATTCTAAATAATGCATTTCTGATATTTCTTAATTCTATATTGCTCTACAGATTAATTTTTTTTTTTAAAAGGAGAGGATGAATGCAGTGGGTGAGATAGATGAAAGGATCCCAAAATGCTTGAAAGTTTTTGGTTGTTTTCAGGCTATAAATTTCATGAACCAATGTTTACCCAATCTTTACTACATATGTATGAAGTGCTTTTGTTGTCAAATGTAATTTTATTGAGACACATTTATTTAAGGAATATCATGGCAAAACAGCAGATAATATTGGAAATTCAGGGAGAATTTTGCTTTTTCAAATTTGTTCTAAACACTGGACTTACCTAGAAAACAATAAGTGTGATTAATAAAGACATATCTGGAAGGCAGATCCAAAAATGTACCCATTGTGCTATTTCTGTACTAAGGGAAAATCTGAATGACTGATATTAGCTGCCATTTTGAAATGAGCTGCAAATGTCATGAGTCAAGGTACTTTCCCTTAAACTGAAAACATTGACTAGAGAAAGCATGGTTTGTAGAATCATAAATAAACTCAAAGGAAGCTTAGAGGCCATCTAATACAAACTCCTCATTTTACAGATAAGGAAAATGAGACTCAGGGAGATTGTTATTTTCTGAAAGCTACACAGGCAATAAGTGGGAAAAATGGGATTTGAACCCATGCCTTCTGATTTTAAATACTGAACTTGCATCCAGATAACTTGGGTTCAAAATCTGTCTCAGGGGCAGCTAGGTGGCGCAGTGGATGGAGCACCAGCCCTGGAGTCAGGAGTACCTGGGTTCAAATCCGGCCTCAGACACTTAACACTTACTAGCTGTGTGACCCTGGGCAAATCACTTAACCCCAATTGCCTCACTAAAAAAAACAAACAAACAAACAAACAAAATCTGTCTCAACCACATTCTAGTTGTGTGATATTAGACAAGTAAACTTATTATATGGGGCCTCAGTTTTCTTCTCTGTAAAATGTTGGTTGAATATATATCATCTCCAAGGTCTTTTACAGTTTGTGTATTCTATGAAATCCCTAGGCCCATACCTACAACATAAGCAGATAGCATTTTTTTTAGGTGATATATCTATATTTCTCTTCTTCTGGGATATAGTCTCCCACTCTTAACAATAGATCCTTGTCTTCCCAAGCTAAGAGCCACAATGGATCTCACAAAAGCAAGCTCCAGTGTATTTGATTTATTTCTTTCATTCTTTTCTAACACTAAGAAGTACTTTTGAGCCCAACCAGCTGGGGAATTGCAACTACTACTCCCTTCTCCTCCAGGGGCCCATCTGCTCTGGATTCAGGGATATGGACTTAGCCAAGTTCATTCCTGGGGAAACCTGGATTCTAATGGGGCCCGCTAGGGGGATGGAGGGTAGGGTCCCCTTTTCTCATATTCTTTGGCTCTTTACCCAACTCAACCATCCAACACCTATAGATAAAAATACCTATGAGTATTGGATTTTATCGAGTCTCCCCTCAAAAAAAGAAGTAGAAAGGTAGTAAAAATGTACATTATGAATATGATATAAGACAGTTATTTATTTCCTATATACATTTCACAGCTAGGTGGTGGAGCAGACAGAATATTGGGCCTGGAGTCAGAAAGACTTGAATTCAAACTTGGCCTCAAACACTTACTAGCTGTGTTACTGTGGGAAAGTCACTAAACCTGTTTGCTTCAGTTTCCTCTACTGTAAATTGGGGGTAATAATATCACCTATCTCACAAAATGGTTGTGGGGATTAAATGAGATAATATTTCTTAAGTGCTTAGCAGAGTGCCAGGCACATAGTAGGAGTTATACAAAGATATTCCCTTTCTCCTCTCTGTCTGTCTTTCTTTCTAATGATACACACCAGGGAGGAGGTCCAGAAGAAAAACTCTTTGTGGGTTGGTCAGATCACATATACAAACATACTTATGAGGAGGCAGGAAAAAGCTTTGGATAGGAGTTAGGGTCTATATAGCAAAACTTGATTATAAGTAAACTACCATGACAAGGTAAAAAATCCACCTTTCCAATAATCAGTGCTAATTTCAAGAAGAGATATATTTTGTATATATCTCAACCAATTAATAAGCATTTATTAAATGCCTATTATGTGCTTGGCACTGTGCTAGGAGATGAGGATATAATTGCAAAAAATGAAATAATCCCTTCTTTCAAGAATATATACATGTTGTTTCCCCTGAGAAAATATTTTGAGGATAGAGCCTGTTTCATTCTCAGTTACCTAGCACATGGTAGGTGCCAAATAAATGCTTATTGATTGATTGAGATACAGCAGTGGCCTGATTTTACCCCAATCTAGTTAGCTCCTTTCCTGATTCTCTGGTGAACCTCCACATCCCCTTTCCCATAATCTACCAGGGAGAAAAAAAGAAATATGACCACATCATGGAAAATAAGGCAAGGACTAGAATAAGGGGAGATGACTGGATAATGAAGATCATTTCTAAGGCAGAAGCCAGAAAGCAAATGCTCCTCTGTCAAAACTAAGCTTTTGATTTTAGAGAGACTGATTGTGACAGGTCATTGCTAAGAGACTTGGTTTTCTTTGGTTTGGGTGAAGATCTTAGAAAGCACGTCAACAAGCATTCATTAAGTGCCTACTATGTTCCAGGTGCTAAGCACTGGTGTTCTCACACAGCAGGGATAGAGAGAGGAGGAAGATGTAGGAGAAAGGGAGAGAGCAGCCCTCCCTATACCTGTTAGAAAAAGAGTGGACAAATTGGAGGCCTGTTCACCAGCAACAGAACTGTCCCCATTTAACCCACGTGGATGTTAGGTGTATTTGTGTGTCACACACTCACACCCACGTGCTTATATTCTGCAAGCTTCCAAATTAGCCTTGGGCCCATCTCTCTCTGCTCCCATTGCCCACATGCACTGAAAACTCTGGGAAGACATCATTCTTTTCATCCCCATCACCCAGTTTATCCAGCCCGTCCCCCCACGGGCAGGAGCGCAGCCACTTGCTGCTCCTCTCCTTCTACTGCCCCGACCCTGGGCGGGCCCTTTGTGAGAGCACCAGGGCGGCAATCCCAGTCTATGGTCGGGGGAAGCCCTACCCTCCTAATAAAGGACATTCCCTTCTTCTCTAGCCTGTGGCTTCTATCCAATGACTGCTCCATCCCCAATTCCCCTTCCTTCCCTCCACCCCTCTTCCCCCATTTTGGCCAAATCTAGCCAGCGCAAGGCTGGGGGGTGGGGAAACCGGAGAGAGGCAGGGCGTTGAACTGGAGAGGATGGAGAATAAGATTATTTTAATGCCCTCTGCTGCCCCGTTTGCCCTCTCCCCTTCCCGATTTAGGGGTGAGGGCCTGCTACCCCCTTTAACCTAGAAGGATAAGGGAAAAGTAGAGGGGTGGTAGGAAGAGGAGGGAGGAGACGAGAGGGCCCATAACACAACCTAGAAGATTGAGAAACCATGAGCCCGCCCCCACCCGCATCTCCCCCTCCCCTTGGCTGGCGGCTGCCGCAGCTCCAGCTAATAGGCGTCAGCGTGGGCTCCCCGGAGTGAGTCGCTAGGTAACCGAGCTCCGCAGACCAAGAAGTGGGGAAGCCCGAGCTGCTCGTCACCCTGAAGGCAGGAGGGGGCGCAGGAACCACTCCTCTTCCGCGCCCTCCATCTCCAACCAGGCACTCCCGGATTGCCCCTACCTTAGATACGCGAGTGTGAACACACACACACACACACACACACACACACACACACACACACACACACACACACGCACGCACAGACACACTCAGACACGCACACACACAGGCACATACGCACACATACACACAAACAGGCATGCTTCCTATCCCCACCTTCCACTCGATTCATTGACCCGCTCCGCTCCCCTACCCCGCTGGAAAGAAGGCAAGAGGGGACCTTCCACCCACCCCATCTCCATCTCGGGGGTTGGGGGTGGGGGAGAGGACTCCTGACATTGCAAACCACCCTTCCAAGCCGTCTGGCACCCACAGCACTGTCCGTTCCCCCAACTTAGTTGGACCCGCGGAAGCTGAGGTGGTCGCTCCTGCTTCTTTCAGTGTCTCTGCTGCTGCCGCCGCCGCCGCCGCCACCGCCGCCTTTGCCTTCGCCGCTGCTGCTATTGCTGTTGGCGTCGGTAAGATGGTTCCCAAATTGCTTTAATGGACGTGGGTTATTGTTGTACCTTGAAGAAGCAAGCATACGAACTCGCCGCGTGGGAAAGTTTTCTGTGTTCTCTGAAGATCGCCCAGTCGTCAGAGAATCTAGGTGGGGATGGTTCTTTTAAAGCTACTCTTCTTTGCCTTCTAAGGCCTCCCCACCCATCCATTCCCTATCCACTTTAGGACTGTAGTTAGTGCCCGGGCTTCAATAAGGTTTCTCTCTTTTGCTTCTCCAAAGTCTGTGTGATGACCCCAGAAGCTGGGCATGACGATCCCCTGGGAGCAGCAAGGAAATGGTAGTGCTGACCTGAGACTTCACTGGAGGGAAAATCTTTCCAGGAGAAGGAAATGAAATGAGCTCTAGGGATCTGGTGCCCAGTAGCCATCTGAAGCCCGTTGAAAACTTGTCGCTTTGTCCAGGAGAATGGTGCTGAAGACGCCTGCCCAGTTCACAGGATACCTGGATGCCATGCTCAGCCCAGCGTCTGCAGAATGCTCCCTGCCCCTCTCTTCTTCCTGATGCACTGCACGGTAAGGCCCTTTTCTGCCTTTGTAATAATGCCCCTTTGCTTAAAAATTTTTTTTAGGCTTTCCTTTTTGTTATTTCACTCCACCCTCAGCCTTATAACCTGTTTGTTTTCCAGAGTTGTCATTTTCCGTGGCTGAGGACACCTGATTGACAGTATAGTTTCCACTAACATTTTGTAGCTTCCTTCATACCCCTGCATATTTAATGCGTGTTTGAAGACACCTGGTATACTCAATCAGGTTTTATCACCCACAGTCCCATCAAAAAGGGAAAGAGAAAGACCTGTTTGGTAGGAACGACAATATATTCAAATTATAACGAATAGTCTTCTTTATCTTGGCCCCCAGTAGACACAAGTATGTCCCATCTTTTTCTAGATAAAGCTACTTTGGTATGTGTGTGTGGGGGGGGGCGGGGGAAGATGTATTTCTGGTCAAATACATGTTCTAATAAGTATTGAACAAACGTTAAACCAGCATGTCCTTCCTCTTGTAAAGAAAAAGCAAAAAGCCAAAACCAAGACACCCATTCTAAAGCACAGTGAATGTTGAAATTAAGTTTATGCCCAATACTACTTTTTTTTCTTTCTAATACTTCTTTTAATCAACATCTGAGGCTTTGCTTGGATTTTATCTTTACAAATTACCTCTTGAATGATGCAACATGTAACATTTGGTTTGTACTAATGTGCCTACCCTGTAATTAGCATGTGAAGTATATGTTACCTTTGTTTTACATGTTTTCTGCCCTCAAACTGGATACGTATATTAGATCTCAGGTAGAAAAGCCAATTTCTTCATGTCAGCTGATTCTGGTATTCTGCAATTAGTCATCTTTGGCTATTAACACTGTGATCAGAGACAGCATAAAAATTACAAACCCTATTGATAATGGTCTCTCAATGCATGCTTGTCATATAAGTGTATGTATTGCAAGTGACACTTCCTACCTTTCAGAGGGGAAAGGCTGCTTTAATATAATATGGTACACTGGATTTCTTCATTTGGTGCCTAACTTTCCCTCTTTGTAGCTTTTAAATGTTCTCATACACATTCTTGGGTCATTCTTAGGTAATAAGAAAGCAAGGTCATAAAGAAAAGTTTATTTAGCTCTGGTTCTGTAAAGCTTAGGCAATTTATAAGCAGAATCCCTAGTTCAAATTCAGACTGGATGACTATGGAGCTTAGAGGGCCACATTCAGCCCAATAAGTGAGATTTGCATTGTTATTTGAGGGGGATGGGAAGAAGTATGTGTATTTATACTGATCTGTGCTAGGGAATTAATGGGGGCAGAATCATGTGGGTGCTCAGGGCCACACAAAATGAATAGGTGGTTGATTTCCAAGGAGAACGGTGGATGTGGTAGAGATTACAAGAGTCAAATATGATAGAACAAGAGAAGGTTGAAAGCTAAACATATTTTAAAAGCCCATCCTAGGAGAGATGGGTGGAAACTATCCAGTGCTTCAAAGTGTTCAATTTAGCACACTATGGAACTAAATGAAATTGGTAATATACTTTGAGCCTATCTAAATGGGTGCCACAGTGATCCTTCAGAAGGAGGAGATATAATATATGACCATGAAGTCCAGCTACAAGTATATAGCCCCTGAATTTTCCTTCTAATCACAATTAATTTTCTTTGCAGAGGTCAGACTTTTTAGTCAAATAATTAGTAGGAGTAAAAAAACCTAATTTTTCAAACACTTCCAAATATATTGTTTACTAATTACCTTAGTAATGGACTAATTAATTCCACCAAGTATCCAGAGGTACCCTGATTATCTTAGAATTGTAGATAAAAAAACTTTTAGTTCATTACTTGTTCCTTGGCTGTAGTTTACAATTAAATTAATCACCTTGACCTATGGGGAATTAAGATTGTTTTCATAGCTAGTTTTAAGACTTAAGTTAATGAACCCTTTGAAGAATTATTGAATTATAAATGAAACATAATACTTCTAAATACATTAGTGTCTTACGTATTTACCAAAGACTAAATGCCAGCTGGGACATATTATATAATTGTTCCATCCCCAAAAGTCAGTAGAGCGGGCCTATGTTTATTCTATCACATAGAGAAGTCCTGTATATAGGAAATCTTGCATTTTATGCACATGTATAATTTATTGTACACAGTTGGATTTTTAATCTGTATCACCTGTGTTTTGAATAAATATTACAATAGGGAAGTAACTTATGAAAAATGCAAATGACAAGGACATGTCATTATAAAATGAGACTGATTTTTCCTTTGATATTAAATGCTATAATGTTCATGTTCTGATGGACAACTGTCCAATGTAGTAAGCCTCTAATATTTGTCTTCTAACTTATTGCTTTCATTAATTTTCTCCCATTCCTGGAGCTTCATTTTCCTTTTTTACTTCATCACGTATTCTCCCTTTGCAATTTTTTGCTTTTCTTTTGGGTCCACTTCTTTTAGAAAGTCTCCAGTACAGAACTAGATTCACTAAACTAGATGCACTTAGCCCTTTACTCTGAAATTTTTTTTCTCCTTATTATCTATAATTCACTGACTGATTATGAACTCTCCTAGAGAAAACAATCCACCCTGTTATACCTTACCATTTAATACATTGTTTTCAGTTATACAAATACAAATAGTGTATTGGCCATTGAAGCATACATCTTCAAGATTGTATAGCTTTTCCAAATGGATATGTTCAAATTCTACAAACATTTTAATTGTCTACTCTGTGCAAGGTGATGACTAGGAACTGATGATAGAAAAACAAAAATTAAATAGTCTCTGCCCTCAAGGAGCAAGAAGACAATGCATATGAAGATCTGTATAATTAATACAAATTAAGGTGAATAGTGATTGAACACTGGCAACAGTGTATATCAGGAATAATATCATGGCAGTGGCACTTGAGCTGAGACCTGAAATAAGAAAAGAGTCTGATAATTAAAAATGAGTCAAAACAAAGATGTAGAAGACAGCATGCCAAGTTTAGGGAACAGCTTCACAATCTAATTTAGAAGGGAAAATAATCTTGAGAGATGGGTTGGGGTCAGTTTGTAGAGGGCTGTAAATACTAGACTGAAAGATATGTATTTCATGCTAGAGGCAATGGGGAGCCAATTAAGGTCTTTAAGGAGAAGAGTGACATGGTTAGAACTATGTCTTAGGAAGATGATTCTGGCAGTTATTTGCAAATCCAGTGCAATTTCAAGTACACTGAGCACCCTCTGGTATGATGGGCATCAGAGGGTTTGGCCTAGAAGAGCTCTAAGACCCTAGTTTCTAGCTCTCATATTCTGCAGTCTATCACTATTTGCCTTCAGTATTTTCATTCCAGTAGAAATTATTATCCAGTGTGTGGGGTACTCCAAGAGAACTATAATCATATAATAGAATAAAGTTGCATGCTAGAGATCAGACAACTTTACAAATGAGACCTACATAGCAAGATTGATACAGATCTTTATGTCATTTTATTCAACGAGGGTAAAAATAATGGAACATTGCTTGTAGATGACACTTCTACCCAAGGAACTCAATGATTTTTGTGTCAGCATTATTTTATTCCAGGATGACAGGTGGGGAGGACATGTCATTTTTTTAATATACACAATTTATTTTATTTTATTTTATTTTGGTGAGGCAATTGGGGTTAAGTGACTTGCCCAGGGTCACACAGCTAGTAAGTGTCAAGTGTCTGAGGCTGGATTTGAACTCAGGTCCTCCTGAATCCAGGGCCAGTGCTCTCTCCACTGCACCACCTAGCTGCCCCTACACAATTGTTTTTAAAGATAAACTAGCACTATAAATAGTAACATGAAAACCATATGGAAAACATCAAAGCTACTCAAAACTTTTAGCTTCATGGGAAAATGACCATGCCAAGTGTTATACCATCTTGCATACACATGATAACCTTTTAAAGCCTAATGGATAACAACATGAATGGATAGTGGATAGTATATGTGCTTAGGTGACAAAATGATTCTGGTAATTTCTTTTAAGTATTATTAAAGTGTCAATCTCAGAGTTGGAAGGGACCTCACAGGGCATCTAACAAAACCCAATACTTGACTGAGAATCCCTTCTATATCATATCCTAGAAGCATTTATCCACCCTTTGTCATAATCTCCCAGCAAAAAGTCCACCATTTCTCAAGAGGGGCCATTCCACTTCTGGATAGTACTTAATTATTAAACAGTTTTCCTTATGACAAGGCTAAATGTTACTTTTCACAAATGCCGCTCATTACTTCTAAATCTCCCCTCAGTGGCCAACCAAAATAAGTTAGTTCAATGCAAACAATTCTACACCAATGCTTTAATGCAGGTGACTTCTGAATCTTGTATTTTATCCAAGATTTACATTCAAGCAAATAAATTATGTGATTCACTTGGATATATACAATCAAATTGATACAAATTTTCATTGGGATAGTTGATTTCCATTTATTGAATAGAGTCAATATTTTCTTTTATTTCTTCCTTTAATTTCTTTTGTGTGTGTTTCACCATCATTTCCTGATATTCTCCACCCCAGTGAACAGTGTAGAAAGCCAAGGCTGTCAGGGCATAATAAAATTAGTTTTCTAGGGGGATACAAAATAACACCTTAAGCATTTAATGTTCATGAATATAAATTATATACACATATACACACATATCTATCTATCCATCCATCTATCTATCTATCATGAATGGTCCTAATTAAACCATGGCATTTGTTTAAAAAGGACGGATGGCCACATTTGGGATGCTCAGATCCAATTCAATAAATATTTATTAAAAACCTCCCATGAACAAAGCCTGTGCTAAGCACTGAAGGAATAAAGATAAAAAGAAAGATTATCACTGCTTATATTTGACTTGGTGACTTACATTTTGCTTTCTGGATTCCAACAAGAAGTTCTCCTCTCTGACCCCCTTGGACTTTTAGTTAGAAGACTTGTATCTTCAAGTATGAGTTCTTCCACTTACTAATTATGTGGGTTAGGCAAGTCACATCACTTCTCTGAGTCTCAGTTACTACATAAGTAAAATGGGAATAATAATATTGACAATACCTTCCTAAAATGATGGTTGTGAGAAATATGTTTTTACTAGAGCTATAGAGGATAAGCATTAATTCTCTTTGATTTTTTAATGTGCTTCATAGAAATTTCTGGGACTTCACTGGCATAAAAATCCTGAGTACAGCTCTGTTTCTAGCTCAATGATTCTCTGGAGCATGGTGATGAGTGGGACTTTTTTGGAAGGCTTTAGTATAGATAATGCAACCTGGCTTGCATATTTAAGCATAGGCCATGTTACATAACAAAGCCCCTTCAAAGCATAGTGTATGTTTTCTCTTTTAAGAGGTTTACAAGTTATTCCTTTTACATGAAGCAGAGGAGAAGAACTAAGAGCAAAAAGGTGTTTATAAATTCATGTACAACTCAAATCACAGTGGCAGAAAATATAGATTTAAAAATGTCTTTAAGACCACAAAAAAAGAAAAGAAAACAGAAGAATGCCAGTTTGAGAAATAAGACACTAAGCTTTTAGTCTCAGCTCTGCTACAAACATGTTTTCTGACATCAGGCAAGTCATTTCCCTTATCTGGGTCTCTGTTTCTCTCCAAAAATAAAGAGTTGTGTTTACGTGATCTTTGAAGTCTGTTTCATTTCTGACATTCTGTGCTTCAAATATTTGATTATCTGTTTGGCATAATTACTGTGAGTTCACAGAAGTTCAAATTCTAAATATGTTTTCTTAGCTAATAAGTTTAATTATTCAAGGCCCATGGGATCATAAATTTCTCCGTCAGACATGTTATTTATATAAAAGGGAAGAGATTACTGGAATATGCCTTAGATACTTTTTATTACTATTTCAGAAGTCAAGAACAAACCTTCTGATATAGTCAATAGTGTAAATGCGAGGTTAGAGGATTGCATTTCTAGTTTCCAAAGAAAAAGGTGAAGGAGGTGACTGTTGGTTGAGGGAGGTGACTGTCCTGCCATACTGCACCCTGCTTATACCACAACTGGAGTATTGTGTTCAATTTAGGGCAATGAATTTGAAGAACACTAACAAATTTCTCAGGGCAGGGAGGGGTATGGAAACTTTGCCACGTTAGGATCAGGCAAAGAAACTTGGAGTGTTCAGTCTGATAAAGAAAAAACTAAGGGAATCCAAACTATCTTAAAATATTTGAAGAGTTGGCAATAGAAAAGAAATTGGACTTGTACTGGTTTCACCCAGAATGTTGCTCCTTAGAGCAAGGAGTTCATGTTGGGTAGAGGTTAATTTTGGCCCCCAGTAGGAGAAAATCTTGCAATTTAGTGATGTCTGCTAATGGAATAGGCTGCCTTGGGAGGTAATAAGTTCCCAAACAATACCTCTTATAGTATCAATATATATTGATACTGTGTATTGTATTTTATACTGTATATTGATACTGTGAGAGGTATATATATGTATATACATATATATATACACATATATCTATATACATACACATATACACACATATGTATATATGTATGTGTGAGTGTACACACATACTTACATACTATATATGTGTGTGTATGTGTGTAGGCCTCCATCAGTTGTGGGTGACCACGGATCAGCGCCTAGAAGAACCACAGGCCACAGTTTGGCTGTGCAGTCCGACACGGGAGCCACAGCTCCTGAGTGACTTATAACTGGTAACTGCTGCATCCCATGTTGTATCTACCCCATGAGAAGTGTCCTCTCCAGGGCGCTGGCCTGGGCAGATCAATATGGAAAACAAGCTGTTGCCCATGCAGCAGGTTTTCCCTCTCTGCGACATTGGTGGATCCAAAGGAGAGGCAGAGCCAATACAGTTTGGCACCAGTGCCACCGCAGGAGTTGCCAGAGGGATGTGATGTCCAACATCCAACTGCCTAAGGGACTCCGACTCCTGATTTTTCCTCAGGGTTAACTCCCAAAGCCTTTCCCATTTATGGGTATAGCCACAAGGCAGCGGAGGTTAAAAATCAGGGTTTCCTTCCCCTAGGCGGGTTGCCTGCCAAGACTAACAAGCCCCACCTGCCCGAAGCAACTGGTTTTAAGGCACCAGTGACTCGCCTTCGCCCCTTCTCCTGTTAATGGAAACAGTTCCGCCGCGAGAAGGCCAGGAGTTGGGCTTTGGTTGACAGAGGCTATTTAAGTATGTGTGTGTATATATATGTATATGTGTCTATGTGTCTATGTACGTATGTGTATATATATATATATATATATATATATATATATATATATATATGAATAGTTTTGGAGAATCTTTGAGGTCATGTTGACCCCAATAATTATTTGGGCAGTGATTTTGTGACTAAAAAGCATATTGGCTTGGAAATAAGGGCACCTGAAATTTAGTCTTACACATAGATAGCTATAAAGCCTCTAGGAAAATCATGTAAACTTTGAGCTTCAGTTTATTTATCCATAAAATGGAGGCCATAAAACCTGCCCTTCTTGCTTCACAATGTTTTTGTAAGGGTCAAATGAGATAAAGGATATGAAAAGTGTTAAGTGCTAAATAGATGTAAGGGTGGCAAAGCAATGAGGCAAAAGCTTCAAGAAGCTCAGAATCCCTTAGTTCTAATACTTCAATTAATCAATAAATATTTATTTAGTACCTACTGTGCTCTAAGCACTGTGATAAGCACTGGATATACAGAAAGCAGGAAAAGGCAATCTCAAGGAGCTCATGATCTAATGCTGGACACAGCATGCAAACAAACTATGTTCACGATAAATAAGAATTAATAGATGGAAATCATTAGAATTAAGACGGGTGGCACTTTCTGTATTTCTTTGAAGTTGTAATAGGGGAATTAAAAGAAATGTGAATTATATTTCATATAGGATTAAAAACAACCTGATTTTTATTTTTATTTTTTGCTGGGATTAAGTGACTTGCCCAGGGTAACCCAACTAGTAAGTGTCAAGTATCTGAAGCCAGATTTAAACTCAGGTCCTCCTGAATCCACTGAGCCACCTAGCTCCCTCCCTGATTTTCTTTAAACAGTAAAAGTTTGAATTGGAAGCAGCTAGGTGATACATTTGATAGTGCAGCACTTGAAGTAAGGAAGACCTGGATTTGAATACTGCCTCACATACTTCCTAGCTATGTGACCTTGAACTGTAACCTAATCCCTGTTTGCCTTAGTTTCCCCATAGATAAAATAGAGATAATAAGAACACCTGTCTCCCAGAGTTGTAAGGATAAAAGCACATATTTGTAAGGGGGTTCTGTACACCCTAAAGTGCTATAGACATGCTAGTTATCACCATCATCATCAATAGACTAGCCACATACCATTCATAGCCATTAACAAGGAAAGCCTGTTAATTAAAAGCTTGTTATATTTATTACCAATTTGTGTTCATTATTTTTCATTTTCCTCTGGTGAACAAAGATATGTACATAATTCTAACAAGCCTATGCCTCAATTAGCATCATATTAAAAATAAATAAAAAGACTATGCATAGTTTTAGATATATTTTAATTCACTCTTTACTTTTATTCTCCTATTGATTAATTCATCAGAGGTTTATGAAAAGCTTATGACAATGTGTACTATTCCTCTAAGGTCGTCCTCTGAGGCTTGATCATAGTATGGAAATGATCCGTAATTTTCTTTCTTTTTTGGTGAGGCAGTTGGAGTTAAATGACTTGCCCAGGGTCACACAGCTAGTAAGTGTCAAGTGACTGAGGTTGGATTTGAACTCAGGTCCTCCTGACTCCAGGGCCGGTGCTCTATCCACTGAGCCACCTAGCTGCCCCATGATCCATAATTTTCAAAGGAGCTCAAGCTCTGGTTGAGCATGTCTGCCATTTGAGGAATAGCCTTGGACTAAGTTCAAAGAAGCTCATATCCTAAAAATTGGCCACTAAATAATTTTTTTTTTTGGCCATAGTAATTCATGAAGACCAACTATTGAGGTCTATATTAGTGGCAGGAGTAACCACACTGCTGAAATTAACAGTGTTTTAAAGTTTAAATAAGGATATTCAATGCTAGGTGCACTCTTCTAGGTGTCCAGGGAGATACAGACGTAAATATCTCATGATTCTTGCTCTTATGGAACTCAGTAGGGGCATCTAAGACCTATACATGGATAGCAGCAGGCTTTGGACCTGTTATTTCATTGCTACAGAAAACTACCAAGTGAAGAAACATCAAGACAGCACCTTCTCAGCAATTTATAATCCAAGAATGTTTCCTAGAGGTCTGAGAGACCGAGTGATTTACACATAGCTAAAATGTGTCAGAGTCAGGTCTGAAACCCATTTCTTCCTGGTTTTGAGACCAGCTTTCTAATCACTAAATGTTGTTCTGATTTGTATAGAATCTAAAGGTATAAGAGTATAAAGTGTGAGGGATTAATCACTTTTTTGTTTTTTGGTGGGGCAATTAGGGTTAAGTGACTTGCTCAGGGTCACAGAGCTAGTAAGTGTCAAGTGTCTGAGGCCAGACTTGAATTCAGGTCCTCCTGATTCCAGGGCTGGTGCTTTATCCACTGCACCACCTAGCTGCCCCTGGATTAATCACTTTTCAAGATAGGGGATCTAGAATACTTCATGGAGGAAGTGACACCTGGGATGTTCCTTGAAGGAAAGGCAAAGATTGAGATCAAGGAAGAAAAGGCATTCCAGACACAGGAAATATTTATTGTGATACAAACAAATTTTTATTTGTTGCCTATATTATGCACCTATACTGTACTACTGGTCAGATAGTAACTAAATAAATATTTATTAAGAGCCGACTAGGTACCAGGCATTGTGCTAAGTGCTGGGGATACAAAAAGAAGAAAGGAGCCCCTTGACTTTAAGAAGCTCACTTTCTTTCTTTCTTTCTTTTTGAGGCAATTTGGGTTAAGTGACTTGCCCAGGGTCACACAACTAGTAAATGTCAAGTGTCTGAGGCTGCATTTGAACTCAGGTCCTCCTGACTCCAGGGCTGGTCCTCTCTCTACTGTGCCACCCAGCTGCCCCAAGAAGCTCACTTTCTAATGGACAAGAATCATTTATTTATTTTGAGATTTTTTTTATAATACCTCAAAAGACCAAGGATTTCATTAGTTTGAGTGTTTTTTGCTGCCACCACAGATTAATTCACATTGTCAATTTTCACTATACCGTGGTAGGTGATTTTTATAAGTTGCTTTGCCCCCAAACATTATGAACTAATGACCAGCTTTCTGGTGATGAGCCCATTACCAAGCCTTTCCTATAGTCTTTCTAACTTTGTGAGACCTTGATTAGTTAGTCTTCCTTTGATATGGCCTTTTGAGAATACTGGATTACCTCTACACCACAATGAGGCATTGGAACATTTAAGGGTCTTAGGCTAAATGAGTCATAAAATTTCAGATTGATTACTGTGTTTTTTTTTCTTTCTTTTTTTTTTTTTGTGAGGCAATTGGGGTTAAGTGACTTGCCCAGGGTCACACAGCTAGTAAGTGTTAAGTGTCTGAGGCCAGATTTGAACTCAGGTACTCCTGACTCCAGGGCCAGTGCTCTATCCACTTCACCACCTAGTTAATTGCAGAGGGTGGTGTTGTTGCTCTTGTCTTAATTATCCATCTTTAGCTAATTTATATGTTAAATGGTACAACTATACCCTGACACCTTCCTGAATAAAATGTAGGTTAAAATTATGAGTTTGTGTTATGTGTTATGTTACTCTGAGTGATCTGTAAACAAGTAAACAGATTAATATTGAAATGGTTTGAATACAAGAGTCCCCTTTTCTATGCTACAGAGTACCACTTCAGTTCTAAATGTAATTGGCACCATCTATACAAAGAACAGATTTTATACATAGTTCCGGATGTATTCTGTAACTTTTTGAGCTGTCTTTCATTCAACAAACATTTACTAAGGGCATACAATGTGCCATCTACTGTGTTATACATGATGAGAGAGAATAATAAAAATAAGATGTGTGCTTTGCCCTTGAGTAACATATAGTCTATGGGGAAGACATGACAGGTACGTAGTTAGCCTATTTAAATCTGTATAATATTTAAGTATATAAGATGAGTATAAAGTCTTGTGAGATCAGATGAGGAAAAATGGCTAACAGCTAGGGAAAATCGGGAAAAGCTTCATGGAGTTAATGGAGATGGCAATCTAGATACAGAAAACTTCTGTGGGATAGGAGTGGGAGTAAGGTAAAGTGGACTATTTCAGAAAGCACCAGGCTTGCAGCCAGAAGAAAAAAAACAAAACTGTGTTTGAATTTAGACTTTGTCATGAACCAGTGTTACCCTTTACTGTGGCATCTTGGGGAAGTCACTTGACCTTTTAGAGTCTTAGATTCCCAGTATAAAATGTCTCTGGTATTTCTTATATGACTTCGGATAACTCATTTAATCTTTCTGAGTCTCATTTTCCTTATCTGTAAAATGAGAGGGTGGGTTGTATGGCCTCTCAGCTCTCATCTTGTTCTTAAGGTTGTGAGCCTGTAATTTTGGTCATTGTTCTATTTCAGAGCAATTTTTGTGAAGATCAAATGAGAAAATACAAATATAGTACTTTAAAAGCCTAAAGTGCTATATAAATTTATTAGTATGGCTCAACTCATTTCTGGTGCCCTGGAAATAGTCCTGATAAACCATATTTTTAAAAAAAAACCCTGAAATCTAAAAAAACATACCCAAACAAAACCAAAAAAAAAAAAACACAAAAAAAATTGCTTTGGCTGCTATCATATATGAACCAGGAACTAGGAATAGTCTCATTTTTTGTTTTTGTGACTAACTCCTGACTCACATGGAATAGTAGTCAGAACTATTGTTTTTTGTTTGTTTTGATTTGGTGGGTGTTTGATATGAGCATTCTATATCATGAAGGAGTTTTCAGTTATGGAATAAACATGCTACTAGACTTCACATGGCAAAGACAGGGACACTACTTTTCCCTCACGTTCATTAGATCTAAGAGTTGGAAGGAGTTGGGAAAGGCATTTAGTCCAACCCATTGCCCTTTGCATAGTTTTCTTTTGCAGTGTCTATGACATATGGTGTTCCTGCTCCTGTTCTTCTTTAATATCTGTAATGATGGAGAACTTACTACTTCCCCATGCAATCTTTACCATACAGCTTTTCTTTAATCTAATATGTTCTTCTTTAGAGTAAACTGAAACCTCCTTTCATATAACTTCTATCCAGCGGGGCAGCTAGGTGGTGTAGTGGATAGAGCACTGGCCCTGGAGTCAGGAGGACCTGAGTTCAAATCTGGCCTCAGTCACTTGACACTTACTAGCTGTGTGACCCTGGGCAAGTCACTTACCCCTCATTGCCCTGCAAAAAAAGGGTCTCTAGGCTCTGGCTTCTACCCAGTGGGCCTAATTTCCCCTTTTTGAAGTTATCAGAATAAATGCAATCCTTTTTGTGGAGGAGGTATAGAAGAATAAAAATAGTGCTGGACTTGGAGTCATCATAGCACTATCCTAGATTTAGACCTGAATCAGAAACACCAGAGATCACCTGGCTTAACCCAGCAGTGTTCTAGAGCCTGGTAGTACAGGCTCAAAAGCCAATTGTCAGTGTGAGCATTTGTATCTCAGAATCTAGCAAATGCTAAAATCAGGGCTTGACTTATTGTTTTGTTGATTGTCAAGAATACATACATATATATATTTTGGAGAGCTACTTTTGAACATTCACCAGCACACTGTGCCTAACACCCTCACTTAACAAATCTGGTTCTGACACTAGTTATATGAACCTTGGCAAGTCACTTAACCCCTCCAAGCCTTCATTTTTTGATAATAAAAATGCTTACACTGTTGTGGGAGGGTAAAATATTTTCTCAGTCTTAATGCAAATTCCGTGGGTGTTTTTTGTGCCCCACTATAGTCCTTTAAATATTTTAAATCAGTTGAATTCAGAAAGTCTATACCATTATAGTATGGAATCAATGTACATACAAACATATAATTTGTCCCAGGATGCCTGAATACATGACTGTTCAATTGCACAGGTTCTGAGACCTGAGTTCAAATGTAACCTCAATCACTATTAGTTCTATGACCCTGGGCAAATCATTTAACCTCTGCTTCAGTTTCCTCAAGTGTACAATGGCGATAATGATAATATCTACATTCTCAGGATAGCATCAAATGAAATATTTATAAAGCATCTTAGCACAGTGCCTGGCACATTGTAGGTTCTGAATAAATGTTTGTGTCTGTCTTATTTTGTAGTTGCGTACATGTAGGGACAGGAGGTTCAGAAACTTTTTTGTCATATGAATGCTTCCATGTAATTTAAGGAGAGGAAATAGAACATTAACAATGAAGCTACCAAGAAAGTTGTTTTAAAGGAAATGGAATTTGATATAAGCCTTGAAGAAAGTGAGGACTTCTAATATGTGGGAGTAAATAAAGAGAACATTCCACATATGAGGAGCAGCTTGTGCAAAGACAAGTGGGAAGAAGGTGGAATTTTACATCCAGGGCATAAACTGGCTGGAACATAGAATGTGTGAAGGGAAATAATGTGAAACTTGTCTGAAAAGATAGGTTAGAGTCAAACTATGAAGAGATTTCAATTTTGGAGTTTATGTTTTGTTTTAGAAGAATTGAGAAGCTGTTAAAGCTTCATGAACAGAGGAGTAACATAGCTGCAGTTGAGCTTTAGGAATTTCAGTTTGGCTGTTTGTGGTAAATGAATTCAAGATGGGAGAGACTGGTAGCAGAGAGAATTCCAAGTCTTGACAAGAGGTAATAAGGGCATGAATTGGGATTGTGGCCATGTGAGAGGAGAGAAAAAAAATGAAAACCATGTTGTAGGGATAGAATTAAAATGATCTGGAAACTTAATATAAGGGGTGGTGAAAAAGAGCAAAGAATTAAGGATGATTCATAGGCTATGAACCAAATTGGCTGGTAGAATGGATTTTTGCCTAACAGATAGAAGAAGAAAATGAGGAAGAAGAACAGGCTTCAGGGGAAAGCAAGGATCTTTCTACTGCAATTTTTTTTTTTAGCAACAAATATTTATTTGATTTTTTCCAGTTACATGTAAGGGTAGTTTTTGTCGTTTTTTGTTTTTTGTTTTTTTGGTGGGGCTATGGGGGTTAAGCGACTTGCCCAGGGTCACACAGCTAGCAAGTGTCAAATGTTTGAGGCCGGATTTGAACTCAGGAACTCCTGACTCCAGGGCCGCTGCTTTATCTACTGCACCACCTAGGTGCCCCCGTAAGGGTAGTTTTTAACATTCATTTTCATAAGATTTAGAGTTCCAAATTTTTCTCCCTCCCTCCCTTTCATCCCCCCTCCACAAGACCACAACCAGGTTGTATATGTACAATCCACAAGTGCTCCTTTTATCAGTTCTTTCTATGGGGGTGGATAGTAAGCTTCGTCATTAGTCCCTTGGGATTGTCTTGGATCATTGCATTGCTGAGAGTAGTTAAGTCATTCAGAATTGTTCATTGAATAATACTGCTGTCACTATGCACAATGTCCTCCCAGCTCTGTTCGCTTCACTATACATCAGTTCATGAGTCTTTCTAGGTTTTTCTGGGATCATCCTGTTTGTCATTTCCTGTAGTACAAGAACATTCCACCACAATCATATACCACAGATTCTTCCGGCATTCCTCAATTGATGGACATTCCCTTGATTCTCAATTCTTAGCCACCACAAAGAGTTGCTATAAATATTTTGTACAATTTTTCCCCTTTTCTCTTTTTCAAGATTACTATTGTTAACTGTTTCCCTTCCATCCTATTCTCTTTCCCATTATATTTATTCTATTATCCATCTTCTTTCACCCTATCCCTCTTCAAAAGGGATTTGCTTCTGTCTGTCCCCTACCCCAATCTGCCTTTCCTTTTTTTTCCCCCTCTCTCTTTATCCCCTTCCCTTCCTATTTTCCTGCAGGGTTAGAGAGATTACTCCACCCAATTGAGTGTATATGTTATTCCCTCCTTGAGCCAATTCTAATGAGATTGAGGTCTTTGAGCCAATTTTGATGAGTGTTAGGCTCATTTACTGCCCAGATTAAATAGATTACTCCACCCAGTTGTGTGTGTGTGTGTGTGTGTGTGTGTGTGTGTGTGTGTTAGTCCCCCCTTGAGGCAGCTCTGATGAGTTTAAGGCCTTTGAGCCTTTTCTAATGAGTGTAAAATTCATTTACTGCCCTGCTCCTCCCCATCTCTTCCCCCACTGCATAAGCCTTTTCCTGTTTTTTTCATGTAGGATTTGACCTCTGCCCTTCCCTCTCCCCCAGTGCATTCCCCTCACCCCTCCTTTCAACCGTAAAGATGTCATCATGGGGCAGCTAGGTGACACAGTGGACAAAGCATCGCCCCTGGATCCAGGGGGATCCCAGCCAAAACCCATCCTCAGACACAAGACAGTCACCCACTGCATGACCCCAGGTATGTCCCCCCAACTCCAATTTTTTATGGCTCTCTAGGGTCTTGTATTTGAAAGTCAAATTTGCCAAGCAGTTCAGGACTTTTCATCACAAATACCTGAAAGTCCTCTTTTTCATTTAATTCCCATTTTTCCTCTGAAAGATTATGCTCAGTTTTGCTGGGTAAGTGATTCCTGGTTGTAATTCCAATTCCTTTGCCCTCTGGAATATCATATTCCATGCCCTCCAGTCCTTTAATGTAGAAGCTGCTAGATCTTGTGCTATCCTGACTGGGGCTCCACAGTACTGGAATTCTTTCTTTTTGGCAGCTTGCAAAATTTTCTCCTTGACCTGAGAGCTCTGGAATTTGGCTGTAATATTCCTAGGAGTTTTCCTTTTGGGATCTCTTTCAGGAGGTGATCGGTGGATTCTTTCAATTTCTATTTTACCTTCTGCTTCTAGAATTTCAGGGCAATTTTCCCTGAGAATATCTTGGAAGATGATGTCTAAGCTCTTTCCTTGATCATGGTTTTCAGGTAGACCAATAATTTTCAAATTATCTCTCCTGGACCTATTTTTCAGGTCAGCAGTTTTCCCCAGAAGATATTTAACATTGCCCTCTATTTTTTTTATTCATTTGGATTTGATTTATTGTGTCTTGGTTTCTCATGAAGTCACTAGCTTCCATTTGTTCAATCCTAATACTTAGGCAATTATTTTCATCAGAGAGCTTTTATAACTCCTTTTCCATTTGGCCAATTTGACTTATCAAGCTGTTGATTTTTTTCTCATGTATTTCCTGCATCACCCTCATTTCTCTTTCCTTTTTTTCCCTCTACCTTTCTAACTTTATCTTCAAAGTCCTTTGTGAGTGCCTCTGTGGCCTGAGACCAATTAGTATTTTTCTTGGAAGCTTTAGATATAAGGAAAATTGACATCTTCCTTTGCGGGTGCACCTTGATCTTCCTTGTCACTGAAGAAACTTTCCATGGTCCTCACCTTTCTCTGTCTGCTCATCTTGCCTTTCTTTGACTTGATTTTTAGCTCCTTAAAGTGGGGCACTATTTCCAGGCTGCAGTATCCCAAGCTTCAGAAGTCCCAGGTGGTATGATTTAAGGAGGATCAGGTTCTTCACTTGCCTGAACTGTTCCCTGGTCCATAGATGACCCCAGACCAAGTTGCTAATCAACCAGCTTTGTGTGTTGTGGTTGTCAGCTCTGATGAGCCTGTTCTCCTCCCTGATCTGGGCCACTGCTTCTCAAGCCTACTTCCTGGTTCTCAGCAGGAGTGAAAAACCCAAGTTCTGCCTCAGCACCAGCACAGACCCCTGTAGTCTCCCCGCTGCCAAGGGCTCAGCCCTCTCACCAGACTGTGAGCTTAGTTCCAGATGACACTGGTGCTTCAGCTGATTCAGAGGCTCTGGGGCTCTCCTTCTCTGCTGAGACCTTCTTGGGACTGGATCTGTGTCAGGGTGACTGTGGGGTTGGGCTCCACTCCTGTATCAGCACAGTAGCTCCCTCCTTCTGACCTTCCAAGCCATTCTTGGTTAGAAGATGATTTCAGCACATTCTTCTGTGGGTTTTGCTGCTCCAGGCATTGTCCTATGGCATTATTTGGATATTTTTTGGAGCGATTGTGTCATGAGTTCGAGAGCTCACTGCCTTTCCTCCACTGTCTTGTCTACTGCAAAATTTTCAACCAAATGTGGTTAAAAGCTACTAAGAAGAGTAGCTTAAAAATTACATTATTAGGAGTTGTTAAACATAGAAATGGATTACTTCAAGTAGCTTTGGGAATCTCTGACTGACTTTAAAAATTAGTAATAATATCTTTCATTTTTCCATTACCTTTATCTCTGAATCTCTACTTCCCCATCCTTTATCCAGTATACTATCCCTTTTAATAAAGAATAAAAGCTTAAGGGGAAAAAGTTCACTAAAACTAACCAATATATCTATCCAATTAAAAAAAAAATTCCAGGACAAAAGGTTTGTTTCCCTGTTTGCTTTAGGTACAATGTTCTGTAGGGACATAGGTTAGGTAATCATATAAAACATCTTTTGCCACTATAACCCTACTACTTTATCTCTTTCAAATAAG
Source organism: Dromiciops gliroides (assembly GCF_019393635.1). Classification (NCBI taxonomy): domain Eukaryota; kingdom Metazoa; phylum Chordata; class Mammalia; order Microbiotheria; family Microbiotheriidae; genus Dromiciops; species Dromiciops gliroides. Next base: position 303,979,093 of record NC_057862.1, on the reverse strand, counting down.
TAGAATTATAGAATGTGGCAAATATTATGCAATGTTTCAGGTTCCTTTTGTTGTTCTTAATGAATAAAAGAAAAACTGTGGCAGCTTTCTGAGTAAAAGACATGAATATTTCCATGTTCTCTTATGATTTGATGAATATTTCACAGAGATATTTACTATTTCTAGAGGGATAGATATGCATACTCTCTGCTTAAATTCACCATTGAAGTAGTTAAGTGAGTTTTGGAGAGGACAAAAAGAACCTTTTAAATATACTGTACAGGGGCAGCTAGGTGGTACAGTGGATAGAGCACCAGGCCTGGAATCAGGAGGACCTGAGTTCAATTGTGACCTCGGACACTTGACACTTACTAGCTGTGTGACCCTGGGCAAGTCATTTAACCCCAATTCTCTCACCAAAAAACAAAAACAAAACAAACAAAAAACACCCAAACGAATAAGTATACTGTACAACACATTAAACCAGTGGTGGCTCTGCCTATAGAGAAATTCATCAATGTGAAAAAGATAACTGCTCTTAGACTCAAGTAGGTCTCACTTGTTCAAGAGAATTTTTTCTGACTTAGCCTAGCCCCTCCAAGTTTGGGCCCGAGTCCAACTTTCACTGTTACAGTGGTGTAGAACTGGATTTGGAATTGTGAAATAATTTACTCCTAAACCAGAGTTGTCAAATTCCCAGAGTGTTTACCTCCAGACCAGATTCCAATGTAATTGGGAAATGTTTAACAAAATAAATAAAAATGTGATATAACATAAATTATGTTAATTAGTGGTTTTTAAAAATAAAAGTATTCTATTATTTTCTAGTTACATGTAGAAATAGTTTTTAATATTTGTTTATATAAGATTTCCAATTTCAAATTTTTCTCCTTCCCTCCCTAGACAGCAGGTAATCTGATATATGTTTATATATATATAAAATAACATTATAATTAGTAGTTTTTGAGCTCAATGTGTGGGACAGTAGGGATCAGCCTCTACTTGAGTTTGACACAACTGTCTTAGACCATTTAATTATTAATCAAAGTGATTGATTCAAAAACAATATTAAAGGAGACATGTTGACTAAATTGATCTCAGCTCCCTTTTCTGCCCTTATCTCCAGGGAGATGTTTAGGTTCTTGGCAAGGCAATAGAGAGACTTTCAAGTCCAATGAGGTGTTCTTAAGGAGCTGGTACTTTTGTTAAGCCTCAATGGGAGCCAAGTCTTCTAAGAGGTGGAGGTGAGGATAAAGAATAGTCTAGGTGTGGGGAAGAGCATGAGCAAAGAAACATAGGCAGGAGATGGAATCTCATGTACAGGGAATAAACTGGCTGGAATGTAGGAGGACTCCTTTTGTATTGAGCTTAGGTGACCACAAATTCCATTAATATTTCAAGCCTTATCCCCTTGGATCAATCAGGCTTCAAGGATGGCTTCATTGCCTTTTTTTGTGTGAGGCAATTGGAGTTAAGTGACTTGCCCAAGGTCACACAGCTAGTAAGTGTCAAGAGTCTGAGGCTGGATTTGAACTCAGGTCCTCCTGACTCCAGGGCCAGTGTTCTATCCACTGTGCCACCTAGCTGCCCCCACTTCATTGCCTTTTAGGGGAAAACTAGCTTACTTGGCAGAGATTTTCTAGTTTTTCCTGATTAAGCTTAAAGAACAAACAGTGTATTTCAAACTTTTTCAGCAGAACTACTAGTAGATGCACTCTAAACATACAGGGGAATGGATTTTAGCTACTGTGTTATCCTCAGGCATCAAATAGCATGATTTAGTGGATAGAATATTTGGTTTAGAATTTGAGGACAAGGGTTTGAATCCTTGTGACTCCACTTAGCAGTTAAGATAATTATTGTCAAGTTACTCTGTTCTCTGGACCTCAGTGTCCTGAATTAATTGGGATCAATCTTTAAAGTTTGTTCCAGCTCCAGATCCTATGATGCTAAGCCATTTAACCTCTATTAGACTCAGTTTCTTAATTAGTAAAATGAAAATAATACCTGTTCGAAGCATATAGAACCCTGGACTTGGAATCATATAGGCTTAGATTATAATTCCACCATAACTACTTACTAGCAGTGTTACCCTGGACAAGTCACAGTGGCTTCAGTTACCTTATCTATAAAATGGAAACCATATCCAGAGCAATATGTAGTATGGCCTAGTAGATTAAAAGCTGGATTTGGAAAGCCCTAAGTTAAAGCCCTGCCTCTGACAAAAACTGGCTTTCATAAACCAAGGCAAGGAATTTAACTTCTTAGGGGTCCTAGGCAATTCACTAAGTCTATCAGTTACAGAGGAGGTACTGAATGCCACTGAAAGAGGAAATTCCTCCAAATGGACCTCTCTGTAATGATGATATTGAAGGTTCATTAAAAATTATCTATAGCACTTAGTTTACAGGACTGTTGTGATAATTGAAAGAAGTAATGATTCATATAAAGGATTTTGCAAACCTTAAGGCATCAAATATCTGTCAGTTATTATTATTGTTGTTGTTACTACTACTATTACTCTTACTGCATACTTCATAGAAATGTTGTGATGACCCTGAAGTGCTAGAGAAAAGTGAGCTATTATTATTGCATTATGTGCACAGATGATATATTGAATACAGTTGATTGATGATAATAGCTCACCGCTTGGTAATACTATAAAGTTTATAACTTTCCTCAAAGGCCTGTTGTAGTCCCATTTTTAAAAAGAAAATTAAAACTCAAAGAGATTCAGTGACTTGCCCCTCATTATAGAACTAGTGAGTGACCAAACCCAGGTCTTATGATTCTAATACTGGTGGTTCTTCCATATTCTGTCTCCTTTGTGCCCTGCCCCACTCCAAAGATAGTGAAAATTCTTTTTAAAAAACCTCTTTCTATATTAGGAACAATATTCTAATCTTTCCTTGTCTCCCCTTGATACTCCCCTCCACCATAAAAGTTAGACTAGTTTTTTCCTTAAAAGGTATTGAGGCCATGTTTGAGATTTAGTTGGTTCAGAGGAATAAAGACTCAGACTATGATGTCACTTCCTCATCTACAAAATAGCTACAAGGAGCTTCAGGGGATCTCTGATGCTTGCCTAGGAGATTGCAATGGGAGCTTCATTCGGGTGAATCAACTCAAGGGGATTTCAATGTGCCCCTCCCATTATATTTATAATATCCTCTTCCTGCCACAGCTAAATAAATACCCTTTTGTTAGCTGTTGGATAATCTGTGTCTCTCTTCAATATCAAGCCTAAACCACCAGGGGACTAGCCTGAATCAGGCCCAGACCAGAATAACTTCATAATTTTCTTGTGATTCTCTTATAATATATAATGCTTATGTAATATACACAAAAATGAATACTGAAGAGAAATGTTTCTAAATGTGGATCAACTTCCTCAATTTCAAGTGCCTTTGGGTCATATCTCTTCCCCTAGGTTGCTACTTGTCAGTAGATTTATGCCTGAATTAGCTGACCAATTCACCTGAACTGCTTATTGTCCTTTAGACCCCTTTCCCCCTCAAATTTCAGCTATTAAGGACATTATAAGGCTTTCAAGAGAGAGAATAATAGAGCTAATTGTTTTGAAAATGCCTGCATAACTATGAGGAGTGACAGCTTATATAAAAATGAGGCATTCATTGACCCCATCATGATTCATAAAGCTTTGTATCCAGCTTTCTCAGAAAACCTTTTGGTACAGTCTCAGCCTAAAAATAATGCTGTCAAAATATGCCCACAGTTTAGTATGACAGAGAGAGAAAGGCCAGATAAACAGATAAATGAAGTGATAGAAATGCACACAGGATGCTAGAACTAGAAAGGACTTTAGATAGCATCAAATATTATCCTTTCACTTTAGGTGAAGAAATGGATGGAGGGAAATAGTTATGATTAAAGACTACAATGGCAAAATGCATGGTCCCTACTTTGCTGGGCTATTGTGAAGAAAATTCTTTGTCAAGTTTAAGGTAATATATAAAAGTTATGATGAACAGCATGCTATCAGAAAAACCTGGAAAGACCTACATGAACTGAAGCAGAGTGCAATGTACTCTATACAAAATAACATCAATAGTGTAAGATGATCTGCTGGGAAGCACATGGTTATTTTCAGCAAGGCAATGATCCAATATAACTCTGAAGGACTTATGAAAATTGTAATCCATCTACAGAAAAAGAATTGATGGTATCTGAAAACAGATTGAAACACTTTTTTTTTTACAATTCCTTAATCTGAAGTTTTGTTTTTATCTGTTTTCTCTCACAACCTAGCTAATATGGAGATGTTTTCCATGACTACTCATGTATAACTTATATTGAATTTCATGAGTTCTTGGGAGTAGGGGTGGGAAAGGAGGGAGGAAGAGAAGTTGGAACACAACGTTTTAAAAAATTGATGTCAAAATTTGTTTTTATATGTAATTTGGAAAATAAAATTCTAAACAGAAAAAAAAGAAAATCAAAGAAGTTGCTTCTCATGAATTACTAGATTGTGTTAAAGAAAAGGAGGTCATCAGATCCTTAGAATTTATGTTGGCCACTCATCCAAGTGGTTAAGATCATCTCATAGGTCTAAAAGCTCATCAGTCTGGATCCAACACTCTTGTTCATGGGGGTGGGGCTTGTTGTTCAGAGAGACAAGTGAAAAAAGACATCAGGGTGTGTAAGCTCCTACCTGCCTAGCCAGTCTGTAAACTCCTGGCTGGCTGGAGCTTCCAATCTGTAAGGGGGGTTTAAAAAATCCCCCAGGTTCGTTAAGCTCCACACAGGGACCCAATCTGTAAGGGCCTGCTCCATCCACAGCTGCTTCTCCCAGACTAACAAGAAACAAGATTAAAAAGCCTCCTTTCAACAAAAGCAAAAACCAGGACCTTTAGGGGCTGTGCCCAAGGCTGGTTGGGGCACAGAGTTTCCATGCGCATCCTTGCTTGGTGGAGCGAGCCGGTGCCTGAGACCCCTGTGTTTTATCCATTGCGCCACCTAGCTGCTCATGTTTACTATTTATTTTAATGAAATAAGTGATCAAAGCAATAAAAAGAAAAGGAAAAGGAAAATCCTCAGCTACCTCAAAAATTAAATAGTGCAAAGGGCTCAAGAATTGAAGCCAGGAGCCATGTATTAGAATCCCAGCTAGACCAGTGACTTGCCATGTGTTATATGAAATCCCCTGAATATATAGGGAAATCTGGACTTTAGTCCTGTTCCTTCCAATAGTTTCCTCCTTCTGGACTTTAGTTTTCTTTTCTGTAACAAGATGTGGATGGACTAGGAACTAGATGATCTCAAAGAACTTTTTGAGCTCCAACATTTCATCTAAGTGTCTTTTCCAGTTCAGATGAAGCTTGCTTTTCTGCCTTCCCCTCTAGACACTGTGTCACCAGAGGAAACCAAGAACTAGGTCTCCAGTTTCTCTTCCATGTAGAGGCAACTACTATTTCCAGCCTGCCATTAAAATTAAAGACTGGGCATGGTGTCCAAGAATTCCAGAGATTCAAGAGACTCACTTTTAGTTCCATCTCTGATGCTATAACCCATAGGCAAGTCACATTCTCTCCACACCTTAATTTTCTCTGTAAAAGAAGGAGGTGTCCTAGATCAGAGTTCTTAACTTTTTTTGCGTCATAGGCCCCTTTGACAGTCTGGTGAAGCCTGTGTGTTCCTTTTCTGACTTATTTTTTAAATATTTTATAGAAGGAAATACTAAATTTCAGTTAGAGGTCAATCAAAATAAAGATATATATATATACATATATATTACCATTCAGGTTCACAACCACCCTAAAAATCAATGCACAGACCCTTTGATGATCTTTGGACCCAGGTTAAGAATCTCTTCTCTAAATTCTGTGATTCTCCAACTAGTTCCTCCTTAATTCATGCAAAAGTGATTTGGAATCTGCTTTTACCTGTTTGTAAATAGTATACTAGAAAGGGAGAAATACCTGGGGCAGCCCTTAAAAACACTAGGAGTCTAATGTTTCAGAGAAATAAAAATTTCTCTGAAAATGCTGGATTTTTCTTTAATTTTTTTCAAAGCCCTTCACATAGAGCTCTGCAAATAATCACAGGAGACAGAGAAAAGGTTTGGACTTGTGATTTTATTGGTATACTCTTTCTATCCTAGCTTTTAAAGATTGTCTTGAACACTGTGATGTTAAATTACTTTCCCCAGGGTCACAAAGCCAAGATATGTCAGAAGCAGGATATGAACTCAGGTATTTCTGACTCTGAAGCCAGCCCTCTATTGATTATACCATGCTGTCTTTGCTGGTAAGCATTGAATCATAAAATATTAGAGTAAGAAAGGACATTAGAAATAGTCAATCCTAATAGTGTCACATTATGGATGAAGAAACTAAGGCCAAGGATGGAGAAGGGAATTGCCAGTTTTACACAGTTAGTAGCAAAACCATTGTTTTTTTAATTTAAAGAAAAGTGATATTTCTACTATAAAGTGCTGCCTTCCCCATGCTACTTCTTGTGTACTCCGTTGGACTGCAGAATGGCACATCATTAACAGCATGTTTTTCCCTTTTACTTCACTGGGGAGATGACCGACTTTTGAAAGGGGTCAGTGGAGATCACAGAAAATCTAGATAAAGCCCACAATGAAAGCAGGCTCAAATCTATTTATTCACAAGTGCTTTTTGGAAAATATAGAACTAGAAAAAAATCTCTTTCACTATTTCTTTTTTGAAAGATGAGGCTCCTAAAAACCAATACTGCAGGTATCTGAAATGTCTTTTCTGCTGAAGAAATATCAAAGTGTGATTGGCAGAAAAGTATGATGATATTTAAAGGGACTGCCTTTTTAATCTCTCCCCACCTCATGCCTAAAGAATGAAACATTTGGGGCTAAATTATCTCACTGAGTGATAAAATCCCTGGTGGGGGCACTGCATCATCTTTTTCAGGAAATAAAAGTCTCGATAAGGCCAAAGCACTTCAGTGCTTTATATTAATATGTATATTATATAATTAATTATATAAATATTATATATTATATAATTAATAGTAAACAAGTGCCTTAATAAAAGCTCACATTTCTACATTGCTCTACAGCATGAGTTTTCCTTTCAACAATCCTGTGAAGGTAATTTAAGTGTTATTCTCCCCATTTTATAGATAAGAAAACCAACGGTCACAAAAACAAAGAGATTTTCCCAGCATCACAAAAATAGGAAGTAGAAGTCCCTGAACTAAAATTCAATCAATGCTAACTCCAAGTCCGGTGGTCTTAATGCAATTCCACACTGCTCTATGGTGGACTTCTACAAAGATTAAATGAAATAGCCCCACTGTCCCCATAGAGCTTTCTATATATTAGGATATTGATAACTGTTGTACAAAATGGAACACAAATACATTAAGTGAACTGGAGAAGTATAAAGGTGCTGTATGAAGTCCAAGGAGAGAAAGATTTGAGGAGCAAAGTTAAGGACTGTTGTGGAGAGAAATCAGAAAAAACTTAATTGAGGAGATGATGTTAGAACAAGGCCTTTAAGGATCAATAGAATTTTAAAAAGGAATAGATGAGGACTAAGGAGAATACTCCAAGTATAGTAAATGGGGATAGCCAAGGCACAGATGCACATAGTGACTGTTATATAGTAAGTTCTTAATAAATCCTCTTTGATTGACTGAATATTGACATATATATTTTCCATATGAATCTGTTTGGTACCATGTACAGGTTAACATTTTAACATATAACTTAGGCATGAATGGAATATTTATAAAATTTGTTGGTGTTAGGTAGTTGGGGAAGGGAAGCTATTGGAAGGATAGATAAAGTTTACTTAAGACATAATCCCTACTTATGGAAATTACATATAATAAAGGGATGAAACATGCAGATAATTGTTATACATGATTCTTATTTTTCAGTCATTTTAGTCACATCTGATCATTCATAAGACCACTTAGGATTTTCTTTGCAAAGATACTGGTGTGGTTTGCCATTTCCTTCTCCAGATGAGAAAACTGAGGCAAACTGGGTTAAGTGACTTGCCCAGGGTCACATAACTAGTGTTTGAGGACAGATTTGAACCCAGGGCTTCCTGACTCCAAGTCTGGCACTCTATATATTATTCCACCTAGCTGCTTTGATAGTTATCCATCATATTACAGGGTAAATACAAAAGAGAGGCCAAAAAAAAGTATAATATAAAATCCAAAGGGAAAGTTGACATAGGTGGAAAATCAGGGTGGGCTTCATGAACGAGGTGGCATTTGAGTTGGACTTTAAGGCAACAATAAATAGGGAACATTCCAAGCACAGGCCATGGTATGAGAAAATGGAAGCTGAAACATACAAGATGTTTTTACGGGGTGTGGAGGAGTCTAATTTGATTTTGAAACACACACTCAAAGATAGCTGTACGGATAGAATGGAGATAGTAGAAAAATACTCAGTTTGGTGCTTTCTAGTTGAGTTCTATCAGGAGTATGAAGGACATGCATGAAATACTACAGGTTTGCAATGTTGAATATACCAAAATTCCCAATGGGTAGGTTTGATCTTTTTGAACTGTTTATTTTCTTTCTTTTCTTTTTTTTTTTTTGGTAAGGCAATTGGGGTTAAGTGACTTGCCCCCAGCGTCACACAGCTAGCAAGTGTTAAGTGTCTGAGGCTGGATTTGAACTCAGGTCCTCCTGACTCCAGGGCGGTGCTCTATCCACTGCACCACCTAGCTGCCACTTATTTTCTTTTTTAAAAAATTGTTTTTAAATTTTAATTTAATTTTTTTTTTTGCAGGGCAATGAGGGTTAAGTGACTTCCCAGGGTCACACAGCTAGTAAGTATCAAGTGTCTGAGGCCGGATTTGAACTCAGGTCCTCCTGAATCCAGGGCTGGTGCTTTATCCACTGTGCCACCTAGCTGTCCCCTGTTTATTTTCTTTTTAAAAAATATTTGATATAAAGGGATGACCTGTTTGGTAGGGAAGCTATATATCTGGAAATGAAAGTGATGTATTAATAAGAGGCAGCCATGGATTTTTAAAGATTCATACCTTTTTTTCTTCAGAATACAGCTATTCTATTTTCAGATTTATCCCTACCCTGCACTCTGGATGGAGTTCATTGGTTTATCACTCTCATCTAAAACTTGCACTTAAGTTGTCAAGAAACCTCCCAATGGCATGGTGAACCTAAGATGCCTCATGCATATTGGTACTTTAATCTAGTAGCTATACATCTAACTCTATCTCTCCTTTCTAGAAATAAAAGGCAATATAAGTAGGTAAATGGAAGCATTCTTATTGCAATGGAATTACTTCTTTTTTGTTCATTTTGAGCTTAAATACAAAAAGACAAAAAAGTATTCAATATGAAGATGCTATGAATCTCCATTTCACACTTTTAATTTTTAATAAAACTATATCATTGTCAAAACTACTCAACTATTCTGTGCTTCTTTTTGAGTTTTCTTTTGTTTTCTGTTGTGCCCTTTTAATTTTTTCTCTCTCCATCCCCACCCCACACTAGAGAAGCCCACCATTAGACATCGACATGTGTGTATGTATTTATGTAAAACCATATTATACATATTTCCATTTATCAACTCTTTCTCTGGAGGTAGATAGTATCTTCCTTCATAGGTCCTGTGTAATTTGTAATACTCAAAATAACTGTCATTCCTAGTTGTTCTTCAAATAATGTTACTGCTACTATTACATTGTTCTCTTGGTTCTGCTCATTTCAGTCTTCATTATTTCATGTAAGTCTTTCTATATCTTCCTAAAATCAACCAGCTCATCATTTCTTTACCACAGCAGCATTCTATTACAATCATACAACAATTTGTTTAGTCATTCCCCAATTGACGTGTATCCCCTCAATTTTCAGTTCTTTGCCACCACAAAGAAAGCTATTATAAACATTATAGAACATAAAGGTTCTTTCACTTTTTCCTTGATTGACCTTGAAAAACAAATCTAATATTAGTATTGCTGGGTCACAGGGTATACACAGTTTTATAACTCTTTGGGCATAATTCCATGAGATGGAGGAGAAGGACATCCTATGGTATGAAGTTCAAATGAGATAATTGATGTAAAGCCCTTCGCAAACCTTAAAGCACTACATCAATGTCAGTAATTGAAATTATTGTAATTATTACCATTATCCTCTAGTCTGGTGATGACTTCATTTCCTAAGTCTTCCATTGTACTCCTGTTGAGCTCAAACAATGTTTACAGACCAAGGCATGGATGTGCTGATAAATATTTAACACATGAGAAAAATGTATTCACATACATTTTTCATACGTTATTAAGTGTAGACAATTAACAGAACTATAAATCAAGTACATATTTGTAGAGATCGCTCATTTCTGAGGGGATAAATGCTCACAATGGAAATTTAACAATCATTTGTAAGCCATTTAGAGCTGGCTCCAGCATATCTCTGACTATATCCCAGGTTTGGGAGACGACCTGTTTGAAGACATAGAGTCAAAGACACTCATTAAGAAGCTGTTGCATTAAAAAAAAAAAAAAAGAAGCTGTTGCATTAATCTATGGGAGAGGCTGTTTGGGCCTGAACTCAGGTGGTGACTGTGAGAGTAGAGAAACAGAATTAGATGTGAGAGATGTTGTAGGGTAGAAATAGGAAGAATTGGTAATAAAGGTACTATTAATAGTAGCTAAATTTTATGCAATATTTTAAAGTTTGCAAAGCACTTTACAAACATTTTACTTTATCCTCACAACAACCCAGAGAGGCAGGTGATATTTTCCCCATTTTATAGATGAGGAAACTGATGCAAACTGAATTTAAATTATTTGCCCAAGGTCATGCAGCTAGTAAATGTCAGACTTCAGGTTTTGGAATCTCCTTGACTTCAAGTCCAACACTGGCGATTCATTGGTTATGTGGGGTGAGAAAGAATGAGGAACTATGAATGATGTCAAGGCTATAAACCTTGGAGACTGGAAGAATGGTACTGCATTTGACAGAAATAGGGAAATTTTGGGGAGGCATATTTGGGGATAAAATAATGAGACTTGTTTTAGATATGTGGAGTTTGAGTTGTCTCTCTGATATCCAATTAGAAGTGTCAAACAGGCTATTGGTGATGCAAGAACAAGACTCAGGGGAGAGAATGGGGCTGGATTTATAAATCTGTGATTCATTCATGTTGATGCAATGAGGTTAATGAGGTTACAAAAACATAGAGGGGAAGAGAAAAGGATGCAGGGAAATCTGAAGGATTACTCACATTATCCACATAACATGGATGAGGATTCTGCAAAGTACTGAAAAGGAATGGTTTCACAGGTAGGAGAAACAGGAGAGAAGAGTGTCATGAAAACTTAGAAAGAAGAGAATATCTGAGAGGATAAAGTAGACAAGAACATCAATGAAGCAGAGAGTTCAAGAAAGATAAAGACTGAGAAATGACTATCAGATTGGAAAATTAAGACATCACTGTTAATTTTGAGAAAGCAGTTTCATTTGAGTGATAAGGGAGAAGAGTAGATTGCAAAACATTGAATAGTGACTGAGAAAACATTTTGCTCAGTTCTAGAAGCTATATCTTCTTTTTTACAAAATAAGTTTTATGTTGCCTTTCAAAAATATTTCAAAAACTTCCCAACATTTGTAACTATCCAAAAAAGACAATGGGGTGCTTTGAGAGGTAATAGATGCCCCATTACTATAGATTTTCAGGCAGAGACAGGGAAATAAATGATCAGGCATATAGGAGATAGGATTATTTTTCAGATATGGGTTAGAGTATGTGGTTGCTTCTTCTAATGTTGAGCCTGTATACTTCTCCATGAGGTAGAGGATGCTGTTCTTCTTTAGCAGGGATCAAGTGCTCATAGGCTGTAAAGCTGTGTTAATACCTAAGAGATATTCTCTGTGCCAGGACAGTCACTATGCTTCCACGTGAATGATCTATGTAATGAGAAAAGGGTCATGATTCAGTTTAAATCACAAAGAAATTAGTAAGTGCTTACTAGAACTTTAAAATAGGAGACTATTGAAGTTCTCCAGGTCATGTCACCAATAATATGGTAGACAAGATATATTCTCTGGTTCTCATGAGCTCTCAAAACTCCCATCATAAGAATTATGCACAAGAGTTAAAACAATTATAGCTGTCTCCACTGACCAAGACAACAAGAAGTCTAACAATGTAACAGCCCGATGAATTAACAACAGATAAGGCTAACCTCAGTCAGCTAACTCAATGACCTCTTTCTATCAGACCCTGGTATACTTGAGAAACCGCTTATGCTCTGATTACCAATTGTCATTTTCCTTGCTATTGCTGTATTCTCTACCAGAACACTCTGTTCATACCCTAACACCACCATTCTATGGCAAAAAGCACTGACTTGAACTCTGCACATCTCCTTGTGGAAAAGAGGTCCATATAGGAAAATAGAAGCATGTTTTGATTGGGGTGGCAACTCACTAAACCAGCTCTCATCCAGAGAACCAAAGAATAGAGATAACTGAGCTAATGTGCAGTTATGTATATGTAGCTGTACCAGGCTTGAAGAAAGGGAGCCTAGGATCCAACTGAAGTCTATTTGGTCCCTCTAGAAGCTGCTTGTGGTAAGGCACTGAGGCTGATAAAAAGTAAATTTCCCAACCTAGGAGGAAGATAGTTTGGGATTCAACCACTGGGGGGATTCACTTTCAAAAGGGGAGGAAAAAAAACTGAGTGTTAGGGAAACATAAGGGAGGAAAGACTGGAATTACCAAAGTTCTCAGGAAAAGTGAAATTAAGTTAAAAGTCTGGAGCATAAGAAGATGAATAATCAGTGAAGATAGTCACCAAAAAATCTAAATAAGTACAAATATTTCTATATAAATATTGTATGACAAAGGAAATAGAACCAACACCTGATATGGCAGAGAACTCTGGTTTTTCAAGGGATAATGGAACCACAACAGGATGTTCCCAAATGCTTCAAGGGAGGAATAAGAATCTTGAAAACAAATATTAAATGGGAACAAAGGGCCTAATTTATTACTTGTCGAGCAGAAATAATTAGCAGACTAGAAAAACTTGAATTTGTGGTGGCAAATTTCTCCAAAGAAACAAAAGAGAGAACAACAGATTGGAAATACAAAAAAGTTACTGAAATGTAGGACAATTTGGAAGAAGAGAAACAAAGTGCAATACCATTAAAAGAATAGATGATCCCTATACATGAAAAACACATTGATCTTGATGAGCTTAAGCATTAATCTCCCAGAGAAAGATAAGTTAAAAAAAAACCATGAGCAATATAATGTGACAAATGATGTAAGAGAACTGCCCAGAACTTCTTTTTTGGGGAGGGGCAAGATATCGAACTTTTTTTTAATACATGTGTAGTCATGTAAAACATTTCCACATTAGTCAGGTTATGAAAGAAAACAGACAAAAAAGTTAGAAAAAGGAATGAACAAAAAAAGTATGCTTCAATCTGTATTCAGATATCATCAGTTCTTTCTCTGTAGATGGGTTACATTTTTCATAAGTCCTTCAGAGTTGTCTTGGATCATTGTGTTGCTGAAAATAACTATGTCATTCACAGCAGATCATCTTATAATATTCCTGTTGTTTTGTATACAATATATCTCACTTTCCATCAGCTCATATAATTTCAGATTTTTCTGATAGCATCCTGTTCTTTTTTTATACTAAATTACATTTATATAGTATTTTTTTGCAGGGGAATGAGGGTTAAGTGACTTGCCCAGGGTCACACAGCTAGTAAGTGTCAAGTGTCTGAGGTCAGATTTGAAATCAGGTCCTCCTGAATTCAGGGTTGGTGCTTTATCCACTGTGCCAACTAGCTGCCCCACCCCTATATAGTCTTTAAAGAAAGAATTTCTTGCAATAAACCCATGAGGTTTATTATTGCAATAATAATAATAGATAACATTTGTATAGTACCTTATCCTTGCCAAAGAATTTTCTTCACAATAGCCCAGCAAAGTAAGTACCACGTTTTATCCTCATCCTCATCTTCCTCTTCCTCCTCCTCCTCATCTCACATTGCTCTTGCCTCTGCTTCAAGTTTTTTTTCACATTTACTTTTGTTAACTGTGTTTCTCTCCATCCTATTCCCTCCCCATGATATTAACTCTATTTTCTATCTTTCACCCCTGTCCCTGTGTCCAATCTGCCCTCCCTTCACCTCTCCCCGCTTTTCCCCTTCCCCTCCCACTTTCCTGCAGGGTAAGATAGATTACTAGACCCAATTCAGTGTGTATGTTATTCTCTCTTTGAGACAATTCTGATGAGAGTGAGGCTCACTCACTCCCCCGCATCTCTCCCATCTTCCCCTCCACTCCATAAGCTTTTTATTCCTTTTTTATACTTTGCCCCATTCCACCTCTCCCTGTCCCTTTCTCCCAGTGCATTCCTCTCGTGCCTTAAATTTATATTTTAAGGATATAATCCCTTCATATTCACCTCACACCTGTGCCTTCTTTCTCAATATATTTCATTTAGTTGCCCTAATAATGAGAAAGTTCTTATGAGTTACAAGCATCATCTTCTCACATAGGAATGTAAATATTTTAAGCTTTTAATATCCTTTGTGATTACTTTTTTCCGTTTACATTTTTATGCTTCTCTAGGGTCTTGTATTTGAAAGTCAAATTTTTTATTCAGCTCTCTGAAATAATTTTTTGGTAGTTTGATTGGTATAGCACTAAATAAGTAAATTAATTTACTTAGAATTGTCATTTTATTATATTAGCATGGCCTACCCATGAGCAAGTGATATTTTCCCATTTATTTAGATCTGATTTTATTTGTGTGAAAAGTGTTTTGTAATTGTGTTCACATAGTTCCTGGGTTTTCCTTGGCAGGTAGACTCCCAAATATTCTATATTGTCTATAGTTTTTGTTTGTTTGTTTGTTTGTTTGTTTGTTTGTTTTTTTTAGTGAGGCAATTGGGGTTAAGTGACTTGCCCAGGGTCACATAGCTAGTAAGTGTCAAGTGTCTGAGGCCGGATTTGAACTCAGGTACTTCTGAATCCAGGGCCGGTGCTTTATCCACTGCGCCACCTAGCTGCCCCGTCTATAGTTATTTTAAATGGAATTTCTTTTTCTATCTCTTGCTCCTGCACTTTGTTGATCATATATAGAAATGCTGGTGATTTCAAGTAGTTTTTTAGTTAGTTCTTTAGGATTCTCTAAGTGTACCATCATATTGTCTGCCAAGAGTGACAGTTTTATTTCTTCCTTGCCTATTACAATGCCTTCAATTTATTTGTCTTCTCTTATTACTAAGGCTAACATTTCTAGTACAATATTGAACAATAGTGGTGATAATGGACATCCTTGTTTCACCCCTGATCTTATTGGAAATGCTTCTAACTTATCCCCATTACATATCATGCTTGCTGATGGTTTTAGATAGATACTATTTATCATCTTAAGGAAAGCTCCATTTATTCCTATGCTCTCTAGTGTTTTAATAGGAATGGATGCTGTATTTTGTCAAAAGCTTCCTCTGCATCTATTGAGGTAAACATATGATTTGGGTTACTTTCATTGTTGATGTGGTCACGTTGATAGCTTTCCTAATATTGAACCACCTTTGCATTCCTGATATAAATCCCACCTGGTCATAGTATATTATCCTGTTGATGAATTGCTGTAATCTCCTTGCTAATATTTTATTTAAGATTTTTTTGTATCAATATTCGTTAGGGAAATTGGTCTATAATTTTCTTTCTCTGTTTTGGCTCTGCCTGCTTTAGGTATCAACACCATATTTGTGTCATAAAAGAAATTTGGTAGAGCTCCTTCTTTACCTATTTTTCCAAATAATTTGTATAGGATTGGAATTAGTTGTCTTTAAATTTTTGGTAGAATTTACTTGTAAACCCATCTGGCCCTGGAGATTTTTTCTTAGGGAGTTCAGTGATGGCTTGTTCAATTTATTTTTCTAAAATAGGCTTATTTAAGGATTTTATTTCCTCTTCAGTTAATCTGGGCAATTTGTATTTTTGTAAATATTCATCCATTTCATTTAGATTGTCAAATTTATTGGCATACAGTTGGATGAAATAGCTCCTAATTGTTATTTTAATTTCTACTTCATTATTGGTGAATTCACCCCTTTTATTTTTTATACTGGTAATTTGGTTTTATTCTTTCTTTTTTAAAATCAAATTAACTAAAGTTTTATCTATTTTATTGATTTTTGTTATAAACCAGCACTTAGATTTATTAGTCAATTCTATTGTTTTCTTACTTATAATTTTATTAATCACTCCTTTGATTTTCTGCCTTTCAGGTAGTCCAATAATTCTCAAATTATCTATCCTGGATCTATTTTCCAGGTCAGTTGTCTTTCTGATGAGGTATTTCACATGTTTTTCTATTTTTCATTCTTTCAATTCTATTTTACTGATTCCTGGTGTCTCATGGTTTCATTAGCTTCCACCTGCCCAATTCTATTTTTTTTTTTGAGGCAATTGGGGTTAAGTGACTTGCCCAGGGTCACACAGTCAGTAAGTGTTAAGTGTCTGAGGCCATATTTGAACTCAGGTACTCCTGACTCCAGGGCCAGTGCTATATCCACTGTGCCACCTAGCTGCCCCTGCAATTCTAATTTTTAAAGCATTATTTTCTTTCATAAACTCTTGCACCACCTTTTCCATTTGATGAATTGTTTTTCCCATTTGATCAATTGTTGTCCCCATGTGTCTAATTGTATTTGTTAAGGAATTGTTTTCTTGAATTCTTGGGATGGAACCAAGATGGCAGAGGAAAGGCATTAAATGAACACAGCTCCTGACACAATGACCCCAAAGACAGCAATAAAAAAATCCCAGGCTGAGATTATTTTCCAGTGAAAGACAGGTTAAAGGGTGCCATGCTGGGCTGCAAGAAGAGTCCAACTCCCTGATCATGCCTACAAAGACCCCAGACACACTTTACCAGAGGAACTTACTCCAGACCCTCCAAATTGGCTGCAGCACCAGCATCTTCTGGAACTAAGCTTATGGTCAGTTAAGAGGGCTGAATGGTTGGTGAGGGGGGAAAGTCAAGGGGTGTCTGTGGGACCTAGCAAAGAATTCAACTATCCCTCCCCAGTGAGCTGCAGGCTCGTTGTAAGCTAGGGGCCACCACAGTGCACAAAGTTCTTCTGGCTGGTTAATTCATGAGTTGGCTTGAGGTTATCTTCAGACCAGAGAACATTCCAGGAGAGAAAAAAACCTGCCCTCCCTCAAACCAAAACACCTGGGACCCTCTGAAGCTTGGGGAAGTGTAGCTTGGAAGTAGGACCACACTGTAAGAGGGAGTTAAAAGTCAAGCAAAAGATGGCAAAATAAGCAAGCAAAGAAAGTTGAGAACTATAAAAATTTATTTAGTGACAAGGAAGATGGAGGTCCACCCTTAGAAGAGAATGACAACCTCAAGGCCCCTACATCCAAAGCTTCCAAGAAAAATATTAATTGGTCTCAGGCCATGGAAGCACTCAAAAGAGACTTTGAAGATAAAGTAGGAGAGATAGAAGGATGATTTAGAGAGGTGGAGGAGAGAATGCAAAGAGAAATGAGAGTGATGCAGGAGAGTCATGAGAAAAAAAGTCAATTTCTTGAAGAATCAAATGGAAAAGGAGATACAAAAGCTCTCTGAAGGAAATTATTGCCTAAGAATTAGGATTGAACACATGGAAGCTAGTGACTTTATGAGAAACCAAGACACATTAAAGCAAATCCAAATGAATAAAAAAAAAATAGACGGCAATATGAAATCTCTCCTTGGAAAAACAGCTGACCTGGAAAATAGATCCAGGAGCAATAATTTGAAAATCACTGGACTACCTGAAAACCATGACCAAAATAAGAGTTTAGACAGCATCTTCAAGAGATTGTCAGGGGAAGTTGCCCTGATATTCTAGAAGCAGAAGGCAAAATAAAAATTGAAAGAACCCACCAATCACCTCCTGAAAGAGATCTCAAAAGGAAAACCTCCAGAAATATTATAGTCAAATTCCAGAGCTTCCAGGTCAAGGAGAAAATATGGCAAGCAGCCAGAAAGAAACAATTCGAGTACTGTGGAGCTACAATAAGGATAACACAAGATCTAGCAGCTTCTACATTAAAGTACCAGAGGGCATGGAATATGATATTACAGAGGGCAAAGGAACTTGGACTACAGTCAAGAATCACATACCCAGCAAAACTGTGTGTGATATTTCAGAGGGAAAAATGGGATTTCAATGAAAAAGAGGACTTTCAGGCATTTGTAATGAAAAGACTTAAACTGAATAGAAAATTTGACTTTCAAATACAAGACCCTATAGAAGAATAAACAGGTAAACAGGAAAAAGAAATCATGAGGGATATTAAAAGATGAAACTGTTTACATTCCTACATGGTAATACTTCAAACTCATAAGAACTTTCTCACTATTAGGGTAGCTGAAAGGAATACACGTAGACAGAGGACACAGGTCTGAACTGAATATGAAGGGATGATATCTGAAAAGCATTTATTTTTTGTTTATTCTTGTTCTTTGTGGGGCAAGCAGGGTGGGGTGTCTTATGTCTGGGACAGTATTTGGACTCGGAGTCTCCTGGGTCCAGGGTTGGTGCTTTGTCCACAGTTCCACCTAGCTGACCCATGATGACATCTTTAAAATAGGGTTGAGTGGTAGGAGGAATGCACTGGGGGAGGGGAAAGGGGAGAAGTATCTCACATAAAGGAAACCAGAAAAAAGCTTATGGAGGAGAGGGGAAGAGGGAGGAGGAGTGGGGGAATGAGTGAGCCTTACTATCATCATAATTGGCTCAAAGAGGGAATAACATACATACTCAAGTGAGTATAGTAATATATTTTTGCCCTGAGGGAAAGTGGGAGGTGAAGGAGATAAGGTGGGGGGGGGGTAAGAGGGGAAGTAGGGAGGAACAGAATGGTGGACGGAGTAGTAAAAAGCAAAGCATTTTCTTTTTTCTCCATAGATAACAGATTTTTATTCTAAGGGAAATAAGAGAAATGATCCTTCTGTACTTACCTTTGCCAGTAACTCTCCTAAAACCCCTCTGAAATTAAAAATTGAAACACTACTGATGTGAAGCAGAGGGGGAACGTTTTGTGTAAAAAGGGAAACCTGGTTGAATTAAAAAATAAGATTGTCTTTCACTCTTCCTTCTCCTTTACCTCCCATGTCCGATTTTCAACCAGGTGTTGTCAATTCACCTCCACAGCATCTGACCCTTGAATCTGACTCTTCCTTACTATTCATCCCACTTGGACTCTAATTTATTCTTCTGGATAAACCTTCCTACCTTTTCTCAGACCCTTTCCTTTTTTTGTTTTTGTTTTTAAAGTATATTATTATTTTCCAGTTACATATAAGGATAGTTTTCAACATTTGTTTTCACAGAATTTTTAGTTCCATTTTTTTCTCCCAACCTCCCTTCCCTCCCTCCTCCCCAAGATGGAAAGCAGTCTGATACAGGTTATATATGTAAAATCACATTAAACATATTTCTACATTAGTCATCTTCTGAAAGAAAAGTCCCAGCACAAGGGAAAAACCTCAAAAAAGAAGGGAAAAAACAGTCCAAAAGTAGAAACAGTATGGTTCAATCTGCATGCATAATTCACAGTTCTTTTTTCTGGATGTTGAGAGCATTTTCTATCATGAGTTCCATGGAACTGTTTTGTATCATTGTACTGCTGAGAAAAGACAAGTCTATCCCCATTGTTCATCACAAAACATTGCTGTTACTGTGTACGAGGCTCTCCTGGTTCTGCTCCTCTCAGTCAGCATCAGTTCATGTAAGTCCTTCCAGGTTTCTCTGAACTCCTCCTGCTCATTGTTTCTTACAGCCCAATAGTATCCCATTACATTGATATATCACAACGTGTTTAGCCATTCCCTAATTAATGGGCATTCACCTCAATTCCCAATGTTTTGCCACCACAAAGAGAGCTGCTATAGATGTTTTTGTACATGTGGGTCCTTTTCTTTCTTCTGTGATCTCTTTAGGATACAGACCTAGCATTGGTACCACTGGGCCAAAGGATATGAACAGTCCTAATGGTGAACCAGCCCTGCATTCCTGGTATAAATCCCACCTGGTCACAGTGCATTATCCTGGTGATCACTTACTGTCATCTCCTTGCTAATATTTTCTTTAAGATTTTTCCATTGATATTCATTAGGGAAATTGGTCTATAATTTTCTTTCTCTACTTTGGCTCTGCCTGGTTTAGGTATCAACACTATATTTGTATCATAAAAGGAATTTGGTAGAACTCCTTCTTCACCTATCTTCCCAAATAGTTTGTATAGTATTGGAATTAATTCTTCTTTAAACGTTTGGTAGAATTCACTTGTAAACACATCTGGCACTGGAGATTTTTTCTTAGGGAGTTAATTGATGACTTGTTCAATTTCTTTTTCTAAAATGGGCCTATTTAAGAATTTTATTTCCTCTTCAGTTAACCTGGGCAATTTGTATTTTTGTAAATATGCATCCATTTCATTTGGATTGTCAAATTTATTGGCATACAGTTGGGCAAAATAGCTCCTAATTATTGCTTTAATTTCCACTTCATTGGTGGTGAGATGACCCCTTTCATTTTTGATACTGCTAATTTGGTTTTCTTCTTTCTTTTTTTAAATCAAATTAACCAAAGGTTTATCTGTTTTATTGTTTTTTGGGTTTTTTTGGTTTTTTAGTGAGGCAATTGGGGTTAAGTGACTTGCCTAGGGTCACACACCTAGTAAGTGTTAAGTGTCTGAGGCCGGATTTGAACTCAGGTACTCCTGACTCCAGGGCCGGTGCTCTATCCACTGCGCCATCTAGCTGCCCCTATTTTATTGTTTTGTCATAAAATCAGCTCTTAGTTTTATTGACTGTTTCTATAGTTCTCTTCCATTCAATTTTACTAATTTCTCCTTTGATTTTCAGGATTTCTAATTTGGTATTTAATTGGGTATTTTTAATTTGTTCTTTTTCTAGCTTTTAAAGTTGCATGCCCAATTCATTGATCTCCTCTTTCTCTTTATTATTCATGTAAGCATTTAGAGATATAAAATTTCCCCTAAGCACTGCTCTGGTTGCATCCCATAGGTTGTGGTATGTTGTCTCATTATTGTCATTCTCTTGGATGAAGTTATTGATTGTTTTTATGATTTGTTGCTTGACCCACTAATTCATTAGGATAAGATTGTTTAGTTTCCAATTAATTTTCAATCTACCTTTCCATGACTCTTTATTACATGTAATTTTTATTGCATCATGATCTGAGAAGGATGCATTTACTATTTCTGACTTTCTACATTTGACTTTGAGGTTTTTGTGTCCTAATACATGGTCAGTTTTTGAATATGTACCATGTACTGCTGAGAAAAAGGTATATTCCTTTCTATTCCCATTCAGTTTTATCCAGCTATCTATCATATCTAACTTTTCTAATATTCTATTCACCTCTTTTCACATCTTTCTTATTTATTTTGTGGTTAGATTTATCTAATTCTGAGAGGGGAAGATTCAGTTCCCCCACTAGTATAGTTTTGCTATTTCCTCTTGTAATTCATTTAACTTCTTCCTTAAGAATTTGGTTGCTATATCACTTGGTCTATACAGGTTTAGTATTGATATTACTTCATTATCTATCATACTTTTAGCAAGATGTAGTTTCCTTCCTTATCTCTTTTAATTAGATCTACTTTTGCCTTTCCTTTGTCTGAGGTAAGGATGGCTACCCCTGCTTTTGTGATGTCAGCTGAAGAATAATATATTTTGTTCCAACCTTTTAACTTTACTCTGTGTGTATCTCTCTGCTTCAAATGTGTTTCTTGTAAGCAACATATTGTAGGATTTTGATTTTTAATCCACTCTACTATTTGCTTCTGTTTTATGGGAGAGTTCATCCCATTCACATTCACAGTTAATATTTCTAACTTTATTTCCCTCCATCCTCTTTTCCCCTTTGTACCCTTTTCCCCCTTTTTCCACTTTATTCCTCTTGACCAGTGTTTTGCTTCTGACCACTGCCTCCCTCAATCTGCCATCCCTTTTATCAGCTGCCCTTCTTTTTCTTACCCCTTTTTCCCTGCTTCAGCCCTCTCTTCTATCAATACCACCCTTTTCCCCTTCCCTTTTTGTTTCCTTAAAAAGTAAGATAAGTTCCTTCATACAAATAGGAGTGTATTTTATTCCCTCCCTGAACCAAATCTGGTGAGAGTAAGGTTGAAAAAATGCTCACCCTTCCCTTCTTTCCCTCTATTGTAATGTGTTCTTTTTGTGCCTCTCCATATGATGTATTTAACCCCAGTCCACCTCCCCCTTCCTCTCCTCCCCCTAGTATTCTTTTATTCTGCCCCTTAAGTTTCTTTATATCATCACATCAATCATTCTGATAACAATACTTTAACAGAGATACAGATTCCAAAAGTTAAAAGTATTATCCTCCCTCATAGGGATGCAAGCAGTTTAACATCATTGAACCTTTCCCTCCCTCTGCCTATTTACCTCTTTATATTTCTCTGAAGTCTTGTATTTGTAGATCAAATTTTCTGTTCAGTTCTGATCTTTTTCTCAGGAAGCCTTGGAAGTCCCCTATTTCATTGAATGTCCACCCCTTCCCCTGAAAGAGAATGGTCAGTTTTGCTGGGTAGTTGATTATGGGTAGTAATCCAAGCTCCTTTGCCTTCCTGTATGTCATATTCCAAGCCCTGAGATCCTTTAATCTTGAAGCTGCCAGGTCCTGTGCAATTCTGACTGTGGTTCTATGATATTTAAATGGTTTCTTTCTGGCTGGTTGGAGTATTTTCTTCTTCACCTGATAATTCTGTAGTTTGGCTACAATATTCCTTAAAGTTTTCCCTTTAGGGTCTCTTTCAGGATGTGATTGGTAGATTCTTTCCGTGATGATTTTGTCCTCTGTACAATTTCAGGGAAGTTTTCCTTGACAATTTCCTGGAATATGGTGTCTAAACTCTTTTCTTGATCATGGCTTTCAGGTAGTCCACTTCTCAGATTATATCTCCTGGATCTATTTTCCAGGTCAGTTGTTTTTCCAATGAGGTATTTCACATTTTCTTCTATTTTTTCAGTCTTTTGATTCTGCTGCATGGATTCTTCGTTTCTCGTGTAGTTATTAGCTTCCAT
Organism: Dromiciops gliroides; assembly: GCF_019393635.1. NCBI lineage: Eukaryota > Metazoa > Chordata > Mammalia > Microbiotheria > Microbiotheriidae > Dromiciops > Dromiciops gliroides. The sequence continues at coordinate 303,956,010 of NC_057862.1, read as the reverse complement.
CTGTCCAATTTTAATTTTTAAGGTCTTATTTTTCTCAGTAAGCTTTTGCATTTCTTTTCTCCTTTTTGCCAAATTTTTTCTCCCATTTGGCCAATTTTTTCTCTCATTTGGCCACTTTTTTCTCCCATTTGGCTAATTGTATTTTTTTAAGGAATTGTTTTCCTCAGTCAATGTTTGTGCTTCTTTTTGCCATGTAACTCATTTCTCTCATTTCTTTTTCCATTTTTTCTTCTACCTCTCTCATTTTGTTTTTAAAAAACTTTTTGAACTCTTCAAAGAAGGGTTTTTGGTCTTGAGACAAGATCATCTTCCCACTTGAGTCTTCACTTATAGGCATTTTGGCAAACTCATCTGAGTTTGAGTTTTGGTCTTTCCTTTCAGCATAGGAGCTGCCAATGGTAAGGGTCCTTTTTTGTTTCTTTCTCATGTTGTATCCTATTTTTAAACTTATAAAGTTGAAGTCTCCTCCTGGGGCACAGGAGTCACTGTTGCAAGCTTCTTAATGTTCTCAGCTGCACCACTCTCAGCTGCCTCACTCTCAGCTGTGTCAAGCTGCCCACTGAGCCAAGTAGTGCTGAGCTGCCCTCTCCTTTCACCCAGGTGAGACAGGCCTTTCCTGAAGTCTTCTAAATGATTTCAAGTAGGAGGATTGTGTCTCTCTTTTTGTAGGTTCTGTAGTTCCAGAATCTATTTAGAGCCTTGATTTAATGTTGTTTTTGAGGGAAGTATGGGAAAGCTCATTCAACTTCCTAGCTTCTGTAAAAAAAAATTATAGCTATAAGCTACATGAAAAATTATAACTATAAGAAAAATTATATCTATATCTGAAAAATTATAACTGGGAAGTTAGTCCCTTCATGGTCACCATTCAAATGTAAAAATAATTTTATTAACTAATTGTAATCCTAATCTGTCAACTTTTTACTGGCTGGCTATCTGACTGCTATTAATTTCCTAAGCCATTCTGTTCCTCCCAAATTGATAAGCAAACAGCCTCTTTTATTTAAATAATCAAAGCAGGGTTTATTTATAAAAATAAATGTAAGAGATAAAGGTAAAGAAATGCAAAGTTATACAATCTGACTTTTATTTTTTTTTCTCTGGGGCAATGGGGGTTAAGTGACTTGCCCAGGGTCACACAGCTAGTAAGTGTCAAGTGTCTGAGGTCAGATTTGAACTTAGGTAATCCTGAATCCAGGGCCAGTGCTTTATCCACTGTGCCACCTAGCTGCCCTACAACCTGACTTTTAAACCTTCTCTCCTACGGTTGCTGCTGACGCTTGTACTTATTACCTAAGCCACGTCTCCTTCCCTAGTCTGGCCCTCTTCACTGTCCGCCATGCCTGCAACTTTCTTAGCATCCTCTGCTCTCCATTTCTCAGTCTCCTCTCTACTTTCTAACTGAAAAACTCCCTGCTTCACTGCTCTACTCTTTTCTTCTAACTCCAAGCCCCCTTCATTTTGTCAACCACCCTCTCTGTACCATAGCGCCCCCCCCTTATGTCTCCCTGCATCTCTTTTTATTAACCACCTCTCTCAGGTGAAACTGGGCTGGCTTCCCCAGGGACAGCTCAGCCCTGTGCTACTTTTGCTGGGAGCTGGGGGCTGAGCAAAGCAAACTCCAGTGTCCCTGAGATTTTTCATGCACCTCTCTGCTATGCACATGGGCCACGCTGTGCCATGCCTGGGGCCTGGAGTTTCTCTTCCATGCAGCTTAGCCTGCCTCAGAGGCCCCCCACAGCTGAAACGGAGGGGGAGGGGCAGCTCTGTTCAGGGAACCTGAGGCCAATTTTATTTTTGTTTGTTTGTTTGTTTTTGTGGTGAGGCAATTGGGGTTAAGTGACTTGCCCAGGGTCACACAGCTAGTAAGTGTCAAGTGTCTGAGGCTGGATTTGAACTCAGGTACTCCTGAATCCAGGGCCAGTGCTTTATCCACTGCACCATCTAGCTGCCCCCTGAGGCCAATTTTAAGGCCTACACTTCTCTCTGCCATCTTGATTCTGAGCCCAGAACCAAAGCAAAGCACTGTTGAGGAAGATGAAGATGTTATGCCTAACTGCACATGTATGACTTATATTGAATTGCTTGATTTCATAGAGAGGGTTGAGGAATGAGGGAAGAAGAAAAATTTAGAATACAGAATTAGCTCAAAGAACTCAATCTCATCATAGTGGGCTCTGGAGGGAATAACATACACATCCAATTGGGAGGAGTAATCTATCTCACCCTACAGGGAAGTAGGAGGGGAAGAGGATAAGGAAGGAAGGGTGAAAGAAGGGAGGTCAGAATGGGGGAGGGGGAAGTCAGAAACAAAACACTTTTTAGGAGGAATAGGGTAACAAAGATAGAAAATAGAGTAAATATCATTGGAAGGGAATGGAATGGAGGGAAATAGTTATGATGATTGACTACAATGGCAAAACGCATGGTACCTACTTTGCTGGACTATTGTGAAGAAAATTCTTTGTCACGTTTAAGGTACTATATAAAAATTATAATGAACAGAATGCTATCAGAAAAACATGGAAAGACCCACATGAACTGAAGCAGAGTGAAATGTACTTTATATAAAATAATAGCAGTAGTGTAAGATGATCTGTTGGGAAGCATGTGGTTATTTTCAGCAAGGCAATGATCCAATATAACTCTGAAGGACTTAGGAAAATTGTAATCCATCTACAGAAAAAGAACTGATGGTATCTGCAAACAGATTGAAACATTTTTTTCTTAACAATTCCTTAATCTGAAGTTTTGTTTGTATCTGTTTTCTCTCACAACCTAACTAATTTGGAGATGTTTTCCATGACTACTCCTGTACAACTTATATTGAATTTCATGAGTTCTTGATGGTGGGAGGTGGGAAGGGAGGGAGGAAGAGAAGTTGGAACACAAAGTTTTAACAAATTCATGTCAAAATTTGTTTTTACATGTAATTTGGAATACTGTAAAATTATAAGGAACAGACATGGTACCAAAGAAGACATATGAGATGATAAATCCCTCTTCACCCATTCTTTTGCAGAGGTGGAAGTTCCACAGTTGTACAACTTTGAATATATCATATAGATTTTTTAGTATATTGTTTCCTTTTGCAGATTGATTTTTCTGTTCTCCCTCTTTTTTCTTTAAAAATATTCTATTATTTATGAGGTGGCTTTTTGGAAGAGGAGAATAGAAGAATTTTAGATGCTGTAAAAAAAGCTATCAACAAATTAATTTTTAAAAATAAAGGATTTATGAATAATATTTTGAGATAGCCAAACTAGATGTTAATAAATATAATTTGAGTATTGTTTATTTTTAAAATTTTTACCCATTGAATTCATTATGAAAAGTGGTTGTGTGGTATAATGGAATGGGCCTCTCCTCTTATACCTCATTTGAAATCTTTAACTGATCTGTATTTCAGTGAAGTGGATTTAAGTCAGGCCTTGCTGCATTCCCCAAGTCCCTGTTGTTTACATAGTCATGATATGAAAATACCTCTTTTTTGCATAGCACAGTAGAAAATTATGTGAAAAACACAGTTATAAATTAGAGAAATGGAAAAGTTTGGAACCATATACCCTTAAATTACATAGACAATATGTTTGACACTTGCTGAAGTGACCAACAGGACGACATGCCATTTAATATTTGAGAGATAGAAGCCGTCTATGGTGAAAGCATCCTTATTCTTCTAGCCTTCTGAGACTCACAACATTCACATAGACTGCTGTCATTATGAGAGGCTAACAGAGGCACAGGGAGCCTAGTCCAATTGACACTAAGTCCAACTTTCAACATATATCCTCCATTGCTAATATACCTAACCCCTTTGATGATCTTTGTAAAAGGATAAGTAGTTCTATTGTAGTCTGAGAGCTTTTCCTGTAATTGTGAACCTGAATATTCACTCCATCAGTACAGATTACAATTACTCTATGCCTTCTCATTATGGGCAATTCTTGCCCATATGCTTCTTTTTTTTATTCTCTATATTTAGAATTTTATTTTTTCCCAAATTACATGTAAACATAAATTTTGACAAAATTTTAAAAAAATACCTTCATATCCAAATTATCTTCCTCCCTCCCTCCCCCTGACCAAGAATTCACGCAATTCAATATAAGATATACATAAGCAGTCATGCAGAACATCTCCACATTAGTCAGGTTTTGAAAGAAAACAGACAAAAGCAAAACTTCAGATTGTTTCATCAAGGAAACACTCAGTGTTCCTTGAAGAAACAAAGGGGGTAATGTAGTAAAATAATGGAATTTGGCAGAAACCCAGGAGTCCAACTTGATTGATTTAGTAGTGTTTGACTTGAGTATGAATTAGAAACTACTAAGTACCCACTTAAGGTGATTAGATCTTGAGCCACACCTGGCCTGCCCTGTTAAACCTAGCCTAACTTGGCCAACTCTGAGAAGGAGTGTCCTCAGAGGCTGTGGACTGCATCATCAGCAGAGGACTGGTCTCAGCCATACAACTTGAAGGACCTCCCCTTTTGGGGGAGGGAAAAAAAAGTAGAAAAAGGGACCCCAACAGGAAGTAGCTCTCTCTCTGGCCTCAAAGGAGCTTTTGGAGCAGACTGGAGACTGGCTGCCATAGAAATTACAGACCCCTGGTGCTGCATTTATAAAATCCGGCTCTTTGAAATAGCTGACCTGAAAGCGAGTTTTTGGTTTTGAGACAGCCTTTGCTAGAGCCAGGGAGATTATCCATTTTCCTCTTTCCCTATTCCCTTGTCCTTGACTTTTTTTTGTTTGTTTTTTTGCAGGGCAATTGGGGTTAAGTGACTTGCCCAGGGTCACACAGCTAGTAAGTGTTAAGTGTCTGAGGCCGGATTTGAACTCAGGTCCTCCTGACTCCAGGGCTGGTGGTCTATTCACTGTGCCACCTAGCTGCCCACCTTGTCCTTGACTTTTAATAAAAACCTGATTTGTTTGTGGAAAAGAGGCTATTAAGCTCCTTTCTTATTGGCCTGGGAGAGGGGAGGAAGCTTTGGACCAAGAGGTGCCTCATTATTTTCTGAACCCCAATATTATGGCAAGTCACCCATTTAACTCTCCCCATATTAAATTTGGCCCCAGCAAGATAAAGGAACTAACAAAAAATTATGCTCCAATCTGTTTTCAGACACCATCAGTTCTCTCTCTGTAGATGGACTGCATTTTTCATGAGACCTTCAGAGTTGTCTTGGATTATTGTATTCCTGAAAATAACTATGTCATTCACAGCAGGTCATCTTGCAGTATTGCTGTTATTTTATATACAGTACATTTCAGGTTGCATCAGCTCATGCAGGTCTTTCTGGGTTTTTCTAATAGCATCCTGCTCATCTTTTTTATAGTAAAGTACATTACAATAAACCCATGATGTTGATTCTTGCAACATTAGTCCTTTTGTGGGTTTTGCTCCTCCAGGTATTGTCTTATGGCATTATTTGAAGGCATTTGGAGAGATTTGGTGCAGAGCTCTGAGGAGTCACTGCCTATCCTCTGCCATCTTGGCTCCACCCACAAAGTCCCCTTTTCCATATACTTTTTTTGTTGTTTTTTTGTTTTGTTTTGGTGAGGCAATTGGAGTTAAGTGACTTGACCAGGGTTACACAACTAGTAAGTGATAAGAGTCTGATGCCAAATTTGAACTCAGGTCTTCCTGAATCCAGGGCCAGTGCTCTATCCACTGTGCCACCTAGCTGCCCCCATATACTTTTCTATATCCTCTAAAAAGAGGTAATTGAATGTGTTAGAGACCTTTTTTTGTAAATAGAACATGGTATTCAATTTTATCAATATTATTAAACCAAAAAGGTTCAAACTGTCTTGCTTTCTTGCTAAACAAGCCCTCCCCCTACAATTGTTTATGATGATAGTTCATATTTCTACTTCACCTTTGCCCTAAATATATTATCTCATTTGATTCTCACAACAACCCTCTGAAGTAGGTGAATCCATGAAGTAGTTTGCACAGGATCACCCAACTACTGTGCCTGAGATGATATTAACCATTCAAGGTTTAGTAAGCACCTACTATGTGCTTAAGCATCAAGATAAGTGCTGGATCCAAACCCTAGTCTTCCCACTTCTAAGTCTGGTGTTTGATGCAGCAGTATGCCTTGTTTCCTCTGCAGTAGTGATGATGGCCAGGAGAAGACCAAGGGTATCTACCCATGTTGGAGACCTTCTTCCAGGTTTTTGTATATTTTATGGGAATGGGTGTAGCACAAGATCAATCTATCTTTTTTTCCCCATCTATTGCCATTATTAATGTGGAATAGTCACAGTGGGAAATATACAAGGAAATAATGCAAACCATAACTCAGTTCATCAAAATGTACTAAACACCTACTATTTGCCAGACCTATGCTAGGGACTGGAGAAATAAGATGAAAAAATTGTATAGTTAGGTCCCAATTAGTGTGAATGTGTCCCCTGAAATAATTTTATCTATTGAGATTTGCACTATTCAAAGTTATAATTATGTAAAATGTGATGATTAGTTCCACTAGAGTAGAAATATGCAGTGCAGATCATGTAATGCAACCACTTTGGGAGAATCATTATTTTCACTCAAATGATCTGAACTATAGTCCCTGTCCTCAAAGACCATAAATTCTCATAACAGAAGGGTAATTTGTACACAAATAAGCATAATGTGAGTCAGAATAGGATAGGGATTTTGGTCTAGGATGATCAAGAGAAGACTATGGAACAGGGTAAAATGAGTTGATCTTTATATATAAGAATTTGAAGAGGTGGAAATGTGGAGAGAGAACATTCTGGAAATAGTGTTCACACAGCATTAATGCCTAGACACAAGATAGGGAAAGATTAAATTGAAGAATATCTTGTCCTCCAGTTCAGCTGGTGCATGGAGATAGCAAAAGGCAATATGCTAGTCTACATATATTAGTTTATAATTTATGCTAAAGGCAATAGTAAGACACTGAAGATTAAAAGAATTGATGAGAAGCCCCAAGGGCATAGTTTAAATTTTACAGCAGCCTTTCCTCTCTAAATTTCCATAGCACTTTATTTCTGTACCATACATTTTAACATTTAATTATTATCTTATATTGTTCATTGTTGTTTCATGTGTTAAGCCTTATCTCAATAGCTATACCTCACCCCAAACTCTTTGAGGACAAGGGTCCCATTTCTTACACTTCTCTTCTATCCCTTAGAATTAGGTAGGTAAAAAGTGATTATTAAAAAATGTATTGAATTAGCAAATCAATTTCATTTATTTAGGGTTCATTTCTTCCTCTAGTGAGGAAAATCTCTCCTCCAGTACAGATTGGCAAGTATTCTGCAATTAATAGTCTTAGGGAGTTGCCAAGAGCCCTAAGAGTTAAAGTGACTACTCTGGTCTTCCTGATTGCAAGTCCAGATCTCTTTCCACTATGCCTCTCTAAATGGGAATAGAAATTCAGAAATGAAAAAAAAATCTCACATTCTACCAGGCTAGGAAGAGAACAATATGTACACATAGGTAAGAACAAGGTAATGTGAAAAGGAGGGGTGCTCATTGAGGGAATGTGGGACTTGGAGGAGAGAATTTAATTACAAGTGAAATCAAAATAGAAATAGATCTTTTTGGGAGAATACAGAGAGACAGTATCAGAATAACTATAGACCCTATCAGAGAGATACAGAAAGACAACCAGAATCATAGTAACCCAAAAAAGGCCATTTGGCACACAAGGCATCATGTTCTCTATTAAGAGAACCTGGATAGCACCAGGTGTGACTAACACAGCATCTCGAATCTGCTCGGGCTGCTCCACAGGTCTCCCTCAGAGGGGGGCACAGGATTGACAAGATGAAGATCCAGACACTTGGTGGTAAGAAGTGTAATAGATTGCATAACTACCTCAACACTCTGTTATATAAAGGAGGGAATATAATGGAATGTATTAAATTTGATCATTGACAATACTATGCTAAAGTTTAGTAAAAAAAAAAAAATCCAGCAATTCAAATAGTTAAAGAAGAGAATCCAGCTTTCCAGTCCAGAGTCCAGGATCTGGCCTCCATTACCTTACATGAGGACTTCCAATATTTATTTGCTTTCACCTGGAAAAAGAAGCAGGCTAGTGGAGGAGGACTTGAAGAAGAACCCAATCAGGCTGGAACTCTAGGCTAGATAGGCCTTTTCTTAACTTTCTGAACTCCATGTTAACACCTGTATGCTTTAATAAATGTTTAATGCCCAAAGACTGGTGCTAAAGCTTCCAATTTAAGGTGATCACACAACATAGATTTTAAACATCACAGTAATTTGAGGAGAGAGAGAGAGAGAGAGAGAGAGAGAGAGAGTGAGCGAGCACACAACGAGATCTAGAGGTGAAGACGAGGAAATAGATTCAAGGTATGGAGGACCACTTGAAGAGAAGGGATGCAGATAGAAGAACAAATTCTGCTTTATGGTGCAGTAAGAAGGCCAGATTGGCTGGAACATACACTGAATGAAAAGAAATAAATGTGAAATGAGACTGGAAAGATTGAGTGGTACAAGATTATGAGGTTTTAAATACCAGGATAAGGGGTTTGTGTTTTATTCTAAAGGCATGAAATCATGTATTTAAAGCTGGAAGAAACTATGGAAGACATCTAGTCCAACCTCTTAATTTTACATATGAGCACCTGAGGTGGAGAAAGGTTAAGTTATTTACCAAAGGTCAAATAAAAGGTAGTAAGTAGTAAAATCAGGATTCCAACTCAGGCTTCAAATACAGCTGTGCTTTAGAAAGATTATTTTGGCAGCTGTTCTTACTATCTTTTGCCTCTTTTTGTATCCCTAACAATTGGCACAGTACCTGGCATATAAGAGCCACTTAGTAGTATTTATTCACTGACTGACTACCTTCAGGAACTCACAATTGAATGGGGACACAACAAGTAAATACGTTATAAACAAACTATGTACAAAATATGTAGGGACATAAAGATGAGAGGGAATGGACTAGAATTAAGAAGGATTGGAAAAGGTTTCATATATAAGATGGGGTTTCAGTTGAAACTTGAAGGAAGCAGAGAAGTCAGTAGATGGAAATAAGGAAGAACAACATTCTAGCCATGTAGGACAGCCAGGGAGAATGCCTAGATCTAAGAGAGAATGTCTTGTTTGTGCAATAGCAAGTGTCACTGGATCAAGGAGAACACGATAGAGAGTAAAATGTAACAAGACTGGAAAGGAAGGGAAGAGCTATTTATAAAGAATGTTAAGTGTCAAACAAAGCACTTCCAGTGCCAAGATGGTGGAGTGAGAAAGCAACCCTATGGAGCGCTCCCAAATTTCTCCTCCAAAACAATATAAAACTGCCTCTGAATCCTTTTGTGAGCAGATAAGCAGCCTACCAACCCATCAGGAAAGATCTGTCTTACCCGGGTGGGAGGGAAGTGAGGTCCAGGAGCAGCGGGTGCAGCAGCAGTTTCTGTTCTCCCATCAGGGAGCCTGAAGCAGGGCTCTGAGCCTAGGGCAAATCACTAGCAAGGCTCCACCCTCCTGCAAGCCAGCAACCCCCTAGGCAGGTGAGCAGTCTGGGCAGTATAATACAGACCCTCACCAGGTACTCCACAGCTAGTACAAACCACCAGGGAGGTCTTGACCCCACTGCTGACCAGTAGTGAAGCCCCACGCAAGACTAGTCAATAGCAAGTACCTGTCCCTGGGACCTCGCAGAAAAGAGACCGTTTCCAGGGCAAACAAGTAGCAAGGGGCTCCAACCCTCAGCAGATCTGCAACAAAATTATCCTTCCAGGGCCTGCTAGCAGAGGGACTTGGTTACCATAGCAACCTAGCAACAGGGCCTCCCACACACACTTGGGCAGATTGGAAACAAAATTACTCCTCCCCAGCCTGTCAACAGAGAGACCCTGCTAACAGAGCAACCCAGCAGCAGGGCACCACCCCTGGGGCTGACCAACAACAAAATCACTCTTCCAGGGGAAGCCACCAAAACAACTGTTATTTTTGCAACCCAGCACCAGGACACCACCCATGGAAAAGGCCAGCCCAGACCCAGGGGAGGCCAAAAGGGAGGAATAAGCCTCCAATACCAATCAGAAGTGAAGCTTATTCTACATAGAAAGCAAGTAGCTAAGCCCTGAAGCCCAACAAAAGCCACCATGTGTAAATCTTTACAATTTTATTATAATAATTTAAAGGAGTATATATAGACGAGGCTATGGTTATAAGGTGACATTGATGGGAAGATATCCCAAAAAAACCAAAATACAGCGGTAAGAAAGAAAATTCATGGAAGGAGAAAGGGGGTGGGAATGAATGGGGTTAATTGTTCCTTACACACAAAAAGAGGCATGAAAGAACTATCATAATGGAGGGGAAGATTGGGGGGGGCAAAAATTAAACCTTACTCTTATAAAAATTGGCTCAAAGAGGGAATAACAAACACACTCAGTTGGATATAGAAATCTGTCTTATCCTATAAGGAAGTTTAAAAAGGAACGGGGATAATAGAAGGGGGAAGAGGAACAAATACAAGGGAGGGGATATTTGGGAAGGCAGTAAAGTAAGTAAAACACTTAAGAGGAGAGAAAGGGTGGGAGGGTAAGGGGAGATAAATAGGTGAAAAATAGCATTAAGAGATATAGTTAGTCATCATAACTATAAATGTGAATGGGATAAACTCAACCATTAAACAGAAGCACATAGAAGAATGGATTAAAAAGCAAAATCGTACAATATGTTGTTTACAAGAAACACATTTGAAGCAGAGAGATACACACAGGGTAAATGTAAGGGGCTGGAACATAATATAAGAAACCATGGGTAGCAATCATGATCTCAGACAAAGCAAGAGCAAAAATAGATCTAGTTAAAAGAGATAAAGAAGGAAACTATATCTTGCTGAAAGGTAACATAGTGAAGTCATAGCAATACTTAACAGATATGCATCAAATGGTATAGCATCTAAATTTTTGAAGAAGTTGAATGAGTTACAGGAGGAAATAGATAAGAAAACTATCCTAGTGGGAGACCTTAACCTTTCCCTCTCAAAACTTGATAAATCTAACCAAAAAATAAACAAGAAATAAGGTAAGGAAATGAATAATATTCTTGAAAAGTTAGATATGATCGATCTGTGGAGAAAACTGAATGGGAATAGAAAGGAATATGCCTCCTTCTCAGCAATATATGGGACCTACACAAAAACTGAACATGTATTAGGGCATAAAAACCTAAAAATCTAGATGCAGAAAACAAATAGTCAACACATCCTTTTCAAATCATGATGCAATAAAAATTACATTCAATAATGGACAATTGAAAGAGAGATTAAAAATCAATTGAAATTAAATAATCTGATCCTAAAAAACAAGTGGGTCAAAGAAGAAATCATAGAAACAATCAATTGCTTCATTAAAGAAAATGACAATGATGAGACAACATATCAAAATTTATGGGATACAGCCAAAGCAGTACTTAGGGGAAAATTAATATCCCTTATTGCTTATATCCATAAAATAGAGAAAAAGCAGATCACTGAATTAGGCATGCAACTAAAAAAACTAGAAAATGAAGAAATTAAAAATACCCAACTAAACACCAAATTGGAAATCCTGAAAATCAAAGGAGAGATTAATAAAATTGAAAGCAAGAAAACCATTGAATTAATAAATAAAAATAGAAGCTGGTTTTATGAAAAACCAATAAAATAGATAAACCATTGTCTAATTTGATCAAAAAAAAAAAAGAAAACCAAGTTACTAATATCAAAAATGAAAGGGGTGAACCCACCACCAATGAAAAGGAAATTAAGACAATTGTTAGGAACTATTTTGCACACTTATATGCCACTAAATTTGACAATCTAAATGAAATGGATGACTATTATGAAAATATAAATTACCCAGATTAACAGAAGAAATAAATATTTAAATAACCCAATTTTAGAAAAACAAATTGAACAATCCATTAATGAACTTCCTAAGAAACAATTTCCCAGACCAGATCGATTCACAAGTGAATTCTCTCTCTGTAAATGGACATGCATGCTATTTCCCTCTTCATTCAGAGTTGTCTTGGATAATTGCATTGCTGCAAATAACCAAGTAATACACAGCAGATCATCTTACAATATTGCTGTTATTTTGTATAGAGTACATTTCACTTTGCATCAGCTCATGTATGTCTTTCCAGGTTTTTCTGATAGCATCCTGCTCATCATTTTTTTTCATAGTAAACTACATTTATATAGTACTTTAAAGAGAGATTTCCTTAAAATAAACCCATGAGGTTGATTATTGCAATAACAGTAAAAGATAACATTTATATAGTATCTTATACCTGACAAAGAATTTTCTTCACAATAGCCCAGAAAAGTACCATTTTATCATAATTATCATCATCATCATCAATCAATCATCAGCAGTAATCAATCTTCATCATCAATCAGTTCTCCTCATCAATTAATCCTTGTCTTCATCCAATCATCAATCCATAAATCCATCATCATCTTACATTGCTCTTGCCTCTACTTCTAAATTTTTTCACAGTTACTATTACTGTGTTTCCCTCTATCCTATTCCCTCCCCATGATATTTACTCTATTATCTATCTTCTTTTACCTTATCCCTCCTCAAAAGAGTTTTGCTTCTGACTGCTCCCTCCTATAATCTTCCCTCCTTTCTTTCACCCCTCCACCCTTATCCCCTTCCCCTCCTACATTCCTGCAGGGTTAGATAGATTACTTTACCAAACTGAGTGTCTATTTATTCCCTCTTTGAACCAATTATGATGAGAGTAAGGCTCCCTCAATCCCCAACACCTCTCTCATCTTCCCCTCCACTCCATCAGTTTTTTCTTGCTTCTTTTATGTGAGATACTTTATGCCATTCCACCTCTCCCTTTCCCTTTATCCCAGTGCATTTCTCTCACCCGTTAATTTTATTTTTTTAAAGATATCATTCCTTCATATTCAACTCACACCTGTACCCTATGTCTAAATATACTCCATTCAGCTGCCCTAATACTGAGATAGCTCTTATGAGATACAAATGCAATTTTCTCATTCAGGAATATAAACAGTTTAACCTTTTAATATACCATATGATTTCTTTTTCCTGTTTAACTTTTCATGCTTCTCTAGGGTCTTTTATTTGAAAGTCAACTTTTTAATGCATGTTAGGTCTTTTCATCATGAATGCCTGAAAGTCCTCTCTTTCATTAAATTTCCATTTTTTCCCTTGAAAGATTATATGCAATTTTGCTGGATAGTTGATTCTTGGTTGTAATCCCAATTCTTTGCCCTCTCAAATATCAAATTCCAAGCCCTCTGATCCTTTACTGTAGAAGCTGCTAGATCTTGTGTTATCCTGACTATGGCTCCACATTACTTAAATTGTTTCTTTCTGGCTGCTTGCAATATTTTTTACTTGACTTGGGAGTTCTGGAATTTGGCTATAATATTCATGGAGATTTTCATTTTGAGATCTCTTTCAGGAGGTGATCAGTGAATTCTTTCAATTTCTATTTTACCTTCTGCTTCTAGATTATAAGGGAAATTTTCCCTGACAGTTTCTTAGAAGATGATGTCTAAGCTCTTTTTTCTGATCGTGGCTTTCAGATAGTCCAATAATTTTCAAATTATCTCTCTTGCATCTATTTTCCAGTTCAGTTCAGGAGTTATTTCACACTTACTTCATTCTTTTGGCTTTGCTTTATTGTGTCTTGATTTCTCACTAAATCATTAGCTTCCATTGGCTTTTTCAAGTTATTGACTTTTTTATGACCCTCCTGCTTCACTCTCATTTCTCTTTCCATTTTTTCCTCTATGTCTCTGACCTTATCTTCAAAGCCCTTTGTTGAGCACTTCTGTAGCCTGAGACCAATTCATATTTTTATTGGAAGCTTCAGATGTAGGAGCTTTGACTTTCTTATCTTCTTTTGATGGTGTATTTTGATCTTCCTTGTCACCAAAGAAACTTTCTAGCATCCCCATTTTTTTTCTGTCTGCTCATTTTGCCAGCCTATTTCTTGACTTTGAACTCCTTCTTAAAGTGGGGCACTGCTTCCAGGGCACACTCTTCTATGCTTCAGGGGGTCCCAGGTGGTACAATTCAAGGAGAGGCACGTTCAACATTTCCCTGTCCTGTGCTCTGTTCTGTAAGTCACCCCAGGCCTTCCTGCTCTTTAACCAGGAACAGAATTCTTTTTCACTGTGGTTGCAAGCTTTAGCATGTCTGTGCCCCTACCCTACCTGGGCTGCCACTAAAGACTGCTTCTTGGTTCTAAGTATGGGCATCACAACAGAGTTGCACCTCAGTGTCAGAAGACACCCCTGCAGTCTTCCCCTGGCCAACCACTCGATCCCCTCACTGGTCTGAGAGCTGAGTTGTGGAAGTAGCTGCTGCCTCAGCTGATTCCAGAGCTCTAGAGGCCTGATTCTCTTGGGCTGAGGCTGGGGCTGGGGCTGTGTGGTGCAGCCAAGATCTGCACTCCACTCCTGGTACAACAGACATTTACTTCTGACCTTCTAAGCTGTCTTTGGTTGGAAAATTATCTCACCCCATCCTTTTGTGGGTTCTGCTGCTCCAGGAATTATCTTACAGCATTATTTGGAGGGATTTGGGGGAGAGATCAGAGGAGTCACTGCCTTTCCTCTGCCATCTTGGCTCCCGAGAAGATGGCCTCTTAAAGAAACCTTGTGGGACACCTGTGGTTAGAAGGCATGAGAAATGAGAATCCAGCAAAAGAGACTGAGAAGGAGTAGTCACCTAGGTAGAAGAAGCAAGGTCACAAAGCCAGGATGTGTCAGAGGTAGAAATTGAACTTAGTTTCCTTGACTCTGAAGCTAATTCTTTATTTACTATACACACTTAAGTTTTGACCAAATAAATAAGTACTTGCCACACTGCTTCTTTCTAAAAGGTCTACAAAGTACTTTCTTTATATATATATACATACATGTATAGGAGTGCCCCCCACCCCACACACACATAGACACACATTAACACACACCCCTTTTAAGTTATATTGTGCTGATTATTAAGACTTTGCACATGAAACAACTGAGACTCACAGAGGGGAAATGATTTCCTTAGAGTTCACAGCTAGTAAGTAGTTGAGCTGCAAAGGAGTTTGGAATTATGCAAATAAAGTGACTAAAATGCCCATACCCTTTATCAGTCAGACATTAAATATTTATCAAACACTTACTATGTGCCAGGCACTATGCTAACCTCTGGGGATACAGAGAAAAGTAAAAGACAGTCCCTGCTCAAAAAGAACTTACAATCTAATGAGGGAGACAACATGAAAACAATTATATACAAACAAGCTATATACAGGATCAAATGAAAATGAATAACAGAGAGAAGGCACGAGATTTAAGGACTGGGGAAGGCTTTCTCTAGAAAGTGGAAGTTTATCTGGAACTTGAAGGTGTGAGATTTAAAATTGGATACAAGAGCATTAAGCTCCCCTTTAACCTTTCCCTTGTATATCTCCCAGACCAGTAAGTGAAAGAAGCCTCTGAGCTTTAGTTAGAGCTTTTATTGTTTGGGAATTAATTAGCCAACAAAACAAGGTGATGTTGATTAGAGGGATGGGAAAGTAGATATACAAATAAATAGTCTTAGATCTAAGCTTAGTCTATATTCCGTATAGAACTCACCAAATTCCAAAACCACCTCTGAGGCTGAGAACCGCATCAAGCACGTGCTGTTATGGAGGACCAGGCCAATCACCAAGGACCACGCTGTCAAACCTGAGTCAGCGTCTGTGTGTGCAGAGCAAGCCAGCGGGCAAGAAGAGAGAAGACATCACTTCCATTCTCTCCTTGCCTTTAAGCTTGCACCCTGGAAGTGGAGTGCTTAGCAGATGCATGGGCAGTTCGTCACAGTCTCCTCCCCGAAAGGGTGGTCCTTCAAAAACTGGCCTCCTTCAGTTATCCTAACCAATTGTTAAAAACTTTCACTTTTTACCACAAAGGAATTTAAGGAAAACAGGAAACAGAAATGAGGAGGGAGAGCATTATAGACATCCAACAGATAATTAAGGAAAGTTCCTAGAGTCAGAAGATGGGGGAGTCTCTTTCAAGGAACAACCAGGAGGCCAGCATCACTGCGATGAAGAAAATATGGAGGATGGGCAGCTAGGTGGTGCAGTGGATAAAGCACCGGCCCTGGATTCAGGAGTATCTAAGTTCAAATCCAACCTCAGACACTTGACACTAGCTGTGTGACCCTGGGCAAGTTACTTAACCCTCATTTCTCTGCAAAAAAAAAAAAAGAAAGAAAGAAAGAAAGAAAGAAAGAAAAGAAAAGAAAAGAAAAGAAAAGAAAAGATGAAGGATGTAAAGATTAAGAATTCTCAAATGTTTGGGGGAGTAAGAAGTGGGGGTAGTAGAAATATGTCAGAATATGAAGGACTTTGAATGCCAAACAAAGGATTTTATATTTGATCCTGGTAGGGAGCTGTTAGGATTTATTAAGTGTGTGGAGAGTCATTAGGGATGAGGGACGTAGTCAGACTTATTTTGTAGGAAGATCACTTTGTTGTGTGAATAGAAGATGGACTAGAGTGGGGGAAGACATGTGGTAGGTAGGCCCACGAAAAGGCTACTGGAATAGTGCAGGAGTGAGGTGATGAGGGCTTGTACCAGGATTTTGAAGTATCAGAGGAGAAAAGGGCATATGCTAAAGATATTATAAAAGTAAAATTAACAAGGCTTAGGAACACATCGTATGTGGGAGTTGAGAGATGACCTAGGTTGTGTGGTAAAAAAAAAAAATGAAAGTTTTTAACAGTCGGTTAGGATAACTGAAAGACGCCAGTTTTTGAAGGACCACCCTTTCGAGGAGGAGACCTGCTAGCACTCCGCTTCTGGGGTGCGAGCTTAAAAGGCAAGGAGAGAACGGAAGTAGGTACCTTTTCCTGCTCTGCTGGTCTCCTGACTGCGCTGCACAGGCTGATGTTGACGAGAGTTCAACTGGGCCCAGCTCACGGTTAGCAGAAGCATGCACTTGACACGGTCTCTCTCTCTCCCCAAAGGTGGCCTTTGGCTTTTGGTGAGTTTTATATGGAATATAGACTAAGCTTAGACTTAAGACGATTTGTATTGTATTTCTACTTTCCTATCCTTCTAATCAACATCACCTTGTGACTACCATACAATAAAAGCTCTAACTAGAAAACCAGAAGCTTCTTCCATTTACTAGTCTGGGAGATAAATTAAGGGAAAGGTTAAAGAGGGGAGATTTATGATCTAATATCCAATTTTAAATCTCACAGTTGCAAGCCTGAGTGACTTGGGAAGATGATGCTTTCCTAGATAGTAATAGGGAAGTCATTGCCTAGCTAGTAATTTTAATTGAAGGGCCCCTAACATTTCTCCATTACATGTAATGCTGCTCTTAATTTTAAATGGATAAAATTAGCAGATTAAGGAAAGCTTTTTTATTCTTATATTATTTTATATTTTAAACAGAAATGGGTGTCATACTTTGTCAAAAGTAAAAAAAAGACTTGCACTGAAAGAAAGGAATGAGAAGGGAATGGATTCAGATAAACATGGGAAGACATATAAAATGATGCAAAGTGAAGGGAATAGAATAAAAATAACAAGTTATACAATGACTGCAACATTGTAAATAAAAACAGATTTAAACTTCAGAACTCTGATCATTTCAGTGACCAATTTTGACTTCAGAAGACTAATGATAAAAAAAAAACAACAAAAAAAGAAAAAAGAACACTAATGATGTAGCATGCTGTCTATCTCCTGACAAAGGGGTGATGGTACAGAATAATCTATATATATTTGATCATTGCCAATATTTTGATTTGTTTTGCTTGACAATGCTTATTTGTTACAAGGAGGATTTCTAAAATGGGAGTGAATTTGGGAACAGAGGGGCATTAGTGATAGTGACATAAAAAAGAAGCAAGACAAAAGAGGATAACTGAAATAGAAAAAAATCACAGACAAGAACAAAGGATATTTAGAGACACAGAAGAACAGAACAGCTTTGAAACTAAGGTGCTGAATATGTTTTATACTAAAAAAAAAACCCACAACAAGAGCTTTGTGGAGATTTGTGGTTTCATATACAATTCTGATTTTCTATTCTTTGACTATGGAAATGTTAATTGTTATTGGTTTTGTCAACTTCAGAATAATAATTTTTTTTTTTTTAGGCAATGGGGGTTAAGTGACTTGCCCAGGGTCACACAGCTAGTAAGTATCAAGTGTCTGAGGCCAGATTTGAACTCAGGTATTCCTGAATCCAGGGCTGGTGCCTTAACCACTATGCCATCTAGCTGCCCCCCAGAATAATATTTTTAAAGAATACTGATAGGGACTTAGGAGCTTGTTATGATATTTTCACACCAAATGAATTAATTTACATTTAAAAAGTTAACAAGAAAGCTTAGGTGGGTGTAGTTTGGTATGAAAACTCAGTCCACCAATTGTCTGTAACTTATAGTTTTAGAGGTTACCTCAGATATCTCAGGGTTAAAGAACTTGCCCATTGTCACAAAGCTACTCTGTGTTAGAAGAAGGAATACATTTTCTTATATATTTGGTAACCTTCTCCCCTTTTCCAAGACACTGTGATTCAGGTATATGGTTTCCTGCAACCCCACTTCTACAATTAGGAGAATTCTTTTTACTATGGGTATAATGATTTGAGTGACTTGAATGGGAAATTTAAGTGCTGTTTGTTTTGTTTTTTTTTTTAAGTGAGGCAATTGGGGTTAAATGACTTGCCCAGGGTCACACAGCTAATAAGTGTTAAGTGTCTGAGGCTGGATTTGAACTCAGGTCCTCCTGACTCCAGGGCCACTGCTCTATCCACTGCACCACCTAGCTGCCCCTTAAGTGCTGTTTTGAACCTCATTAGAGTTTTACCAGAACTCACATTGGCTGGCCATATTTCTTTTCCATATCAATCCCACAAGTCAGGAGCCTCATTCAAAGTTCCCTATAATAGAACATTATCATCCTCTTCCTACAATTAGTATCTTGTTCTGTTATCCCCAAAGTGTCCTATATTCATATGATAGAACGGACCTTAGAAATCATCGTCTAATTATCTAATTTTTCAGAGGAAGGGAATTGAAGATCACAGTGGGGGAAGTAACAGGTTTTTATCTGAAGAGCCAAGATTGGAACCTGTATGTTTTGACTAAAGCCATATAATAAATATAAGGTTAATGTAAAATGAGTTACCTCATGTGCTACAATATAAAAGACATAATTATTAGAAACAGAATAACTGTCATAGAACTATTAGCTTGGTGGAGGGATTGACATCTGGTATAGATCCAGTTTATTGGCTGAGGCTACTAAAATTTTACTCATATTTAAACTGAGGCAGGAAAATTTGGCTCAGTTTGGGGGTTTATCTATGATCACTAATTTTTTGTTCCAGGCCATGACCTTTTGCACAGCATTGGGAAAGTTAAAATAAACTCTTATAAGGGTAGACATTATACAATTATTTGTTGAAAGTGAACGGAAACATCATGGTTGCCCAGGTATTAATGATTGGGACACATACTAAAATTAATTGATTTCAAAAGTACCTATGGACTGTGACAAGAGTACTACTGAATAAATCTAACCAACTGTAGTGGATTCATTAGGCAAAAGGTTCTTTTTTAAGCATAAAAGTATTTTATTATTTTCTAGTTACATGTAGAGATAGTTTTCAACATTTGTTTTTATAAGATTTCTAGGTTCAAATTTTTCTCCCTCCCTCCCCTTTCTCCCCCCTCCCCAAGAAAGCAAGCAATCTGATATAGGTTATATATGTACAATCATATTAAACATATTTCTGCATTAGTCATGCTGTGAAAGAAGAATCAGAGCAAAAGGGGAAAACCTCAAAAAAACAAGACCAAAACAAGTAGAAATAGTATGGTTCAATCTGCATCTAGATTCCACAGTTCTTTTTTTGGGGGGGGGGAGGGGGAATTTGGAGAACATTTTCCATCAAGAGTCCTCTGGAACTCTTGGAAATTTGACCATTGTATGGCTGAGAAGAGTCAAGTCTATCACAGTTGATCAACACACAATGTTGTTGATACTGTGTACAATGTTCTCCTAGTTCTGCTTATCTCACTCAGCATCAGTTCATGTAAGTCCCTCCAGGTTTCTCTGAAATCTGCCTGCAACTCATTTCTTACAGCACAATAGTATTCCATCACATTCATATACCACAACTTGTTCAGCCATTCCCCAATTGATGGGCATCCCCTCAATTTCCAATTCCTTGCCACCACAAAAAGAGAAGCTATAAATATTTTTGTACATGTGGGTCCTTTTCCCTTTTTTGTGATCTCTTTGGGATAAAGACCTAATAGTGGTATTGCTGGGTCAAAGGGTATGCACAGCTTTATAGCCCTTTGGGCAGTTCCAAATTGCTCTCCAGAATGGTTGAATCAGTTCACAGCTCCATCAACAATGCGTTAGTGTTCCAATTTTTCCACAGCTTCTCCAACATATCTGTTTTTCTTTTTCCTCATATTAGCCAATCTGATAGGTGTGAGGTGGTACCTCAGAGTTGTTTTAATTTGCATTTCTCTAATCAATAGTGATTTAGAGCATTTTTTCATGTGGCAATAGATAGCTTTGATTTCTTCATATCCTTTCACTAGGCAAAATGTTCTTAACCTGCAATCTACATGGGATCTGTGGAAAGATTCTATGGGGATTGTGAATTTTTTTTTTAAACAACAATTTGTCTTTTTATTGAGCACTTCTACAAATTATGCCTTAACAGCAAATTTCCTCTGCTGTTTTTTGGTCTTCAGGTTTTCCTCGTGCTTATTAAGCCTGTGGTGCATGGCATGGGTTGTCTTGGGCTGAAGGCCCAGGGGCTTGTATTTCTTACCCTTATAGAATTTCCTGAGGTTCTCTTTCTGTGTCTGGTTGATGACAGTCAGGACTCAGGCAATAGATTTTCAGACAATTCGGGTCTTAGATAGCTTGAAGAAGTTCCTCCAGAGACCTTAGCCACCCTCAATTGGGAAAGTTCCACCTTTAAACCATTTAACTGTTTAAGTAGCTCCTCCTTCTTCTTCCCACGAAGATCCCTGGCCTTGATTTTTTCTATGATAGAAGATACAACAGACTGTCTGGATTGCGAAGTTTTAAAAAATTATTTTGACAACTGTTTTTCAATATGGTTGGTTTCCTTGATAATCCTACCATTTATTTTATACATTTAAAAACATTCTGGGGGTAGCTAGGTGGCTCAGTGGATAGAGTACCGGCCCTGGAGTCAGGAGTACCTGAGTTCAAATCCGGCCTCAGACACTTAACACTTACTAGCTGTGTGACCCTGGGCAAGTCACTTAACCTCAATTGCCTCACCAAAACAAAGCAAAACAAAAAAACTGAATATAAAAACATTCTGAAAAAGGAATCCATAGAGCTTCACTGGACTCCCAAGGAGGACTGTGACGTAAAAAAGGTTAAAAAATATTTGTACTATAGTAATTTAAAGTGCTGGGAGAAAGGCAACATTTGTAGTGTAGCTGTATCAATTTAGCAATCCCTGGGCACTCACAAAACTCCCAAATATACCTGGAACCAGATTCTAATGTAATTGGGAAATGTTTAAAAAATAAATAAAAATAGACAATAAAAAAGATAGTATAAATTTGTGGCTTTTTAAGTCAATATGCAGGCCAGTAGTTAGCCATTTCTTTTTTTAAAATTTTTGACAATATTGGTATTGTGGGCATTGAAATTAGCCTCAGGCTCCACAAGGGGAGCTTCCTCTCCCCCTCAGCTTCAACTGCAGGGGGTGGGGCTGGGGCTGTCTGAACTGGGCTAAGGTGTTCGGAGGAAAAACCCCAGGCCATGGCGAAGCCAGGTGGTGCAGGATAGAGCACAGGCCCTGGAGTCAGGAGGACCTGTGCTCAAATCCAACCTCAAACACTTAACACTTACTAGCTGTGTGACCCTAGGCAAGTCACTTAACCCCAATTGCCTCGCCAAACAAAAAAAAAATCGAGGCCGGAAGATTAAGAAGACTGGGACGCTGAGGACTAGGAAGGAGGACACAAGGGAGGCCAGAAGATTAAGAGAGCAGGGGGTAGACGAAACAGGAGGTTGGAGAAGACAGAGGAAGGAGCAATCCGGAGTAAGGAGCTTTTTCAGGGGTTCATCACTAAAATAGTGAGAGAGAAGTTAAAGAGTGAAAGCACAGAGAAGCTGGAGTGAAGGAGAAAGAGTGAAGAAAGCTGGAGCATGCCCTAAGGCAAGAGGCGATAACAGGCCCTTATATTAAAATCAGAGGGGTTGTAAAATTTGCATTTCTTAACCCTTATCGTTTACATTGATTTTTATAAATAAATTCTGCTTTGATTTTTTAATTAAGAGGCTTCTTAATCTTTTGCTTATCAACTTGGGAGCAGCCAGTGTGGAGAAATTTTGTAAATGGCCCATATTAAATTAATAGCAGTCAGATAGCCAGCCAGTTAAATGTCCACACAATAGTCATTAGTCCCCAGATTAGTCCTCAAGTCAGATTAGGCCCACAACCCGGGTGTCACCCCCCCCCCCCCAGTTAAATTAGGCCCAGCTAGTCAGTTAAAATATTTTTTACAGTATAGTGGATAGAGAGCTTGCATTCAAGTCCTGGTCTTGGCCCATTGTACCTGTGTGACCATGAGCAAATAACTTAACCTCTCAGTTCCCCAGGTAACTCTTGATTTTATGTCCCCTGTCAAAGATCTGTGGGAAACAGTGCTGGCAAAAGTAAGCAGGAGGGGCTGCTAGGTGGTGCAGTGGATAGAGCACGGACCCTGGAGTCAGGAGTACCTACCTGAGTTCAAATCCAGCCTCAGACACTTAATACTTACTAGCTGTGTGACCCTGGGCAAGTCACTTAACCCCAATTGCCTCACCAAAAAAAAATTGGTAATCAGGAAAAAAAAATACTGTTCCATCTACAGCACTGGGTGAACTCTCTGGTATAATGGAACCTTCTTAGATTCTTAGCATGATGCCCAGAAGGTACTGGGGTATAATTTACAGGAACTGAAAATATTTTAACTGGAGTAAGAATGTAGAGGGTGATAAGGCCCTGCTGTAACTCTCCCTTGACCTTTTTGCATGAATGAGGCCTTTGTCCTGACATTTATCATAGCCTGTTGATAAATTGTGAATTTGATTTGCCCTGGGTACTTATTGGCCCTTCAAGACTACAATTGAGAATGGTCAAGTGACTTGAGCTACACCTTTTGAACTTGACCTTTAAAAAGAAGAGTTATAGAGCTGTGTAGAAAACAGACAGAAGGAAGCACATATACAAATACCCAAGTTTCCTAGAGAGAAGCTGACAGTCCTTTGACTCTTCCCTAGGAAACTGGTTCAGGGTATGCTATGGCCCTGGAAATGCCAGTGTATGGAAGCAGTGGTGGATATTCCAAGAGTTCTTGGGCTGGGCTAAGACTTGTAATGGTCAGCAGCAGCGAAGAGGTTTCTGGACAAGTGGAGAAATTCCTGGGCCAAGTAAGAGGCATAGTCAAGACAGTGAGAACTGTGATATAAAAAGAGCAAACTCAGATTGAATACTATGAGTTTTCTGCAGGTCTTTTTTTTTAATCATAAAGGTATTTTATTATTTTCCAGTTACATGTAAAGATTGTTTTCAACAGTGGTTTTCATAAGATTTCTAGTTCCAAATTTTTCTACTTCCCTCCCTTCCCTCCCCCCTCCCCAAGAGAGAAAGCAATCCGATATAGGTCATGTATGTACAATCACATTAAACATATTTCTGCATTAGTCATGTAATGAGAGAAAAATCAGAAAAAATGGGAAAAACCTCAAAAACCTCCAACAAAACAGAAACAGTATGGTTCAATCTGCATTCAGAATCCACAGCTCCTTTTTCTGGATGTGGAGAACACCTTCCATCATGACTCCCCTGGAGTTGCCCTGGATCATTGCACTGCTGAGAAGAGTCAAGTCTATCATAGTCGATCATCTTACAATGTTTCTGTTACTGTGTACAATGTTCTCCCGGTTCTCTGCAGATCTTGGGGAAAGGGATTCACTTTTTACCAATATTGAGTGTTTTCCCATTATAGAGAAACCTCAATCATAGGGTAGCTGAGAGGATTCTATTGATGATTTCAGGAGATGAGACAAACCACAAAGAAAGAAGAGTTGTCTTGATGTTGATGAGCTCAGGCATGACCCCTTTCTATTTTCCTTGGGGTTAAATAAAACCAATCCTATATTCCATGCATTGTTAGCCTTACAGTTGATAAGGGAGCTGAATGCCCTTTACCTTTGCTGTAGAGACCTGGGGATAGGTACTGAAACTGTGACTTCACTGGCAGAGAAAACTTCTACCAATATAGACAACACAGTCAGTATTTATCAGTGGTGGAACTTAAACTCCTTTCTGGTTCTGAGGTCAATCCTTTATCCGTTATGCCACACTGCCTCCCTTAAGACCTCCCTCAAGACAAGAACCAAAATCTGATGCTCTAAGAGTGGAGGCAGTAGGCAAAGAGCAAGAGATTATAATCACTGGGACATTCCTAGGATTGAACTAAAATTTATGTAAATTTAGATCTAAGGCTATAGACTTAAATTCCTTATTTACTTGCTTAAGCATTTGTTCTACAATATGGATATAGTGCAGGATATAGGTTAGCTTATGAAGAAAAAAATCATTCTTTTTCTTTTTTTTCAGGGCAATGGGGGTTAAGTGACTTGCCCAGGGTCACACAGCTAGTAAGTGTCAAGTGTCTGAGGTCAGATCTGAACTCCTCATGAGCATAGCCAACTGCTCAGAACTCCTGAGCTTAAGAGATCCATCAACCTCAGCTTTCTGAGTAACTTAGATTACAGGCATTTACTACCATGGCCATGTGTTCTAGACATTATTGCGTAGCTGGATAAAATGACTGCTTTTAGAAGTTTAATAGAAGTATTATGAATAAAATCATTCCCCATAGGCTCACTGAAAACATCATTGCTACAGTTCAGCATACAGAGATGATATGTACCTCCTGAATAAGTGAATGAATGAAAACCTATTTTATAACATGGCATACAGATGGCTAGTAAGTAGAATGGTGGGTCTGAGACCAGGCATATTAAGATGAACGTGAGACTTTTAGTTTTGGACAGAGAAGTCATTCCGTTCTCACATTTAGATGGTTTAATAAGCACATACTATGTTCTACACACTGTGCTAAGCACTTTACAAATATAATCTCATTCTATCCTCACAACAACCCTGTGAAATAGGTGTTATTTTATCTGTTTTAAAGTTGAGAAAACTGAGGCAGACAGTGATTAAGTCAGTCACTCAGTCATGCAATAAATATTTATTAAGCACTTACTATGTGCCAGGATTTGTGCTAAGGGCTTGACTTAATTGACTTTATTTACTTTAATGATGAGCCCGGAGACACCGAGCCAGCAAGTATCTGAGGCTGCATTTGAACCCTGAGTCTTCCTGACTACAGACTATACACTCTATACACTACACCACCTAGTTGCCTCATGATTTCGATCTCTTCTCCTAGGTGTTCATGTTTTGAAAACTTTTGATTGCATGTAGCTTAGAGATTGCGAATAATTGGTGTGTTGCTGGTTGTTTGTTGCTCATTTGTTTAGTAATGTTTGACGCTCTATGAACCTATGAACCATAGCACCCTAGGATCTTCTATCCTCCATTGTCTTGTGAAGTCTGTCCAAGCTTATATTTGCTGTTTCTGTGATGCTATCTAGCTATCCCATCCTCTGCCATTCCCTTTTCCTTTTTTTCTTCACTCTTTCCAAATACCAGTGTATTTTCCAATGAGTCCTGTCTTCTCAGTATATGAATGAAGTATTTAAGCTTTAGCTTTAGTATTTGTCCTTCCAATGAATACTCTAAATTAATTTTTAAGTATTGACTGATTTGAGTTCCTTGCTGACCAAGGGTTTTTCTCAAGTCTTCTTGAGTACTACAGTTTGAAAGCTTTGATTCTGCAGTACTAACCTTTTCTTAAGGCCCAATTCCTACAGTAGTAATGTATGTTACTGGAAAAACCATAACTTTGACTTTATGGGTCTTGGTTGTCAAGGTGATGCTTCTGCTTTTTAGTATGCTGTCCAGAATTGCCATAGCTTTCCTTCTAAGAAGCAAGCATTTTTGAATTTCATGGCTGCAGTAGCTATCTGCAGTGATCTTCGAGCCTAAGAATATAAAATCTGACAATGCCTCCATTTCGTCTCCCTCTATTTGCCAGGAAGCGATGGGACTAGTTGCCATGATCTTAGTTTTTTGTTAATGTTAAACTTCAAGACAACTTTTACATTCTCTTCTTTCATCCTCATCAAGAGGCTTCTTGATTCCTCTTCACTTTCTGCCATCAAAATGGTATCATCTGCATACCTGAGATTGTTGATATTTCTCCCAGCAACCTTAATTCCAGCATTTGATTTGTCCAGTCTGTAATTTTGGATGATGTGCTCTGAATATAAGTTAAATAAATAAGGTGACAATATACAGCCTTGTCATATTTTTTTTTCTTCAAACTTAAACTAATCAGTTGTTCCATTTTCAGGTCTAACTATTGTTTCTTACTCTATGTACAAGTTCCTTAGGAGACAAGTAAAATGATCTGGTACACCTGTCTCTTTGAGGACTTGCCACATTTTGTTGTGATCCATGTTGTGATCCATATCTTTTTAAATATTGTTCTTAAGTTTTTATGGATAAACAATAATAGTGAGCTTATTAATCACTGTCCCTTAGATATTTTAAGGCATGCATCAAGCTATTGTGAAAAAATGCATTCCTCTATATTTTTTATAAAAAGAGTGAACAATATTGTGAGCTTCAAATAACAGTATATTCAGTGGCCATTCCAAAGTAAGAAACATAGGAGAAAAAGTAGAATTTTCACAAAATACAAATAAAGTCAGGAATCACACTCCAGTATGACAGGAGGGACTTGAGAGAGCTATCAAAGATCTATGTAAAGGCATTGAAAGACTATATCAATATCTAACTGTGATACAAAGTTGAAAACAATGAAATTTACCAATTAAAGCAATGGAATAGAAACATGGGGAAATATCTGGAAAATGAAAATATATTGGAAAAATTCTAGATTCCTTTAATCAGCAATTGGCAGCAAAAGTCAACATGAACAGATTAAGGTTTATACAAAAAGTCAAAGTAGCACAAAGAATAAGATAAAAAATTTGGATAAGTTGGACTATGAGGGTATTATTATTACTATAGTCACCATCATCATATTTTATAACATGCCTAAGAAATATGTTATCAGTCTGAGAGAAATGTATAATATTTGGGACTTTAGAGATCATGTACTGCAACTTCCTCTATTTATAGGTTATGAAAGTAAGGCTCAATGAGGTTAACTGAGTTGATCATAGCCAGCTGGCTAATTGTGTAGCCCTAAGCCAAGATTTCTATCTCTTTTTCCTTTTCTCTTCTACAAACTCCTTTTTAAAAATGTCTTTGATATGTTTTATTTTTATATTACCTACATTTTCCAGAATATTTTTCCATGCCTTCCTAGAGAGTCATCCCCACTAACAAAGAATAAACAGAATAAGAACTATTTTTAAAGTACACTTTTTTATTTTTTGCTTTTTGTTTTTTGCAGGGCAATGAGGGTTAAGTGACTTTCCCAGAGTCACACAGCTAGTAAGTGTCAAGTGTCTGAGGCCGGATTCAAACTCAAGTCCTCCTGAATTCAGGGCTGGAACTTTATCCACTATGCCACCTAGCTGCCCCTACAACTATCTTTTAAAAAAATACATTTTCCTGATATTTGTGGGAGGGGGAGGAGAAAATCTCCCCTCTCCAGATTGAATCTTCTTTGTGATAAAGAAAGCAAATTAAAATATTGCATATAGTTACTACATCTAACAACATCTATACTTCTATCCTAGTAGTTCAATACCTCTTTGCCATGAGAAAAGATAACTATTCTTCTGAGCCTTCATTTTTTTTTCTTTTCATTTTTAGTGACAGTCAATGTTATTGCTTTGGGAAAAAAGATTTTTATAATTTTGTTCTGCATCAGTTCTTACAAATTTCTCATTTTTTCTTTGAATTTCTTGTATCTGTCATTACTAACAGGATAAAAGCATCCCATTACTTTCATATACTAAGGGAATTTTTAAAAGTCATTCTCCAGTTCACGAGTAACCATTTTATTTTTGGTTATTTGCTTACATAACAATTGTTATATATTATGTAACAAATTTTTATATATTCTGTAATTATTGGGCCTTTGTTTCTATATTTGACTTCCTATAGATAAGTACCCAGGATTGGGATGGTTGGATAAAAGGGCATTAACAATTTAGTGACTTTTCTTGAATAATTTCAAAATGATATACGGAATAATTGGGTCAATTCACAGTTCCATAATCAATGTATTATTGTACATGTTTTCTTATAGCTGCCTCCAGCGTTGATCATTCTTGGGTTTTTGTGGGGGTGTATGTTATATATTAATCACTGTTAATTTTCATGATATAGGATGAAAACTCAAAATTATTTAAATTCGATCTAATTCACAATTCTTTAAAGAATGTTCACATCATTTGCCATTTATCTACTGAGGAATGACGCATGGTATTATTATATATTTGTGTCAATTCCCTATGTATCTTGACTGCCCCTAGAGACAGAAACTGAATATTGCTATAGAAGACTCCTAGATGAGGGAACATCATCAATGTATTTCAAACACCTTATAGTCATAGTTTTCTGGGGCAGTAAGAGGCTAAGTCACTTGCCCAGGTTCACATAGCCATTATGTCAGAGGACTCAGGTCTTCCTACCTCTGAGGACTAGCTACTTCCCTTCTCTGGACCTCACTTTTTCCCCATTTTTAAAATGAGGGAGTTGGAGTAGATTATCACTAATGCCATTTAAAGCTTAAAATCTATAATCCTGGAAGGAATCTTAGTGGCAAACTAGTTTTATGTGCCCCCCCCCCCCCCGCCCGCCCTTTCACAGATGAGAATTAGAGCCCCAGGATAAGAGATTTAGAGGGGCATTTGGAATCTCAGTAAGAACATCATGACTTGGAATGTTCATTCATTTCCTTTGAAATCACTGAACCCAACTGTCTTATTTTATATATATATATATATATATATATATATATATATATATATATATATATATATATATATATATCAGAACAGATTCTTAGAGGGGAAGTGGTTTGTCTACATAAAAAAATTAAGATAACAACAATAGAAAGCATTTAGTAAATACCCCTTGTATAGAGAGCTTTGTGCCAAGTGTTAGGAATATGAGCTCAAGTTGAGTGCTTCTGAGGTATTATAGAATGTCATATCAAGAAAGGTTCTTGGAACTCATCTAGTCATGGTATAGTTGAAAAAAATAACAAAAATCAACCTTTTTGCATATTAGGAGGAAAGCTGGTAGAGTGTTAGAGTAGCTACTACTTAAGTTACTACATCCTTTAAAAACCGTTTTGTTAATGCATACTGTGATTTTTCAAGAAATAGCATTATTTTCTGTGCAAGAACAAATGACTTATTCCCTTCTTGATTTATATTATGCACTGGGTAACTCTTTTCAAAATTCCCTCTCTTTTTAGGACTCAAAGATTTTTGAGCTATAACTATTCATATATTTAACAACTTTCCCTGGGACTGAAGAGATGAGGGCTATGTGCCAATTACTTTGAGAATAGGGAGATCAATACCCTGAGAAGTCAAACTTTTCCAAAGTTGAACCTGGGTAAATGTATCATCCTCCTCTGGTATCTCCTCCTCCTCCAGGTACCTCATATATCGAACCTTCAATGCCCTCATCATGGTATTGCCTCAAGCACCAATCTATTCTCTGTATACTTAATCTAATTTGGCTGCTTTCCCCAAATTTGCTTCCTTTAGTACTATTTCTTTCTTCTCTGTAAGTTCTTCAAAGACTGTGATGTTATGGTCCAAGTTGTTTTACTCTCCTTGATTGAAACCTGTGACATTAAATCTATAAATTAATATCATTTCTATTATATTGCCATGATCATCTTATACATCATAGAATTACAGATCTAGAGATGGAAGGATCTCAGAGGCCAGCTATTCTACCCCTCCTCCAATTTTACAGATCAGGAAACTAATGGGAGGGCTTACCCAAGGTAAAAAATATAGTAATTATCAGAGGTGATATTTTATCCCAGAAACTACAGATATATTTTGTTATGAAGGTTTATAGGCCTCATCAAAACATAATGAATTCACTCATTTTGTTTAATTTACCTATGCCATGAATTTTTTCCATCAAAAAACCAAGTTTGATCTTCTTTTTGGTGACCCTTCTCTCTCTGATGTTACTATTTATTTGATGTCAGCCTAATATTGTTTTCTGCTTCTGAGGTTACAACTACACCCACTGCAGCCCTTGTTCCCAACTTTACAGGACCTTTGAATAGTCCAGAGGTCACTTACTGAAAGGGAACAAGGGGCTCTGATACAAACCTGCCTAGCTGAGTCCATGTTTCATATGGGAAGTAGCAGTGGGATTACCATTACATCATGGTAGAGAAAAACCATTGTTCTTCACTGGAATCACATTTCGTCACCTTAAAAGCTGCAGTGAAGAGAAAACTAGCCAGAAACTGTGACTTCTAATCCTTACTTCTTCTATCTCACCATCTAATCTGAGAATTCTCTGCCATGAGACATACATGTCCAGAAGCCAGACCCTAGAGTTTCCATATGGTTGCCTGGAAACAGGCAGGGAAATTTTATTCATGTTTCAATGTAGAGGGGAAAAGTAGAGGGAAGATAAAAGAAGGGCCCCATTATATGTGAAATGAAGATAACTATACTCATATTACCTATCTCATAGTATTATTTCTTCTTATAGTTGATTTACCTGCAAAAAAAGGGTTAAATGGGCCAGAGTCTTTCTTACAGTCACACAGGAGATTAGTAAAAGGTGATCAGATATGAGGACTCCTCCAGACTCTTTGCCCACCAATTTTTCCCCATCATACCATATAGCAATATCTCAACAATTTGAAGGTGACATTGATCTTTCCTATTTAAATAGCTAAATTCCTGACATTAAATTTTAGAAAGATTAGACCTATCTTAGAAAAAACCTCCTAGCAGGTTTTATAGACTATAACATAATCATTACAACTAAAAATAATGTGTGGTTGTGCATCTTGCAAGTGTCATACAAAGCAACAAATACTTCTCAAGTTCTTATTGCCTCTAGAGCATGGTTCTGTTTACTATAGATATTTTAGATAAGGTGAAATCTCTGCCCTCAAGATATTTATGGACAATATTAGGGTGATAAGATAACAGAAGAGATTGCTATAAATATGCAATATAATAAGTGAATTTAAGAATTATAAAATGATGTGTTGAGATTTGAGACTAAAAGTTGTTGCCAAATTGGGGAATCAAGAAAAGAAGAATTAGAAATAAGTTTTAAAGCAGAAATTTTTAACTTTTATGTCATGGACCCCTTGGGCAGTGTGGTGAAGCTTAAGGACTCCTTCTCAGAATATGCTTTTAAATGTTTGAAGTAAATGCTAAATTTTAGATTTCAGATAGAAGTTTATGAAAATAAAAATGAAATATTTTCTCCATGTAAGTCCAAATACCTTTTGAATTTTATCCAGACTCCTTGGGGTCCTATAGATCCAATGTTAAAAAAATTGTTTTAAAGGAGAGGTGATTTTGGTAAATAACAAGACCAACTTTGTTATTTGTCTCTCCAAGGAGAACTTGTCTATCATCCTTCCATTTAGCAGCCGACTACTTCCATCTTCGGGTTTTATTCTTATGTTAATATTAGTATGATCCAGGTTCTAGAGTAGTATGTTCCTTGTTAGTCATTGGATGAGGATCTCACATCAGGGGTATCCTACCCTTCACCCCACTTCCATAGACACTTCTAAAAAAATGTGCAAATTGCCCAAAGTTGTGGCCTCAATTAATTATACACCTTTGTAAATGTCCAAGTTCTGAGGAAATCACTTAGAAAGTTGATATGACTCATACTTCTTAAATTTCTTAATAACAGTGACCTGATCTTCCTTCACTGAAGCACAATATAGAGAGTTCTGAACTTTGAACAGACTAAATTCAGTTGAGTCACAGTAAATTGAAAATATTTTCATACACAAGCCACTCCTTGTTCTTTAGTTATAGGAGTAATATACTATCTAAGCAGTCTGACTGTCAAGATCACATTACCTCTGCTGCAGAAACTCCCAAGAAAATTGAGGAGGATTCCAGATTGAAGCTGTTAATGACCTCAAATCTTTCAGCATTTTCTGTTGCCAGGACACATTAGCCCTGAACATATAACTTCTATAGGGACATGTAATGAAGGGGCTATACATCCTTCTTAAGTGCATAGTTCCTGAGAAGACAACTTTAGAGGAGTATCTGACTAATAGCATTACAGAATTTAAAGCCTTCTCACATTCAGGGATGACAAAATTTAGGCCAAAAGAGACTCTTAACTCATGTGACTTGTTCATAATCATACGAACAGTAAAGTAGTAGAATCAGTGTTTGATTAATAATGACATGTAATTTTAAATAAACCACTAAGTTTGTTATTTTAAGTTTAGTATTATATGTTATTATTAAAGGTGGCAGGGTATAAGTAGATAGATTGTTGACCTCAAAATCAAGGAAATTTGGGTTCAATTCTCAATTCCAAAGCTGGACAATTCACTTAATCAGGCAACTAAGACTTTAAGTTGCAGAAAAGCTAATTTGTATTCTCACTGAGACTTCTCTATACCAATGAAGTCATAGGTCCAGTTGTGTGTGTGCGTGTGTGTGTGCATCTCCTATATGTATGGTCAAGAAATGTGTGTTCCCAGAATTGGTCAATATTTGGTTATTTCTTCTCTTTCAACTTGACTGACTTCCTTCTCCCATTCTTAGCTTTTACCACTACACCTAGCCACTCTACATACCTTTCTATTCAAGGTCATTGAATGGATTGACCATAATTATAGGGTATGTTTAGCTAAGTGAATGTCTTCACCAAAAGTAATGTCCTCTGATGTTTCTTTATAATTACAGGTTAGCCTAAGGAGGAGGATAAAGACATTGGCCACCAAGATGGTAATCACTATTGGTAATGAAGAAGACAGGGGCAGTCAAGAAAAGGAAAACAAAGAAGAAAGTATCCTGGCAATGCTAGGAATTATCGGGACCATCCTAAACCTCATTGTCATCATCTTTGTATATATTTATACAACTTTGTAAAGGGCAGAGCAGGGAGGGATCTTTCTGCTGAGACACCACAGACTCCTAGAAGGAAAGAAATTGGCTGTGAAGTCTAAGCACCATAGCTGTCCACATTCTGCAAGATCAGATGGTCTTTTGGGCTCTTCAAACAGGTTATCAACAGAACACACCAATCTGCAAATAGCAGACACAAAAGCACAATGGATTCAGTGAAACTTGTCTGAACAGAATCAAGAAAAACTTCTGTGTAAGGATGGATCAAGGCAGAAGTCTCATGGGATTGACAGTGTCAAACAGAAAAGTTAATTAAAAATAGACAAGAGAAAAACACATTCAACATAGGACTATGTGAACACGGATTGTGTCTTCTCAAAAATTAACATTGTCTTCATCACTGGTCAAACTCATTGACCAGCTTCTTTGTCCATTAACTCTGGGGCCCATATAGTGGGGTTGAATTTAAAACAATTATTTATCAACAATCATATAAATGCCATCTATCTCAGGCTTTGATACTGAGAGGAGGGAGGAATAATTTATTTTTCTTTTTTTTCATTGGCTTGACATATGTATCAGATCATGCTGGTATTTACAAATCTCTATTTTTAATAAATGTTATCTTTTATTTAGCATGGGCCAAATATCTGGAAAGGTCCCCTTGGATGTCCAAAACTTGATTTGGTTTTCTGAAATGATCCGTTAATAATGTGTCCCTTTCTCTAGATGTTATGACTCTATTGCCTCTACAATCTCTTTTACTTTTTTGTTCCAAACCACTTTAAAACAGTATCAACCTCAGCCTTGGTTAGTGCATGACTTCAGGTGAATCAGTCTATGGTAAGGTGTTATGCAGAATTGTCAGAAATATTAAAATATCATGGGCATGCAGACCAGAGATGCATGCTATCTTGACTGAGGATTATGCATGAACAAGGCCTATGTGATGGGTCAATTAGAGACAAACACTGAAGATTGGTGGGAGAGATGTGACTGTTTGAAGAGCCAATCTTTAATTGAACTTTTTTTTTAAAAAAGAGAGTACCCACATAAAACAGCCAATACTTAATAGAGTTATTTACAATTCCATCACTGCAAAAATCAGTTTATCATATCATGATTTAAATGACAGATGTATTGAGATATCAGTCAGATGTATCAGGAAAGTACAAGAAAAAATGGCAAATTTTAAAATGGAGAAAATCAGCCAGACCCTGCCAATTATCTCGCTGAGAGATCTCTATGCATCATGGGGCATATATTAACTCCTGCAGGGGACTATTTACATAAATGACTCCTCCATTGCAGTAAATGGTACCCACTAATGCCCTGACATACACTTATAAAATAACTGATTTACACCCCCAAAAGCTTGTTCTCTGAAAGAATTTGGATGTATTGATACTACTTGAACAATCTCTCCTAGAATATAAATGCCTCCCTAAGAATGGCACCTCACCCTCACCTAAGGCTGGCCTTCCATGTAGGTGAAATTGGCAATCACCTACATAGTGAAATTTTTAGGCAGCAAAGAAGTCCTCCTGCCAAAAATAACTCATCTAGCACATAGGACATGCCTGCTTTTCTACCATGGGAGACAGTTTTTCCTTTGTTTTTTTTTCATAGGCTAGATTTTTTAAAAATGCAAATACTCTTGGAATTTTGACACATGGAAAGAATTGAACTAAATAATCCCTGCGATTTAGTCTTCAACTAATTCATATTAAGGTGTTAGTGACTTTTATCCTAACAAGTGCCCGGGTGATATAAAACAAACAAAAAAGAAAAAAAAACCCAGCAACAAAAACAAAAAAAAATCAATCTTCAATAGAGGAAAATTCAATCCCCAGTAGAGGAAAAGGTCCAGATAGGGGATGTGATGGACTTAAAAGACAAACTTCACCTACTCCACAATTTTACCAAGGGCTGGCTCTCCTCACCCCAAAATTCCAACCCAAACCCAGGAAACAATATAAATGTTGAGAGAATAAAATGAAAATCAACAACAGTATCCATAAAGACTGATCAGGAATAGGATTTAATGAAAATAGGAGGGACATGTAATATGATTATGGAAAGTTTTATGTAAAAATACTGAACAGCAAACTACAGTAAAAAATAAATAAAGGTGCAATGGGAAAAAATAACAATTAAGCATATCATGATTTTTTTTTTCAAAACAGCTCTCATGGGATATTTTGAAGCCATATCAGTAGTATTAGGACTGTTGTAGGAGAAAATCACATCTCACACAGTGGGGTTTGGACTAGATGACCTATAAGGCTCTTTGCCATTGATTTGATAATGATCTTCAATTAAAGCACATATTCTCAAATGGGTTCCAATTTTCCTTTTTTCTTGAAAATGTCAATTGATAACTGAATATGAACCTTTTTTCCCCAGGTAGAGAGAGGTGATCAGTTAGAATAGATAGAATTTAAGTTTCAATGAGCTTCAATTGGTGAGGGTTGCTTTTTGTTTTTATTTTGTTTTTTGGTTTTTTTACTAGGAAATTTTTATCTGAAGAGTCTATAATAAGGAGATTGTCCAACTAAAGTGCTGACCAGTTATAGGGGAATGCCCAGAATTCAGTTTTCTATATTAATAATTGTTTATCTTAATGGTGATTTCCATTTTATAAAGCACTTTCTTCACAAACACCCTTTGAGGGTATAAATCTTATTATTCCCATTCAACACATTTCACCAATATTAGAACTGAAACTAGTGTCCTTGATCTCTTTCCACTATGAAGTTTTATCTTTGCTCTTCACACACAATTTTACATCATATTCTTGACTGTAGTAACATTTAAAATAAACCAGCCACCCTGGTTGACTCTTCTGTTCTTAAGAAACTAATTTATAGGGGCAGCTAGGTGGCTCAGTGGATAAAGCACTGGCCCTGGATCCTGGGAGGACCTGAGTTCAGATCAGACCTCAGACATTTGACACTTACTAGCTGTGTGACCTTGGGCAGGTCACTTAACCTTCATGCCTTGCCACCCCCCCCCCCACAAAACAAAAAACAAACCTAATTTATTACTATTATTATTATTAACAACTTGCATTTTCATCACATTTTTAAAGATTTACAAATAACTTTCCTCACAACAATCCTGGGAGGTAAGTAGGATAAGTATCCCTATCATCTTTATTTTACAGATGAAGAAGTTGAGGCCCAGAAAAGATAAGTGACTTACTTAGGGTCATATATTCTAACACATGTTAGGGGTCCTTTGATTTTTTTCCCCATCATATCATTCAGTTTTGTCTCTAGTTTACTCTAGGTAGGGGCATTTACCTTGTACAGGGAAAAAGAGAGTCCTTTTATCTTCTCATCAGGGGAATTCTTTGGGAAGTTGGGAACTTGCAGCTTATTATAAGATCCAGGGATAGTTCTCCATCTGTCTCCTTTATTCTGAAGCACAAACAGGCTTAAAGGAACAAGCTAGCCATGGAAAATAGTTATGGTCTGCGCTGGCCAAATGAGGTTTCACTAACAATTTGGAATATCTCACATGAGTGTCATTAGCCATATACAGCCAGGGAGCAAATGTAGGTGTATCTATGAAATTTTTCAGTTCACTTTGGTGATTGGCTATGCCACACTTCAAATACAAACCATAGTTTATATTTTTTAAAAAGCATCAAAATCATGAATATCTTCATGTCTCTGTCTTATTTTGTGAATGGAGTACTCTAGCCATTCCCTGATCCATCAGCTAGCAGATTGAAGAAACTGTCCCACTCACCTATTGGGCTTATCATTTGTCTTTGGAAAGCAGTGTTGGTCAGTTGAAAGAGCAAAGGATGAAGTTAGAAGACACTGGCAAGACCTTTCACCACCAGGAGTATTAATTTTATTGGAATTCCCTCTTGTACCTCTGGTTTTCTTAGGACCAGAAGTGTGCTGAATTCTTTCAACAAATCCTAATACATTCCATTATCTGATTTCAGCCTATAACTTCAATACTTCACTCCTTCCTAAATTTATAAACTAGGTTTTTTCCATTTAGTTTATATCATGGATTGGTTGATTGGTTGGTTGGTTAAATAGGGGTACCTAGGAATTGTTTCTACTTATCTTACTCTTTTGATTGACTTTTCCCCTGTCACTCAAAGAGGTATAAATACCTTTATATACTTGAACAAAGTTTTCAGAGTTTAGAGTATCTTGTTAATTGCAGAAGTTGAAGTTGGGCCATGGGACATAACCTTATTACACTTTTATCATCAGTGTCATCATATATAGAAATTAAACCAAAAACAGTTGTTTCTGATATAGTGAAAGAGGTTAGGTAACTACTCCTGGGGTTAAACCTGCCCTTTAAAGGATTCTTATATCATCTTACCTAATTCCCAAATTAAAGGATGGTATTGTAACTAGAACATTTTTTTGTGGGGCAATGAGGGTTAAGTGACTTGCCCAGGGTCACACAGCTAGTGTCAAATGTCTGAGGTTGGGTTTGAACTCAGGTCCTCCTGAATCCAGGGCTGGTGCATTACCCACCGTGCCACGTAGCTGCCCCCTGTTACTAGAACTAATAAAAGAAATCACTTAGCACCCCTCATGTCTTTCCACCTGCTTAAGAGCTTTCCAAATACTTCCTGTCCTATAAAACAAAGATCATTTTTATCCAAGGCCTTTTATAATCTGGCCCCAGCCAGCCTTTCCTGACCTTATCTCCTTTTATTCTATAGCCATAAAGAGCTACTCATCATATTATAAACATGTCCTACACCTTCCTACTACTGTGTTTTTCTTTTCTATGCTCCTCTATAGGAAACATGTCTCCTACTGATTCCCCTTACTGATTCAATACAGCCTAGTTCAAAGCCAGTGTTGGTTAGAAGAAGCAAAGAATTCAAATTCAGATTGAATTTGGAATCAAAAGATCTAAGTTTGAAACCTAGCTCCTGTGCTTACTTCCTGTGTGGCTATCAGTAAGTTACCTCACCTCTCTGAGCTTCATTTTCCTCATCTGTAAAGAAAGAATTTACACTAGATGACCTCTAGGGATCTGGTTCTTAATTATAAAATCCTTCTTAATGTGCCTTCCTACATGAAAATTCCAATGACACTCTATTGTGAATGCTATAGCACCTTTTTATTCATCTCACAATATTACTATTATTTTGTATACAGTACATTTCACTTTCTCATGCAGATCCATCCAGGTATTTCTGATAGCATCCTGCTCATCATTCTTTAAATAGTAAACTACATTTATATAGTACTTTAAAGAGAGATTTCCTTACAATAAACATGAGGTTGGTTATTGCAACAACAGCAATAGATAACATTTATATAGTACCTTATACTTGACAAAGAATTTTCTC
This sequence comes from Dromiciops gliroides, assembly GCF_019393635.1. Classification (NCBI taxonomy): domain Eukaryota; kingdom Metazoa; phylum Chordata; class Mammalia; order Microbiotheria; family Microbiotheriidae; genus Dromiciops; species Dromiciops gliroides. The sequence continues at coordinate 303,917,440 of NC_057862.1, read as the reverse complement.
CACAATAGCCCAGCAAAGTAAGTACCATATGGTTTGCTATCATCAATCAATAAATCATCGTCCATCAATCCTCATCATCAACCTCGGTCAATCCTCATCACTGTCAATTAATGCTTACCTTCTTCATTCAATCCTCATGATCATCATTCAGCCCTCCTCCTCAATCCCCATCAGTTAATCCTGATCTTCCTCTGGTCATCATCACCACCACCACCATCACCATCAATCATCATCTTATGTTACTATTGCTTCTGCTTCAAATTTTTTCACCATTACTATTGTTAACTATTTCCCTCCATCCTATTCCCTTCCCATAATATTTAGTCTATTTTTATCTTCTTTTACCCTATCCCTGCTCAAAAATGTTTTGCTTCTGACTGCACCCTCCCCCACTCTGCCCTCCCATCTTTCACCTTTCCCTCCTTATCCCTTTGCCCTCCTACTTTCCTCCAGGGTTAGATAGATTACTCCACTCAATTGACTGTGTATGTTATTCACTCCTTGAGCCAGCTCTGATGTGATTAAGGTCTTTGAGCTAATTCTGATGAGTGTAAGGCTTATTCACTGCCCCATCTCTTCCCCTAATACATGAGCCCTTTCCTGCTTCTTTCATGTAAGGTTTTACCCCATTTCATCTCTACCCTTCCCCCTTCCCTAGTGCAATCCTTTCCCTCCTCAATTTTACCATAAAGATGCCATCATGGGACATTAAGGTGACATACTGGACAAAGCACCTGCCTTGGACCCAGGAGGATCTGATCCCAAATCTGGCCTCAGACACAAGACAATCAACAATGCCATGATTCCAGGCACAAAAAAACAATAAAAAATTCTTTACAGATATAATCCCTTTAAAATCAATTGTTACCTGTGCATTCTGTCTAAATTTATTCTTGTCATCTGCCCTAATACTAAGAAAGCTCTTATGAGTTACATATACCGGGGGCAGCTAGGTGGCGCAGTGGATAAAACACCAGCCCTGGATTCAGGAGTACCTGAGTTCAAATCTGGCCTCAGACACTTAACACTTACTAGCCGTGTGACCCTGGGCAAGTCACTTAACCCCCATTGCCTCACTAAAATATAAAATAAAAAATAAATAAAAAAATAAAAAAATGAGTTACATATATCATCCTCCCATGTAGGAATGTAAACAGTTTAACCTTTTAACATCCCTCATGATTTCTTTTCCCTGTTTACCCTTTTATCCTTCTCTAGTGTCTTGCATTTGAAAGTCAAATTTTTTCTATTCAGTTCAAGTCTTTTCATCACAAATACCTGAAAATCCTCTTTTTAACTGAAGTCCTGTTTTTCCCCTGGGTAGGTGATTTTTGGTTGTAGTTCGAATTCCTTTGCCCTCTGGAATATCATATTACATTCCCTCTGATCCTTTAATGTAGAAGCTGCTAGGTCTTCTGCTATCCTGACTGTGGCTCCACAGTATTTGAATTATTTCTTTCTGGCTGTTTGCAGTATTTTCTCCTTGACCTGAGAGCTCTGGAATTTGGCTGTAATATTCCTGTAAGTTTTCATTTTGGGATCTCTTTCAGGAGGTGATTGGTGGATTCTTTCAATTTCTATTTTACCTTCTGTTTCTGGAATATCAGGACAATTTTCCCTGACAATCTCTTGGAAGATGATGCCTTAGCTCTTTTTTTTTTCCTTAATTTTAACATTTTTAAAATTTTTTTCCATAAAAGTATTTTATTCTTTTCAAGTTATATAGAGAGATAGATTTCAACATTTGTTTTTATAAGATTTCTAGTTTCAAATTTTTCTCCCTCCCTCCCATTTCCCTCCCTCCTCCCAAAGACAGCAAGTAATCTGATATGGGTTATATATGTACAATCACATTAAACATATTTCTACATTAGTCATGCTGTGAAAGAAGAATCAGAGCAAAAAGGAAAAACCTCAAAAAAGAAAAACAACAACAACAAAAACAACAAAATAGTATGGTTCAATCTGCATCTAGATTCCACAGTTGTTGTTTCTTTCTGGATTTGGAGAGCATTTTCCATCATGAGTCCTTTGGAACTATCTTGGACCATTGTATGGCTGAGAAGAATCAAGTCTATCACAGTTGATCCACAAATAATGTTTTTGATACTGTGTATAATGTTCTCCTGGTTCTGCTCATCTCACTCAGCATCAGTTCATGTAAGTCCCTCCAGGTTCCTCTGAAATCCGCCTGCAACTCATTTCTTACAGCACAATAGTCATCCATTGCATTCATATACCAAAACTTGTTCAGCCATTCCTCAATTGATGGGCAATCCCTAAATTTCCAATTCCTTGCCACCACAAAAAGAGCAGCTATAAATATTTTTGTACATGTGGGTCCTTTTACTTTTTCCATGATCTCTTTGGGAGAAAGACCTAATAATGGTATTGTTGGGCCAAAGGGTGTGTACAGTTTTATAGCCCTTTGGGCATAATTCCAAAATGCTCTCCAGAATGGTTGAATCAGTTCACAGCTCCACCAACAATGCATTAGTGTTCCAATTTTTCCACAGCTTCTTCAACATTTATTATTTTCCTTTTTTGTCAGATTAGCCAATCTGATGGGTGTCAAGTGGTACATCAGAGTTGTTTTAATTTGCATTTCTCCAATAAATAGTGATTTAGAGAATTTTTCATATGGCAATAAATAGCTTTGATTTCTTCATCAGAAAACTTCATATCATTTGACCATTTCTCAATTGGGGAATTACTTGGTTTCCTATAAATTAGATTTAGTTCACGATATGTTAGTAATGAGGTCTTTATCAGAAATACTGGCTATAAAAGTTGTTTCTCATATTTCTGTCTCCCTTCTAATTTTGGATGTATTGCGTCTGTTTGTACAAAAAACTTTTTAATTTAATGTAATCAAAACCATCCATTTTGTATTTCATAATATTTTCTATCTCTTGTTTGGTTATAAGCTGTTCTCCTTTCCAAAGATCTGAAAGGTAAATTATTCCTTCCTCTCCTAATTTACCTACAGTATCACCTTTTATGCCTAAAGCTTGTACCCATTTTGATCTTATTTTAGTACGAGGTGTAAGATGTTGGTCTATACCTAGTTTCTGCCATACTATTTTCAAATTTTCCCAGCAGTTTTGTCAAATACTGAGTTCCTATCCCAGAACCTGGATTTTATCAAACAGTCCATTACTAAAGTCATTTACTACTATGTCTCCAGTGTCTAACCTATTCCATTGATCCTTCACACTATTTCTTAGCCAATATCAAATAGTTTTGATGACTGCAGCTTTATAGTAGAGTTTCAGATTTGGTACAGCTAGCCCACCTTCCTGTGCATTTTTTTCATTAGTTCCCTTGATATTCTTCACCTTTTGTTTTTCCAGATGAATTTTGTTATTATTTTTTCTAGCTCTATAAAATAATTCTTAGGTAGTCTGATTGGTATGGCACTGAATAAATAAATTAATTGAGGTAGAATTGTCATTTTGTTATATTAGCTTGGCCTATCCATGAACAATTGATATTTTTCCAATTATTTAGATCTGATTTGATTTGTGTGAAAAAATGTTTTGTAATTGTGTTCATAGAATTCCTGGGTTTGTCTTGGCAAGTAGACTCCCAAGTATTTTATATTGTCTACCATTACTTTAAATGGAATTTCTCTTTCTATCTCTTGCTGCTGGACTTTGTTGGTCATGTACAGAAATGCTGATGATTTATGTGGGTTTATTTTATGTCCTGCAACTTTGTTAAAGTTGTTAATTGTTTCAAGTAATTTTTAGTTGATTCTCTAGGATTCTCTAAGTGTAACATCATATCATCTGTAAAACATGATAGTTTTGTTTCCTCTTTGCCTATTCTAATTCCTTTTTCTTCTCTGATTGCTAAAGCTAACATTTCTAGTACAACATTAAATAATAGAGGTGATAATGGACATCCCTGTTTCACCCCTGAGCTTATTGGGAAGGCCTCTAATATCTCCATTACATATAATGCTTGCAGATGGTTTTAGGTCAATACTGCTTATTATTTTAAGGAAAGCCTCACCTATTCCTAAGCTCTCTAATTTTTTTTTCTTTTAGGAATGGGCACTGTATTTTGTCAAAAGCTTTCTCTGCATATGATTTTGGTTAGTTTTCTTATTGATGTGGGTGATTATGTTGATAGTTTTCCTAATGTTGAACCAGCCCTGCATTCCTGGTATAAATCCCACCTTCACTTAATTTGGGCAATTTGTATTTTTATAAATATTTATCCATTTCATTTAGATTGTCAAATTTATTGGCATACAATTGGGCAAAATAGTTCCTAATTATTGCTTTAATTTCTAGTTCATTGGTGGTGAATTCACACTTTTCCTTTTTGATAATGGTAAATTTACTTTCTTATTTCTTTTTTTAATCAAATTGACCAGTTGTTTATCCATTTTATTGTTTTTTTTTTCATAAAACCAGCTCTTAATTTTGTTGATTAATTATATAGTTTTCTGGTTAATTTTCTTTATATCATCACATCAAAACCAATTTTTATTTATACCCTCTATGTAAACTCCTTCTGTCTGGCCAAATAGAGATAGAGTTCTCAAGAGTTATAAATATTATCTTCCAATGTAGGGATGTAAACAGTTTAACCATACTGGATAACTTTTTTCCCCCTGTTTACCTTTTTAAACTTCTCTTGAGTCTTGTATTTTAAGATCAAATTTTCTATTCAGTTCTGGTCTTTTCATCAGGAAACCATGAAAGTCCCCTATTTCATTGGATGTCCATCTTTTCCCCTGAAAGAGAATGATAGTTGTGCTGGGTAGTTCATCCTTGAGTGTGATCCAAGCTCCTTTGCCTTCCAAAATACCATATTCCAAGCCTGTGATCCTTTAATGTTGAAGCTGCCAGGTTCTGTGCAAGCCTGACGGTGGGTCCATGATATTTAAATTGCTTCTTTCTGAATGCTTGGAGTATTTTCTCCTCCACCTGATAATTCTGGAATTTGGCTACAATATTCTTGGAGTTTTCTTTTTCTTTTTGGTCTCTTTCAGGAGGTGATCAGTGGATTCTTTCAATGATGATTTTATCCTATGGTTCTACAATTTCAGGGCAGTTCTCCTTGATAATTTCCTGAAATATGGTTTCCAGACTCCTTTTCTGATCATGGCTTTCAGGTGGTCCAATAATTCTCAAATTGTCTCTCCTGGATCTATTTTGCAGTTCAGTTGTCTTTTCAATGAGATATTTCACATTTTATTCTATTTTTTCAGTCTTTTGATTTATTTGACTAATTCCTGGTGTCTCATGGAGTCATTAGCTTCCATCTGCCCAATTCGAATTTTTAAGGCATTGTTTTCTTCAGTAGGGTTTTACTCCTCCTTTTCCATTTGGCCAACTGAATTTTTAAAGGAATGTACTTCATTTTCCAAGCTGCTGATTCTTTTTTCATAATTTTCACGTATTGCTTTCATTTATCTCACTATTTTTCTTCTACCTCTCTCTATTGATTTTTAGTGCCTTTTCAAAAAATTAAAAATTTTTTTTTGCTGGGCAATGAGGGTAAAGTGACTTGCCCAGGGTCACACAGCTAGTAAGTGTCAAGTGTCTGAGGTTGGATTTGAACTCAGGTCCTCCTGAATCCAAGGCTGATGCTTTATCCACTGCACCACCTAGCTGCCCCTCAATTGATTTTTTAAATCCTTTTTGAGCTCTTCCAAGAAGGCTTTTTGGTCTTGAGACCAATTCATTTTCCCTCTTGAGACTTCACATATAGGCTGTAATGATTGGAATGACACCACCTGCTGGAGACTTACTGTAGAAAAGCTCCACCATAAGGTGAAGGTATCTGAGGGCAAGACCATGCGTCTTTTCTTTGGTGTTAGCTAGTGACATTTTCTTGTGAGAGGAAGAAGGGGGAGCCTGGCACTCTGACTCTTGCTCTTTCCTGAGGACTCTGGTGGAGAGCGGGGCTAGGAATGCTCTCTCCCTTTAATAGATAGATGAATCAGGCCTTTCTCTCTCTCTTTACCAAATTCTTATTCTCCTTAATAAATGCTTAAAAGTCCAACTCTTGCTAAAGCTTATAATTTATTGGCAACCACTCATGAGATATTTTAGACAGACTAGCTAGAATTTTAGCCTTCACAGATGGCTAACCATGAAGAGGAAAGCTGAACCTGTCTTCTGATCTTCTGGTTAGGTAAAAAATTTCCCCTACCCTGTCCCTTTAAACTGCTGAGTACCAGCTGTTTTCCCTTTAAATTTTTTCAAATGGACCTTTTAAACTCCCTAATTGCCCTACTTTTGAGTTTAGTCTGTTTAACCAGACAAATGGGAGATAAGATCATGTTAATGCTTTGTTTTTGTGGATTTTCTATTTTTATTTTTATTTTTGTTAGAAGAGCCAGCAAGGTGCTCACACAAGGGAATATAAATAACCCCTCCCCTCCCAGCCATGCTTTTTCAGAGAAGCCTCTGATTTCTGCAGCTTTTCCAAATTCTAACACTAATTGTTGCTCTAATTTTGCATGCCTGGAGGTTTCTCTAGAAGCTTTTAATCCCCTAGAAGTGGAGGAAGGGGAACCCAGGCCTGAGTTTGATTCCTGGGCTGTGCACCATGTGGGAGAGGTGGTCCCCTCCCCTTCTCTAGGGACCCCACCTCCTCCCCCTCCTCTCCTTGATTCTCCTGCCCTGGAGGTCACAAGATATAATCCACCTTTCTCAGGTCCTGATCTTGCACATGTGCAGCTTTCTCTACCTGCATTTTCAGCCCTACCCCAGCTGAACTGTGATTCTGAGACAACCTTAGAAAACCCTTTAAATTCCAGATATGCTTGTTTTGTTCATAATTTTGCCAATCTGCTTTTGTCTTTACTTAGTAACCTTCTAAAGTATTTGTATTATGAAAGGACCAACAGATAATATAGAGGGGTAAAGAAGAAAAACTTAAGCTGAATAAAAATGACAATCATCATCATAGTTCAAGACTCCGCTTCTTTTGCCATGGAAGGGTACATATTTTACAGAAATGTAGAAGTAAGCAGCAAGGTATTGATATGAGTATTGGGGATTTTAGATACCGGAATCAAAAGTGTTCTAAATTCACTCAGAGTAATAGTATCAGTTCAGAGGTTACATAGGATTTCTATGCTATTACATCTACATTTTGAAATTAATGGTATGGGTCTATTTTCATAGAGATTTTCATGCTTTTGAGATTGTGTTTTATACTTAGTTTTTTTTTTTAAGAGAATATTTGTATTTGTGAAAGCTTTTTATAGTCATGCGATCAACTTTATATTTTATAATACTCTTACTAATATTAGGTTCATATTCATTTAGATTTCCCTAGTTTGAATTTCATTGTCTTTTAATGTACCATGTGTATTTTCTTCTATTCATTCATCTATCTAATTTTGAAACATTGCAAGATGGTTTTGATTTCATAATACAATTTTAATTCTAGGAATATTGTGCTCCCATATTCTGAGTTGTTTGTTTTTGTTATTTTTTTCTCTTAACTGATTATTTGATCAAACTCTATAAAGCATTTCCCTGGCAAATTGGTTGCCATGGCAAGTGTAAATTGATTCTAGAAATATTATTTTTGATGAGCCTATTCCAAAAAAAAGAGGGGAACATTTGTAAAAGTTTTCTTTTTTCAAAAAAAAAAGTTTTCTTTGAGATTGTGTTGTGCTTTTACTTGTATTTAAATATGTTCTGATTTTTCACAAAAGTAATTGTATACTAAGTTAAAAAAAGGTAGTATTTGAAATTGTTGCATAATTGTATATTATATTCTGAGTCAAGGTACACATTTTTTTGCGATCATTTATTATCCTCAATTTTTAAATCCATATGAGACTTGGATTAGGGGAACTTATCATTTAAGACATTAATTGCCCTTATTCTGAGTTATCAGATGCCAGTTGGCCAAGATGCCATCCAATCACAAGAGGAATACATGCAAGAGCAGACATTGAACTGTCACATGAGGGAAGACATGCATGAAGTCAAGGTATGGCCGCGGGAATGGCTTTTGACAAATGTTGAGGTTGGATTCTCTTGGTTTAATATTTTATTTTATTGTTTGATGAAGAATTGTAAATGACAGCTATTCTCAGCAACATAATGATCCAAGACAATTTCAAAGGACTAATGAAGATACATACTACCTGCCTCCAGAGAAAGAACTGATATTGATTGAATACAGACTGAAGCATGCTATTTTAACTTTGTTTAATTTTTTCCTTTGAGCCTTATAAAAAATGACTAATATGGAAATGTTTTACATAATTTTACATGTATAACCTATATATGATTGCTCACTGCCTCTGGGAGGGGGAGGGGAGAGAAGGATAGAGGAAGGGAGGGATAGAATTTGGAACTAACAATTTAAAAATATTTATAAAGATTTTTAAAAAGAAGAGCAAGAAGATGGCTGAGAGAAGCCAGGAAGTTGCATGAGCTTTCCCGTGTTTCCCTCAAAAACAGCATTAAATCAAACCTCTATAAAGATTCTGGAACTACAGAACCTACAAAAAGACAGAGAGACACAATCCTCCTACTTGAGATAATTTAGAGGACTGCAGGGAAAGTCTGTCTCACCTGGGTGAAAGTGGATGGCTGCTCAGCACAGCTCAGCTATGCTCAGCCTCAGCACTGCTTGGCTCAGCACCGATCAGTTCAGTGGGCAGCTCAACACAGCTGAGAGTGGGGCACTTCAGAGGAGTAAGAAGCTAGCAATAGTGACCCCTGTGCCCCAGGAGCAGACTTCAACAATATAAGTTTCAAAATAGGCTACAACATGGGTAAGAAACAAAAAAGGGACCCTTACCATTGACAGCTTCAATGGTGAAAGGGAAGACCAAAACTCAAACTCAGATGAGTTTGTCAAAATGTCTACATGTGAAAACTCAGGTGGCAAGAGGTTTGTCTCAGGATCAAAAGGCCTTCTTTGAAGAGCACAAAGAGGCCTTTAAGAACCAAATTAGAGAGGTAGAAGAAAAAAATTGAAAAAGAAATGAGAGAAATAAGAGTTATGATGGAAAAAGAAGCAGAAAAATTGATTGAGGAAAACAATTACTTAAAAACATACAATTGGCCAAATGAGAGAAAAAATTGTCCAAATGGGAGAAAAGAATGGCCAAATGGGAGGGAAAAATTGTCCAAATGGAAAAAAGAACTGCAAAAGCTTACTGAGGAAAATAATGCCTTAAAAATGAAAATTGGAAGCTAATAACTCCATGAGACATGAAGAATCTGTTAAGGAGAATAAGAAAACTGAAAAAATAGAAGAAAATGTGAAATACCTCATTGGAAAAACAACTGACCTGGAAAATAGATCCAGGATAGACAATTTGAGAATTATTGGACTACCTGAAAGCCATGATCAGAAAAAGAGTCTATAACCATATTCCAGGAAATTATCAAGAAGAACTGCCCTGAAATTGTAGAATCAGAGGATAAAATCATCATTGAAAGAATCCACCGATCACCGCCTGAAAGAGACCCCAAAGGGAAACCTTCAAGGAATATTGTAGCCAAACTCCAGAATTATCCAGTGAAGGAGAAAATACTTCATGCATTCAGAAAGAAGCAATTTAAATATCATGAACCCACAGTCATGTTTGCACAGGACCTGGCAGCTTCAACTTTAAAGGACTTCAGGGCTTGGAATATGATATTCCAGAAGGCTAAGGAGCTTGGATTACAACCAATAATCAACTCCCCAGCAAAACTATCATTCTCTTTCAGGGGAAAAGATGGACATTCAATGAAATAGGGGACTTCCAAGGTTTCCTGAGAAAAAGACCAGAACTGAACAGAAATTTTGATCTCCAAATACGAGATTCAAGAGAAGTATAAAGAGGTAAACAAGGGGGGATAGGGTCATTCAATGAGGTTAAACGGTTTACATCCATATGAAGGAGGATAATACTTTTAACTCTTGGGCTCTGTATATCTATTAAGGTATTGTTATTAAATTGACTTCGATATGATGATATAAGAAACTTAACGGGAAGAATAAAAGGAAGCAAAACTGAGGAGAGGAAGGGTGAGGTGGAATGGGGTTAATTACATCATATGAAGAGGCACAAAAAGAACCTCCTACAAATAGAGGGAAAGAAGGGAGGTGTGAGCATAGTTTCAACATTACTCTGATCAGATTTGGTTCAGGGAGGGAATAAAATACACTCCCATTTGTATAAAGGAACTTAGCTTACTCTTTGAAGAAGCAAAAGGGGAAGGGGAAAGGGGTCGTATTGATGGAAGGGAGGGTAGAAGCGGGGGCGGGGTGGCACGGGAAGATCAAGAAAAGGAAGGGTGGCTGATAAAAGAGAGGGCAGATTGAGGGAGGCAGTGGTTAGAAGAAAAACAGTGGTCAGGAATAATAGGGTGAAAGAAGGAAAAAAAAGAGTACAAACAAAGGGGAAAACAGGATCGCGGGAAATAAACAGTCAACAATCTTAACTGTGAATGTGAATGGGATGAACTCTACCATAAAACAGAAGTAAATAGCAGAGTGGATTAAAAATCAGAATTCTACAATGTTATTTACAAGAAACACATCTGAAGCAGAGAGATACACACAGAATAAAGGTAAAAGGTGGGAGCTGTATATATTATGTTTCAGCTGAAGTAAAAAGAAGAAGGGGTAGCAATTCTTATCTCAGACAAAGCAAAAGCAAAAATAGATCTAATTAAAATAGATAAGGGGGCAGCTAGGTGGTGCAATGGATAGGGCACCGACCCTGGTGTCATGAGTACCTGAGTTCAAATCTGGCCTCAGACACTTAACGCTTACTAGCTACGTGATTCTAGGCAAGTCACTTAACCCCAATTGCCTCACCAAAAAAAGAGAGAGAGAGAGAGAGAGAGAGAGAGAGAGAGAGAGAGAGAGAGAGAGAGAGAGAGATAAGGAAGGAAATCTTGCTACATCTTGCTAAAAGGTATAATATATAATGAAGTAATATCAATACAAAATTCTTACCATCCAAATTCTTAGAGGAGTAGTTAAATGATTTACAAGAGGAAATAGACAGCAAAACTATGCCAGTAGGAGATGTTAATCTTCCCCTCTCAGAATTAGATAAATCTAGCCACAAAATAAATAAGAAAGTAGTTAAAGAGGTGAATAAAATATTAGAAAAGTTAGAAAAGATATATGGAGAAAATTGAAGGTGGATAGAAAGTAATATATGTTTTTCTCAGTGATACATGGCACATATTTAAAAATTGATCATGTACTAGGTCAAAAAATCTCATAGTCAAATGTAGAAAGGCAGAAATAGCAAATGTATCCTTCTTGGATCATGATGCCATGGAAACTTCAACTGAAAATTCATTGGAAACTAAATAATCTCATCCTAAAGAATGAGTGGGTCAAACAACAAATCATAGAAGCGATCAATAACTTCATCCAAGAGAATGACAATAATGAGACAACATACCAAAACCTATGGGATGCAGACAAAGCAGTGCTTAGGAGAAATTTTATATCTCTAAATTCTTACATGAATAAAAAAGAGAAAGAGCAGATCAATGAATTGAGCATGCAACTAAAAAAGCTAGAAAATGAACAAATAACCCCCCCCAATTAAATACTAAATTAGAAATCCTGAAAATCAAAGGAGAAATTAATAAAATTGAAAGCCAGAAAATCATAGGATTAATTAATAAAACTAAGAGCTGGTTTATGAAAAAAATCAACAAAATAGTTAAACCTTTGGTTAATTTGATTTAAAAAGAGAAAGAAGAAAACCAAATTACCAGTATCAAAAATGAAAGGGGTGAATTCACAACCAGTGAACTGGAAATTAAATCAATAATTAGGAGCTATTTTACCCAACTGTATGCCAGCAAATTTGACAATCTAAATGGAATGGATGCATATTTACAAAAATACAAATTGCCCAGGTTACTTGAAGAGGAAATAAAATCCTTAAATAGGCCCATTTTAGAAAAAGAAGTTGAACAAGTCATCAATGAAATCCCTAAGAAAAAATTTCCAGGGTCAGATGGGTTTACAAGTGAATCCTACCAACCATTTAAAGACCAGTTAATTCCAATACTATACAAACTATTTGGAAAAAATAGGTGAAGAAGGAGTTCTACCAAATTCCTTTCATGACACAGATATGGTATTGATACCTAAACCAGGCAGAGCCAAAACAGGGAAAGAAAATTACAGACCAATTTCCCTAATGAATATCAATGTAAAAATCTTAAATAAAATATTAGCAAGGAGATTACAGCAAGTGACCACAAGGATAATACGTTAAGACTAAGTGGGATTTATACCAGAAATGCAAGGTTGGTTCAATATTAGAAAAACTATCAACATGATCAACTTCATCAATAACAAAACTAAACAAAATCATATGATTATCTAAATAGATGCAGAGAAAGCATTTGACAAAGTACAATGTTCATTCCTATTAAAAACACTAGAGAGTATAGGAATAGGTGGATCTTTCCTTAAAATAACAAGCAGTATCTACCTAAAACTATCAGCAAACATTATGTGTAAGGGGCCTTCCCAATAAGATCAGGGGTGAAAGAGGGATGTCCATTATGACCTCTATTTAATAGTGTGCTAGAAATGTTAGCTTTAACAATCAGAGATGAAAAAGGAATTAGAATAGGCAAGGAGGAAAAAAAACTATCACTCTTTGCAGATGATATGATGATATACTTAGAGAATCCTAAAGAATCAACTAAAAAAACTGCTTGAAACAATTAACAACTTTAGCAAAGTTGCAGGATATAAAATAAACCCACATAAATCATCAGAATTTCTATACATGACCAACAAAACTCAGCAGTAAGAGATAGAAAGAGAAATTCCATTTAAGGTAATGGTAGACAATATGAAATACTTGGGAGTCTACCTGCCAAGACAAACCCAGGAACTCTATGAACACAATTACAAAACACATTTCACACAAATCAAATCAGATATAAATAATTGGAAAAATATCAATTGCTCATGGATAGGCTGAGTTAATATAATAAAAATGACAATTCTACCTAAATTAATTTACTTATTCAGTGCCATACCAATCAGATCACCTAAAATTATTTTATAGAGCTAGAAAAAATACTAATAAAATTCATCTGGAAGAACAAAAGGTCAAGAATATCAGGGGAACTAATAAAAAAATGCACAGGAAGGTGGGCTAGCTACACCAAATCTGAAGCTATATTATAAAGCAGCAGTCATCAAAACTAGTTGGTACTGGCTAAGAAATAGAGTGGTGGATTAATGGAATAGGTTAGGCACAGGAGACATAGTAGTAAATTACTTTAGAAATGTACTGTTTGATAAATCCAAAGACTCCAGTTTCTGGGATAGGAACTCAGTATTTGACAAAAATTGCTGGGAAAACTGGAAGATAGTATGGCAGAAACTAGTCATAGACCACTATCTTACACCTTATACAAAAATAAAGTAAAAATGTATTCAAGATTTAGACATGAAGGGTAATACCATAGATAAATTAGGAAAAGAAGAAATAGTTTACCTCTCAGATCTATGGAGAGGAAAACAATTTATGTCCAAACAGGAGATAGCGAATATTGTGAAATGCAAGATGGAAGACTTTGACTACATTCAATTAAAAAGTTATACAAACAGAAGCAATGCAGCTAAAAGTAGAAGGGAGGCAGAAAACTGGGAAACAATCTTTACAGCCAGAATTTCTGATAAAGGCCTCATTTCTAAAATATATTGGAAACTAAATCCAAGTCATTCCCCAATTGAGAAATGGTCAAAGGATATGAAAAGGCAGTTTTCTGATGAAGAAAAATCAAAGCTATCTATTGCCATATGAAAAAATGCTCCAAATCACTATTGATCAGAGAAATGCAAATTAAAACAACTCTGAGGTACATCCATAAGATTGGCTAATATGATAAAAAGGAAAATAATAAATGTTGGAGAAGCTGTGGAAAAATTGGAACACTAATGCATTGTCCGTGGAGCTGTGAACTGATCCAACCATTCTGGTGAGCAGTTGGAACTATGCCCAGAGACCTATGGGACTGTTCATACCCTTTTACCCAGTGCTAAGTCTGTATCCCAAAGAGATCAAAGAAGAGGGAAAAAGACCCACATGTACAAAAATATCTATAGCAGCTCTATTTGTGGTGGCAAAGCATTGGAAATCGGGAATACCCATCAATTGGGGAATGGCTAAACAAGTTGTGATATATGAATTTAATACTATTGTACTGTAAGAAACAATGAGCAGGAGGAGTTCAGAGAAACCTGGAAGGATTTACATGAACTGATGCTGACTGAGAGGAGCAGAAGTAGGAGAACATTATATACAGTAACAGCAACATCGTGTGATGAACAATGGTGAAAAGCAGAGATAAAGTCAGTCTGGCCATATTCGGGGTACAGGAGCAGTGTGGGCCAGTTTATTAGGCTGCAGTCTTCCAGAGACACCCTGACACCCACAGCATTCTGGGAGCCGCTGCCACCGTCAGGGGACACTGGCTCCTTCTCCTCATCTGAGGCTGGGACGCCAACCAGATCTTTCTTGCCTTGGCAGTAGGGAGCAACACCCCCTGCTGGGCGACCTCCTATCTCTCTTTCAGCTTTGCCTTCCTGATATCGCGCTGCTGAGCCTGCTTCAGCTTGTTGGCCTTGGTTCTCATGTCCAGGAGCTTCTTCTCCTTGGAATCCATCCTCAGGTCCTCATCACACCAGCTCATGGCCTCTGAGTTGTTCAGCAGCACAACATCGAGACGGGTCCCAGAACTTCTTCTTCAGGCTTCTGTGTAAGAAGCCAAAGGTGACTTCTCTGATAGTCTTTGTCCTGGAAGTATTTGTTGCCCTCATCTTTGTAGGTTTTGGCTTGGTCTTCCTGAGGTCTCTGGTCATCAAAAATAAGGGACTGCCGATGAGCCAACTGCGGATTCTCTTGGGGATTGATTTCCGACAGAGCTTTCTTCATGAACATCCAACTCCTGCTCCCACGTGTCCTCATGCAGGCGGCCCCAGAACAACTGGCTGTGAAACTTGCCCAAGAGGGCGTCCATGGCGTCCTCCTCCTTCTGCTGTTTCTGCCGCCCCTGCCCCTTTTCTTCAGCTTGGGGCTTGCCCCCCGCCAGGTTTGGCGGCTGTGCCTCCATCAAGGCTCCTTCTCCCTATCTTTTCTTTTTTTTTTCTTTCTTAGTGAGGCAATGGGGGTTAAGTGACTTGCCCAGGGTCACATAGCTAGTAAGTGTCAAGTGTCTGAGGCCGGATTTGAACTCAGGTACTCCTGACTCCAGGGCTGGTGCTCTATCTACTGCTCCATCTAGCTGCCCCCTATCTTTTCTTATACAATGTTTTTATTCTTTTCTTGTCTTAGATCGTGACTGATATCCATGTTTTAAAAAAATTCACTTGAAGCCTAATGGATTTTACTCTAAACATTTTAATTCTTTGTGAATATTTATTTTTCAGGTGTGTTTCTTGTCGTTGAATTATGCTTTCTAATCTATTGTGTTATCTTCTACTTTGTGAAGTGAGGTCATTCCATTTATGTTATGACTATTAATTGTGAGTTTCCTCCCATCCTATACTCTCAAACTTAAAAAAAAAAAAGCTCTTCCCCCCTGTGCTCATGTTGACAAAAACAGGAAATGGAATATGCTTAACACTAGCACTTTATATTATATGGAGCAATCAGTTTCTGCTTTGCTTCTCCTTTTCTCTTTGTCTTGCACTATCAGTGCTCATAGGTTTTTATTTTCTTTCCTTTTAATCCCCACTTCATGAGCCACTTTCTGAAGCTGAAGCTTGTTTTCTTTTGACTAATTTCACAGTGATCTGACTCTTACCCTTAAACTTTACTCTTCCACTTATTGTCCTTTTCTGTTTTCTTGATAAGTTTAATATGAAAGGTGTCCCCAAAGTATCAGTGCTGTTTTAAGCTTTCATAACTTAAAACTTCACTGATACTTTTGGAATACCCTACATTTCTAAACTATTTTTCAGTATGAGAATGGACAACTGTCCCTTGTCAGATGCCAATTAAAGTGACATTCATGTGATGCCCACAATTCACTACCCTTTTCCCCATGTTTATATATTCTTCATCTCATGTACTTCAATTATGTGAATAGTAAGTCAAAAAGCATTTGTTATGTTATTACTATATGCTAGGCACTGTGCTATGCACTGGGAATACAATACAAGTAGAAAGAAATATAGCCCCTGCCCTCAAGGAACTTACATTCTAATAAAAGAAAGAACACACAAAAGGGACCTGAAAAGCAAGGGGAAGTGAGAAAAATATCTGAGTAAGGGAATGGTAGATAAAATCTTGGGGGTCAGAAGTAAAGCTTGGCAATGATGAATATATGACTGGCTTGGATATTCATTAAAAATGGAAGCTCAGTGAGTTCAATTTATTTACAATGGAAGCCAATCAGAGGAAAAGATCCTAGGGATCAAGAGTACTTCCAGGGTTAGAAATAGAGCTTTGGAGTAAGTTTCCGGGGTCATAAGACATCTGCGGCATAGTAGAACAAATTTCCTGTCCTTCCTCTTTCTTCTCTAGTGTATTGCCTTCATGCTTCTTTTTAATTTCTTCTCTTAAGAATATCAAAATATAAACCAGAAGAACATTGTACACAGCATCATCAACACTGAGTGTTGACCTACTGTGATGGACTCTCTCTTCTCACCAATGCAATGGCACAGAAGAGTTCCAGGGAACTCGTGATAGAAGAGGATCTCCAAATCCAAGGGGAAAAACAAAAGAACTGTGGAGTATAGATGCTGATTGAACCATACTATTTCTTTTGTTTTGGGTGCTGTTGTTGTTTTTTTTTCTATTTTGAGGTTTTGCATCACTGCTCTGATTTTTTCTCTTATTTTTTTTGTTTTTGTTTTTGTGGGGCAATGGGGGTTAAGTGACTTGCCCAGGGTCACACAGCTAGTAAGTGTTAAGTGTCTGAGGCTGGATTTGAACTCAGGTACTCCTGAATCCAGGGCCAGCGCTTTAACCACTGCGCCATCTAGCTGCCCCCGATTTTTTCTCTTATAACAGGATTAATGCAGAAATAGGATTGATGTTATTATGTGTATATATATATGTGCGTGTGTGTGTATATATATATGTCTATGTATATAGATATATAGATATAACCTATATCAGATTACCTGCTGTCTAGGGGAGGGGGGAGGGAGGGATAAAAATCTGAAATTGGAAAGCTTGTATAAACAAAAGTTGAGAACTATCTTTACATGTAACGGAAAAAATAAAATACCTTATATGTTAAAAAAAAAGAATATCAAAATATAACGAAACCATAACCCAGACTTCTGTGTCTTATTTCCATCCCTCTATGACCCTTGAAGAGATTTGTATTCCACAAAAACACTTGCTTCATCTCTCTCTATTACATGTAAGGACTTTATTGTTATACGGTGCCTTCTGAATACTCAAAATGTACTGTCTATTCTAGTTTTCTCTTGACTTCTTTGTTTGCACGTTAAACCTTTGTTGAAAATTAAATATATAGTTTTTTTAATCTGCCTGTCTCCTGCAAAAATATAATAAACAGATCAGAGAAAATTAATTTGATAATATCTCCTACAAAAAAATAAAAACAGATCAGAGACATGTCTCTTACAGAACAAAACCAGATCAGAGAACATGATGTCTCCTACAGGATAAACCAGATTAGGGACAGATAGGAAAAACATAATACCAATTCATTGTATCCCAAGAAGAATGAACTATGATCATGTGGAGACCCCTTCCAAAAGGAGCTCTGGGACTCCCTCTTTCTGAGGGTATATAAGGTTTTTTTGTCCACTGGTTACAGAGGGTTATCAGTTTCTATAGTATGATAAATTCAGTCCAGAAGCAAAAGCAGTTTAGAAATTTCAGTTATAACAAGTATGGAAGAAATTCAGAAGCATCATGATAACATTACATGATTCCATAAAAGGGTTTGGCAAGGATGAGGATGCCCAGTTGTTCCCATAAGTTAGGGACTTACTATCCTGAGGAAAGAAGTCACCAGGTAGGGACTTTTATCTGCCAGCTATCTGGGTTTAGTTGAAGGACATTTTTCTCATATTAACCTAAGGTTTCATAAAAATAATTTTGGATAATAAGGTAACTCCATCAAATACAGGTGATCCATACATTCACATTAACAATACCACGTGTTGATCAAAGGGTCTCACTTACCCCTATAGACCAAGGAACTTCTGTTTGGAACCTAACTTTCACAGGAACACCATTTGATAATTCCAATGACCGTAGGATGCCTTCATAACAAGAAAGAAAAGGAGATTGAAGAACAGGAGGATTATGGCACCAAACAGGAGAGAGTGAATGAATCTTCCAAGTCCTCCAGTAGGAAATAAAGGAAATTATATGCCCTGTGTCTTTAGTCTAAAGGCCTGCTCACACCGGCAGTGATTTTGTTGGGATGAGTTTACAGAAAAATAACACTCCTTACTTGGAGAAGCACAGACTTCACCTTGCATTGTAAACATAGCAGCATTCAGGGCCCTTTGGTTCTGGAGCACTATCTCAGCAAAGTCAGGGAATTTTTCTCTTGCATGCTGTGTGAGAACTCAAGGGAAGATTCCCAAAGAGCTGTGATTCAACAATCACAATCAAGGCAGCAGTAGAAGCTGCTCTGCACCCAACTCTTCCTTTGATGGCAATCAGAGGCATACATAGAGGCAAAATAAGGTATTGGGAAAGGTGAGGAGTCAGGGAGATAATAGAATAGTAGGAAGGCCTGTAAGTCCTGAAAAATCTGACAAAAGAATGGAGGTTCACTGTAACAACACATGAGGGATTCCTGTCACAGGAGTACTGATCCATAAATCAAAGTGGAATGGCCAGGCTTCTGTCTGAGTAGGTATACAAAGCCAGAAGGAGAATAGATTCAGGAAGGTTGTAGCCTATTCAACTAGGGGTCTGAGTGGGTGTGGGGTCACATGAGAAGAATTGATCATTATCAAATGGGGGGGCAGAGCTGGCTGTGAAGAAAGCCACCACAAATAAACCACCAGATACCAAAATCAATCTCACCTTGAGGAAAATTCAAAACCATAGGGTGACCTGACAAGGTGGATAGTACACGAATTGTGAGGGCAAGGCTCAGAGTCCTTGGGATGCATACACTCAGACCTCATCCAGATTCTTGGGAATACAGTTTCCTCTGGGTCCCATCTACTTCTTGTCCTTGGGGTTCCAGGGGTATATTGTCTGCAGCAGCTGTTCTCTGCTTAGGGCCTTGGGTGAGTCAAAGTCAAAGATTTTCACTGGGCTAGGCAGTCCAAACCAGTTCAGCAGCCCTTTCCAAGTGTGAGATATGTAGTCAAGGAATCAGTTCTCAGGAGTCTTACAAGAGTCTTTATGGATATGTCTTTCTTTATAGACCCAATCATCTGGTTCAATTAATGTCTCTCCTTCTGATCACTAGGTATCAAAACAATTGATTACATTCCAGAATCCCACATTGATAGGTACTATAAGAGAGTTTAATTAAACCCTTAGAAAAGGATGAACAGATAGCCGCACATTCTTCCCTAAGGGAATTTCACATCCACCCTTAAATCAAAATTAATAACTTCAAGATGTATATAGCCTTCACAAATGATACATAACAACTTTAGATGAAATTCACTCCACTCCACAAGTAGGCCTGAAAATTTCACTCCCATTTAAAAAAGCAAACAAAAAAAAATTTTTTAAACCACAAGGATATTTTACAGGGTATTTTCTTTTTATAGTAACCATTTTTCTATTTTTAATCTAAATATATGATTAAAACAATAACTCTAAATAGCTTAGTTAACAGTATAAGTTCTTAGTTACAGTACTTCAAAAAAAACCGCATGGTGAGCATACCAAATTCTTAACCCATTCATTCTCTTTTTAACAGTACATTTTTTTCTCTAACACCATCTAGATTATAAGAGATTTTGCTTTTATACCATTGCTGGTACAATTGTTTACCAATTTATACACTATAGGAAAATTTAGAAGCATAATACATTAAAACAATATTAAGGCACCCATTCCTAATAAAAACACTAGAGAGCTTAGGAATAGGTGGAGCTTTCCTTAAAATAATAAGCAGTATCTACCTAAAACTATCAGCAAGCAATATAGGTAATAGAGATAAGTTAGAGGCCTTCCCAATAAGATCAGGGGTGAAACAGGGATGTCCATTATCACTTCGATTATTTAATATTGTACTAGAAATATTAGCTTTAACAATCAGAGAAGAAAAAGGAATTAAAGGAATTAGAACAGGCAAGGAGGAAACAAAACTATCACTCTTTGCAGATGATATGATGGTATACTTAGAGAATCCTAGAGAATCAACTCAAAAACTGCTTGAAACAATTAACAACTTTAGCAAAGTAGCAGGATATAAAATAAATCGACATAAATCATCATCATTTCTATACATGACCAACAAAGTCAGCAGCAAGAGATAGAAAGAGAAATTTCATTTAAAGTAATGGTAGACAGGGCAGCTAGATGGCACAGTGGATAGAGCACCAGCCCTGGAGTCAGGAGTACCTGAGTTCAAATCTGGCCTCAGACACTTAACACTTACTAGCTGTGTGACCCTGGGCAAGTCACTTAACCCCAATTGCCTCACTAAAAATAAAAAAAAAAAGGTAGACAATATAAAACACTTGGGAGTCTACCTGCCAAAAACAAAAGATCAAGAATACCAGGGGAATGAATTATAAAAAAAATTTCACAGGAAGGTAGGCTAGCTGCAACAAATCTGAAGCTATATTATAAAGCATCAGTCATCAAAACTATTTGGTACTGTCTAAGAAATAGAGGGAGGATCAATGGAATAGGCTAGGCACAGGAAACACAGTAGTAAATGACACTAGTAATATAGTGTTTGATAAACCCAAAGACTCCAGCTTCTGGGATAGGAACTCGGTATTTGACAAAAACTGCTGGGAAAACTGGGAGATAGTATGGCAGAAACTAGGCATAGACCACTATCTTACAACTTATACTAAAATAAGGTCAAAATGGGCACAAGATTTAGACATAAAAGGTGATCCCATGGGTAAATTAGGAGAGGAAGGAATAGTTTACCTCTTAGATGTTTGGAAAGGAGAACAGTTTATGTCCAAACAAAAGATAGAGAATATTATGAAATGCAAAATGGATGATTTTGATTACATTAAATAAAAAAGTTGTAAAACAGAAGCAATGCATCCAAAATTAGAAGGGAGACAGAAAGCTGGGAAACAATTTTTATGGCCAGTACTTTTGATAAAGGACTCATTTCTAAAATATATCAGGAACTAAATCAAATTTCTAAGAATCCAAGTTATTCCCAATTGAGAAATGGTCAAAGGACAGGAACAGGCAGTTTTCTGATGAAGAAATCAAAGCTATCTATTGCTATATGAAAAAATGCTCTGAATCACTCTTGATTAGAGAAATGTAAATTAAAACAACTCCTCAGATTGACTAATATGACAAAAAGGAAAATAATAAATGTTGGAGAAGCTGTAGAAAAATTGGAACCCTAATGCACTGTTGATGGAACTGCGAACTAGTCCAACCATTCTGGAGAGCAATTTGGAACTATACCCAAAGGGCTATAAAGCTGTGCATACCCTTTGACCCAGCAAAACCATTATTAGGTGTTTTCCCAAAGAGATCATGGAAAAGGGAAAAGGACCCACATGTACAAAAATATTTATAGCTTCTCTTTTTGTGGTGGCAAGGAATTGGAAATTGAGCAGATGCCCATCGAGCAGATGCCCATCAATTGGGGAATGGCTAAACAAGTTGTGGTATATGAATGTAATGGAATACTATTGCACTGTAAAAAATGATGAGCAGGCGGATTTCAAAGAAACCTGGAAGGACTTGCATGAACTGATGAGAACATTGTGCACAGTATCAACAACATTACCTTTTGATCACCTGTGACAGCCATACCATGGTCCAAGATAGTTCCAAAGGATTCATAATGGAAAATGCTCTCCAAACCCAGAAAAAGAAGAACTGTGGAATCTAGATTCAGATCTAAGCAGACTATTTCTATTGTTTTTTTTCTTTTTTGAGGTTTTTCCTTTTTGCTCTGATTCTTATCTCATAACATGACTAATGTAGAAATATGTTTAATGTGATTGTACATATATAACCTATATCAGATTATTTGCTGTCTTGGGGAGGGGTGAGAGAGGAGAGGGAGAGAGAAATATTTGAAACTAGAAATATTATAAAAACAAATGTTGAAAACTATTTCTAAATGTAACTGGAAAATAATAAAATATTTATATGGAAAAAGAGATTAAGAATCTCATCATAAAATATAATGAAAAAACATTATTTGGGGCAGCTAGCCTTTTGCACTATATCATTTTTGAGGTACCTTTTCCTTTTCTTTTTATTTCTTTGCTCAATTATTTCATTAAAATAATAGTAAACAGGGACAGCTAGGTGGTGCAGTGGATAAAGCACCAGCCCTGGATTCAGGAGGACCTGAGTTCAAATCCGGCCTCAGACATTTGACACTTACTAGCTGTGTGACCTTGGGCAAGTCACTTAACCTTCATTGCCCTGCAAAAAACAAAAAACAAAAAACCCCCACAAATATTAGGAATATTTCTTTGTTTTACTTGAAACAAAAACAATTAATTACCAATAAGATGTTCTTAATTTAGTTACATGTGCTTTTGCTCTATACCTTACACAGAAAAATAATTTGTATAATATTTGCCCCATGCTAATAAATTTACTATCATGTCATCCTCATTATCATCCCCTTTACAGAAAAGTAAACTGAGACAGATAGACCTTCCTTGGGGTCACATAGCTTGTAGATTTTTCTTAATGCCAAATCTTTTTAATGTTAAGTCCTAGTTTACCATAATAATCCTGATAGAAGAGCATACAATCAGATCATTTTATTTCTTTTAGGCCAGATTTTGGCTTAAATCAAATCAACTATGGAATTATAATAGCTAATGGTAACATTTTCATTTCTATGGCCTAGTACTCTGTGAAAAACATTATCATTCAAAAAGTCATGTAATTCATTTGTGATAGGCATGTAGTGACAATTTCCCTGCTATGTGAAGATTTGTTTCCTGCTTTTCTCTAAGGAATTGGGACCTCTGCCCCTACCTTTGAAATCAGATAACAAAGTTGAGGTTAGAATGTACAGGCTTTTTTTTTTCTTCCTTACAGTGGCTTCTCTGTCACAAGGGTTTTCTAGCCTGCAGGTAAAGAATTTCATTAAATGTTGACAGGGTGTGCCCTATTTCACAGGAGTTAAATAATTGTTCACTTTGGACAGCACAAGGAGATATTTAAGATTCCATATAATAAGCACATTAACCAATAACCAATATTTTTACCATATTCAATACTTATAGAACATTAGTTTTCATGTCTTTCTAGAGATTTATCCTAAAAGATGGCTAGACATGATTAAGTAGATGATTATCTAACCATGCTAGTTGGGAAACCGAAGACAGAATTCTGAAAGTCATGTTCAGGACTGTATTGTCCAATGGTTAGAGACTGATTTTTTTTTTTCTAGCTCATAACAAAACCAAATCACTGTACTTTACTGAGCATGTGGGTAGATCTTAAAGCCTTAAAATACAGCTGAAGATATTCTAAAAAGTTCTTACTATGGCTATTTCACAGAAAACCATTATTACAGTCAATTAAATTCATAACCCAAAAGAATTTAAAGACTCCTCATTCTGAGAATATCTCTAATACAATGAACTATTAAACTGTTGGGCACTTTTCCTTTACATATTACAAATCACATAACTGAGGTAATAGCTTAAACTGAAAACATTTCCTAACAGAGCATCATATTAATAAATTTCACTTAAAATGAGATCAGAATTTATTCAATTACACCTGAATCTATTTTCCAAATGATATCATATAGAACCTCAATTGATAATTTCATTTTAGTATTAATTCAGCCGAGAACTATATATTCTAAGCATTTTCATACTTTTCCTGTGTTTTTTGTTTAAGCTATTCCACTACAAAAGATTTAAAAACTCTCAGTATGTAACAGATTTTACTTGACTTTTGGTTTGTATGAATCCCCAAATTTCTTAACTAGATGGCCTAATCACACTGACCTTTTTGATGATTTCTTGCTGACACAAAACTTTTCCTTTTCCCTATAGTCATTATACTCCATCTTATTCTTGGTTTTACCTTTTGTAATATTATGTTACAATATCTCTTTTCCTTAATTGTGGTAACTGTCAAGTCTTATGTGATTCCAAATCTGGTTCCTTGGAACTTGAACTCTACTTTCCAAGAGTTTGTTGCTTTCCTTCCCTTGAACTGGACCCATTGGGTTTTATTTACAACATTCTGAGCAGTTTTAATTAAGGTATTTCCCTTATGACATGACCATTATTCTATTTTACTTTTGTTCTATGGTTTTAATAGAGCTGGGAAATTTTCATTTATGCCTTCTTGAAATGTGGCATGCATATTTTTGTTTTTCACTGTTTTCCTGTAGTCCATGGATTACTAGTTTATTTTCCCTTGACTTGTGTTCCACATTATTTTTAGAGTCTTATTTTAGAGTCTTCTGTGTATTTATTGTTTTACAACAGAATGTCCAACGCAAATCATCATAACTGTCAAATAGTCAGCTGTGCAAAATATTATATATAGTGCTTAAGTACAAAAGGGGGACATGATTTAAAAAAATACTTAAACTCAAATTTATGGTCCTACAAAAAGAGCATCTAAACTAGAAGGTCTAAGTTCATCTGCCTCTTTGAACCCACAATAACTGTTATTTTCCCCAAAACCAATAGAATTGATACACTGAATCATCATCAGTTTCACTGTGTGAATAATGGATCACAATCAATGAGCTCCTTTTTTCTAAGAGCTTTTCTTGGCTCCTCTACAAACATTATCTTTTCTGGATAAAAAAACAACAGGAATTTCTTGAAGGTCAATACTCCAAAATGCTAAGTATGATTAAGTATTCTGCATTACCTATATTCATTAGTTTTATTTTTAGTTAGGGTATACTTAGATTACTATCTTCAATTAATAATACAGGAAAAACATGAAAGTTTCACCCATGCCTCTAAGAATATTGGACCGGGCACCCTTGAAGAAAGCTTTGTCAGTCTTGGAAGGCAGAGCCAAGATGGCAGAGGAAAGGCAGTAAACGCTCAGAGCTCCTAACACAATAACTCCAAAAACTCCAAACATAGACATAAGACAACTCCTAGAGCAGCAGAACCCACAAAAAGTTGGCCTGAGATCTTTTTCCAGCCAAAGAGAGCTTAGAAGTTCAACAGGATGGGGCTGCAGTGCCTGAATGGGCGTTGAGTCCAACCCTGCCAGAGAAATTTAACCCCAAGCCTCCAAACAAGCTACAGCACCAGTATCTTCTAGAACTAAGCTCATAGTCTGGTAAGAGGGCAGAAGAGCTGTCGGGGTGGGGGGTGGGTGGGCTACAGGGGTTTTAGTAGGCACTGAGGGGGAATTCAGTTGTCCTACCTCTGTGGGGAACCAAGAGAAAGCTTGAGTGGCAGAGACCCAGGTGGGAAAGGGGTTCAGGCTCATCAGAGCTAACAATCAGCAAAAAAATAGTGTTGCCTGGTTAAATAGCAAGTTGGCCTGGGGATATTTTCAGACCAGATCGTAGGCCACGTGAGAGAATAACCTTCCCCTCCTTAAATCATACCACGTGGGACCCTCTGAAGCTTGGCACTGTGAAGCCTGGAAGCAGTGCCCCCACTTTAAGAAGGAGTTAAAAGTCAAGAAATAGGCAGGCAAGATGAGCAGGCAAAGAAAGATGCAAACCGTAGAACGTTTCTTCAGTGACAAGGAAGATTGAGGTGCACCTTCAGCAGAGGATAGCAACATCAGGGCTCCTACATCCAAAGATTCCAAGCAAGCTGTGAATTGGTCTCAGGCCATAGAGGCACTCAAGAAGGACTTTGAAGATAAAGTAAGAAAGGTAGAGGAAAAAATGAACAGAGAAATGAGAATGATGAAGGAAAGTCATGAGAAAAAAGTCAACAGCTTGAAAAGCCAAATGGAAAAGGTGATACAAAAGCAATGTGAAGAAAATAATTGCCTAAGCATTAGGATTGAACAAATGGAAGCTAGTGACTTTATGAGAAACCAAGACACAATAAAGTAAATACAAGTGAATAAAAAAATAGTATCTTCTTGGAAAAACAGCTGACCTGGCAAATAGATCTAGGAGAGATAAATGGAAAATTATTGGACTACTTGAAAACCATGATCGAAATAAGGGCTTAGACATTGTCTTCCAAGAGATTGTCAGGGAAAATTGCCCTGATTTTCCAGAATCAGAAGGTAAAATAGAAATTGAAAGAATCAACCAATCACCTCCTGAAAGAGATGCCAAAATGAAAACTTCCAGAAATATTATAGCCAAATTCCAGAGCTTCCAGGTCAAGAAGAAAATATTGCAAGCAGCAAGAAAGAAACCATTCAAATACTGTGGAGCCACAGTCGGGATGGCACAGAATCTAGCAGCTTCTACATTAAATGATCAGAGGGAATGTAATATGATATTCCAGAGGGCAAAGGAATTGGGATTACAACCAAGAATCACCTACCCAGCAAAACTGCGTATAAACTTTCAGGGGGAAAAAATGGGACTTCAATGAAAAAGAGGACTTTGAGGTATTTGTAATGAAAAGACCTGAACTGAATAGAAAATTTTACTTTCAAATTCAAGACCCTAGAGAAGCATAAAAAGGTAAACAGGAAAAAGAAATCATGAGAAATGTTAAAAGGTTAAATTGTTTACATTCCCACCTGGGAAGATGATATGTCTAACTCATAAGAGCTTTCTGAGTATTAGGGAAGATGATAGGAATAAATTTAGACAGAGGGCACTAGTGGGATGATATCTGCAAAGCATTTATTTATGTTTATCTTTTTTTGTAGGGCAGTTGGGGCTGAGTGGCATGCCTGGGGTCACAGAGTTGGTGAGTGTCTTGTTTCTGAGGCCAAATTTGGGATTGGGTCCTCCTGGGTCCAGGGTGGGTGTTTTGTCCACTGTATCACCTAGTTGCCCCATGATGGCATCTTCAGGATAAAATTGAGGGGGGGAGAGGATTGCACTTGGGGATGGGGAAGGGGTGAGATAGAATGTGGTGAAATCTTACATTAAAGAAGCAAGAAAGGGCCTATGAAGTGGGGGAGAGATGGGGGAAGAGGGGGGAAGTGAATGAGCCTTATACTCATCAGAATTAGCTCAAAGACATTAATCCTGTCAGAGTTGGCCAACACTCAATTGGCTGGAATAATCTATCTAACCCCACAGGAAAGGAGGAAGGGAAGGGGATAAGGAGGGAGTGAAAAAGGAAGGGAGGGCAGAGCAGGATAGGGGGCAGTCAGAAGCAAAATACTTTTGAGGAGGGATAGGGTAAAGGAAGATGGAAAATAGAGTAATGAACAGGATGGAGAGAAATAGTTAACAACAGTAATTGTGAAAAAATTTTGAAACAGATGCAAGACTAATGTAAAATGATGATTTATGGTGATGATGATTGAGGATTGATAGATTGATGATAATTGGGGGAAGATGCGGATCGATTGATGAGAATTATTTGATGATAAGTACTGATAGATGATGAGGAGAATTGAATGAAGAAGATGAGCATTGATTGAAAATAATTAGGACTGACTGAAGATTATGATGAGGATTGGCAGATGAGGATGGCAAAATGTACGGTATTTACTCTGCTGGGCTATTGTGAAGAAAATTCTTTGTCAAGTTTAAGGTACTATATAAATGTTATCTATTACTGTTGTTGCAATCCTCAACCTCATGGGTTTATTGTAAGGAGATCTCTCTTTAAAGTACTATAAAAATGTTGTTTACTATTAAAAATGATGAGCAAGATACTATCAGAAAGACCTGGAGGGATCTGCATGAGCTCATGCAAAGTGAAATGGACTGTATACAAAATAACAGTAATATTGTGAAATGACCTGCTGTGAATTACAGTTATTTTCAGCAATGCAATCATCCAAGAAAACTCTGACAGTCTTATGAAAAATGCAATCAATCTACAGAGAGAGAACTGATGGTACTTGAATACAGATTGAAACATAATTTTTTTGTTAGTTCCTTTATTGGAAATAAAAAAATGATGAGCAGGATGGTATTAGAAAAACCTGAAAAGACATACATGAACTTATGAAGAGTGAAATATACTGTATACAAAGTAACAGCAGTATTATAAAATGAACTGCTGTGAATAACTTGGTTATTTTCAGCAATGCAATAATCCAAGATAACTCTGAAGGACTTTTGAAAATTACAATCCATCTACAGAGAAAGAACTGATGGTATCTGAAAACAGATTGAAGCATAATTTTTTGATAGTTCCTTAATCTGAAGTTTTGGTTTTGTCTGTTTTCTTTCACAACCTGGCTAATGTGGAGATGTTTTACATGACTACTCATGTATAACTTATATTGAATTGCTTGAGTTCATTGGAGGGGGTGGGAACGGAGGGAGGAAGAGAAGTTGGAACACAAAGTTTTAAATAAATTGATGTCAAAATCTGTTTTTACATGTTATTTGGGAAAATAAAATATCATATATACATAAGATAAAAGAAAGCTTTGCCACCCTCATCTTTAGCAATGTTCCTCCAGTAGTCAATTGTCCCAGTGTACATGATATCAGCTCCTTTGCACCCAGACTGCATCATCATTTGCCACCTTGCTGTATCAAAGGGACAGGAAACCATACCTGCTAATGCAGTCACTATTTGTGCAATCATCCAACTTATCACAATGTAATGTTTAAAATCTAGCTGTGATGTCTAAAAAGTCTAAAGTGTGGTTGCCTTAAATTAGAAGCTTTAGCACCAGTCTTTGGGCATTTATTAAGGCATACTAGGTATTAGGAAAAAAAGGACATGCGGAGTTAAGAAAAGGCCTATCTAGCCTGGTCTGGTTCTTTCTCAAGTCTTCTGCCATGAGCCTGCTTCAACCATGAACCCCCTGAGCAAACTGAGTGTGGAAGCTTTTTATAGGCCTGGAGGAGAGGCAGTCCTTTCTCACTGTTTCAAGCTGATTGGTTAGTGTCATCCAAAATCATTGGTTCACTGGACTTGAAGGTGGTCTCTTGTTGAGTTCAAAGTCCTTAGCTTCTGAGAACAATACCTTCTTAAGGGCTGGCCAGGTGTGGTTACAATCTAATTAAATTTAATTAGGCTAATCTTCAAAGTCAATCACTCTCACTTAATTCAATCAGTGTAGATTAATCTTCAGGTGGGCCTTGGAGTATCTGCCAAATCCCATTATTTTCTCACAACAATATGTTTTTCTTTCAGATCTGGGAGCATACCTTTTGCTGTATCATAGATTTTGAAGTAGGCCGCTCTATAGATAATAATACCCTGCACTGAGACATTGAAACCTTGATACAAGCCATGAATTCCATCAGACTTGGTGATTTTTTGCAAGGCAGTCTCCCAGGCCTTTGAATTCTCTTTCAGTGCCAGATTTCCCAACATCAGCTGTGAAGCATGTTGTTGCAAAATCCAAGGGGTAGACAAAACAGAGAGAAGTTGCTCCAGCTATACCACTAGAGGCAAGATTGCCAACAAAATACCTTCAAAATTGTGTGTGCTTGTCCACTCCTCCCAAAAACATCTGCTTATACTTATCCTTTAAAGCAAAGTTAAGGACTTAGGTGGGGAAATATCTGATGACATTTGCTAAATTCCTCACCAGAAGGAAAGCATCCCTTGTTTCTTTGGAAAATCAGACTATACAATTCATTATGCCTTTGTACTGCTTATCTGTAGCAGTTTTTTTACTTTCATACTTCATCTGCAATAGTAGGGTTTTTTTTTTTAATTTTTTTTTTAGTGAGGCAATTGGGGTTAAGTGACTTGCCCAGGGTCACACAGCTAGTAAAGTGTTAAGTGTCTGAGGTCGGATTTGAACTCAGGTACTCCTGACTCCAGGGCCGGTGCTCTATCCACTGCACCATCTAGCTGCCCCTGCAATAGTAGTTTGACTCTCTCTATGGGGCCACTGCAGTCTTGGAGATAGTAGTGGCAATGCCATCGGCCAGTAAGTCCTTGGTGAAGGAGATGGCTTTTTCTGTCATGGTTATGGATGTTGGAAAAAGAAAGCTAGTGAGAAAGGGCCAAAGTTGAAGAACTCATTGCTGTCTGCACAGCCACTTGCTACAGCTCCCCCCAGAAGGTCACATTATTTGTTTTTGATGGCACACACCTTACATTGTCCTTTTAAAAAATCTTGATATTGTTCTAATATGCCTTATTTTCATATGGAGTCATTGATTTCTGTTTATTCTATTCTAATTTTCAAGAAGTCAAAATTTTGACTAAGGTATCAATTCTTCCAATTATAACTTTATAACACTCATTTTGTGTCTTTTATTTAATTTATTCCAAGTCCTCTGGTAATCATTGTGGTCAAGCCATTCTTTTCTGTGACTTTCTACTTGGATTTTTGCAGTTTCTTCTTAGGCTTCTTTCAAGCCAGAATATTTCTTCACTGTGTTTGATGTTTTCTTCTGTTTATTCATCTTTCCAGACAGGTTCTAGATTAAGATATTGTTCTTGGATCATACTCTACTTCCCCCATACTTTTGCATGGAGTGAGCAGGCTCCCATTGGTCTGATTTGGTATTTAAGACTATGCCCCACCCTCTCTGCCAGAATCAGTTTCCTTATTATTTGACTTAGGTTTGAGCCTCAACCCCTTCTCTGATTCCTTTTTCCTTGCACAATCTAAAAATCCAACTTTAACTCCAACCAAATGTTATTGATTATACTAGTAGTAGTCTTGCTGAAAGACCTTAGGTACTTTGCATCACAAATAATATCCTGGACTTATCTCTTACTGTGGCTCCTGCTGTAGCTTGGGTTTTGGCTCCTTGGGCATTGCCCCCCCTCCTGTGTGCTGAATTAGACATGGGCTACCTACCTCCTTGTCTGTCACTGACTCCTCCTCTGGCATGTAATCTCTTTATACTGAGTAATTATGAGGACTGAAGAAAGCCATGAGAAGCTTTATGTGAAATGATGCTAAATGAAGTAAGCAGAACTAGAAAAAATAACAATATCTACAACAATATAAATGGAAAGAGCAACAGCAAAAAACCTGAATACTGGGTAATTGTAATGACCAATTTTGACCCTAAAGAGGAAGTAAAAATGTTTAGTCTCTCTTCTTGCAAAGATTGGGGACTATAAATGTGGAACATTGTATATACTGTTAAACTTAGTTCACATGTAGGTTTGTTTTGCTGAACTGTTTTTGTCATTCTTTTTGTTGTTCTTTATTATTTAGATTGGCTAATTTAGTAGTGCAGTGGAAAATATCTTTAGAAGTAAAAGTGATGTAAAAAACTTTTTTAAATAAAAGGGCCATACTAAATTATCTCTAACATCTCTTACATCTTTATATCTGGTAGACTATGATCTCTCTGTGAGTTGAGAACCAAGATGGGCACAACCAGGAGGAAGTATGAATGTAGTTACGTTGTTCTCTCATCCATGTAGATAGAATTCCTTCCAAAAACGTGTAACCAATAAAAGAAGAGAGGCCATTAGGCACTTGAAACCATTCTTTTGGTCCAGAAACTGTTTATTGTTCCCATACCCTAGATGAAAAGATGCATTTCCTTCCCTTCTCCCCTTTTCCCTTCTGCCTTTCTCTTCCTTCCTACTTTTTATGGACCAGATTATTTATCCTTTTTGTGTTCCCCAATAACCAGGTTATGTGCTTGTTTGCAGCTACTTCCCCAAATCACCAAGGGTCAACTCTAATGAGATCTACCTTTAGGCTTTTTATGAACAACAGCAAAACAAATTCACTACAACCAGAACATTAATTGATTTCATGAAAATAAGTTATTTCTGGGTCTGTTTGATCATCTTCAAAATGACAGGATAGGATCATATGATCTCTAATTTTCCTTCCAACTTATAACTATATATTCCAGCTGATAATTCTAGTTTTTTTCATTCTGTGTTTTATGATTAGAAGGCTCTTTCCAGCACTAGCATTCTATGTTTTTTATATAGGAACCTTGTCAGTCACAGAAATCTCTGAATCTTGAAGATGAGAGTTCTAGTTGGAGCCAATTATTTCCAAAGAAGAAGTAGGAGAAGAAATGTGTGGCAATGCACATGTCCAAAGATGCCTGGTACCTGCTGTCAAGGATATGTCTTCAATCTCATGCAAAAGCTAAATATTTTTAATATATGAAACATTTCCTTCTCTGTTTTCATTACACTTAGAAACTGTGGGTAAATCTTAGTTCTAAGCACCTTATGGGCAATAATCTTGTTTGCAGCCCATAAAACCTTACAGTTTGTAAAAGCTCAAGTGTAAGTAACTGTGATAAAATAATGGAATTTGGCAGATGCCCAGGGGCCCCACCCGATTGATTTGGTATTGTTTGAATTGGGTGAGAATGAGAAACCGACAAAGTACCTACTTGGGGATGATTAGATATAGGCTACACCTGGCCTGCCCTGAGTGACATGTTAGTGTACTACTGACCTGACTAGGGGGACCACTCTCAGCCATCCAACTTGAAGGATCTCCCTTTTGGGGGAGGGAGAGAAAAAGTAGAAAAAGGGAATGCTGGCTCAGAGAAGCTTTCTCTTTTTCCTTCTGGTGAGCGGAGGAGAATATTGGAGAGGGACTGCACAGCTGACTCCCATTGAAACTATGGACCCCAGGTGGTAAGTGGAATTGAGGCCAGCTCTTTGAGCTAACTGACCAGAAAGCAAGTTTGGGGTTTGGGTCAGTCTTTGATAAAGCCAGGGAGCTTATTTGTTTTTCCTTTCCCTTATTCCCTTGTCCCTGGCTTTATTAACTTCACCTTTGTTGTACATTTTGTTCCCATTAATAAAACCTGATTTGTTTGTGGAAAAGAGTCTGTTAATCTCCTTTCTTATTAGCCTGGGAGAAGAACTAAAAGGACAGTTTGGAAGGGAGGAAACTTTGGACCTAGAGGTCTCTCATTATTTTCTGAACCCCGATATTACCCTTGAGGAATCTCCTTTTGGAGAAAACACTTTATTTTTTCCTGATTGGGACTGGAATAGCTCTGTTAATTCTGGGTAAGAACAGTTCCTAGATGCTGTTTTCCCAGCCAATAGGGATGAATGAGGTTCTAGACATAATTGCTGGAGCTATACCTATTCATTCATTTAAGTATATGCCATTTTCCACCTTTGTTCTGAAGTAATACCATATTTTTGCTGAAAGAAGACACTGGATTTGGAGTCAAATGACATGTGCTTATTAGCTGTGATGTTCAATAAGTCACTTACTTTTTCTGGGTCTAGTTTCCACATTGATGAAATGAAGGTGTGGGATTAGATTATCTCAAGGCTCCCTTCTAGCTCTAAATCCAATATAATTATGACTAAATATAAAAGTGGTATTTTATATTCAGAATTGTGATAATAATAGCTGAAATTTTATACCCATTTTGGTACTTTCACACAATAATCCCAAAAGCCATGGAACATAGGCATTCTTATCTCCATTCTCAACAAAAAAGATTCAGTTTTATTTCAATAGCAACAATCCAAAATCCTTCTAGAATTCACTGAAGTCTTTTATGGACCAAAGATCTTTGGTGCATCTCAACCACTCAGTGCTGAGTGACACACTGATCCTGATATGACATGATCCTGGAGAGAAGGGCTGAACACTTCCATAGTGTTCTCAATGGACCATCATCAACCAGTTCTGAAGTCATTGACCATATACCTCAGGTTGAAGTCAATCCCTCTCTACCTGAACTTTGAAATGAAGAAGGGGTTTGGATGCCATAGGCTGCTCTTGTATGACAAAACACCTGGCACTGATTCCATCATAGTATAAATCTATAAGTCAGGGCATCCAGTGTTCATACAGAAACTGGATAAAATCTTCTAGGTTCTATGACAAGAAGACATTATCCACCAGGAGATCAAGGAAGTCTCCACTGTCCATGTCTATAAAGAAAAGGAAACAAATTATCCTGTGACAATCACAAAGGGGTATTGCTTCTAGTCATTGCTAGCAACATTCTTGCCAAAGTTCTCCTTAATCAATTTATCCTTTACCTGAAAAATTATCATCTACCCCAAGAACCAGTGTGGCTTCAGGAAGGTCCAAGGAATGGTCAACATAGTGTTTGCTAACTATACATAATGTTTGTTGACCTGTCCAAGGCCTTTGGTACTTTCAGTTGTGAGGGATTGTGGAGAATCATGGAGAAATTTGGTTGCTTGGAGAAGTTCATCTGTATTGTATGCCAGTTTCACAATGGCATGCTTACCTGGGTTCT
Organism: Dromiciops gliroides; assembly: GCF_019393635.1. Classification (NCBI taxonomy): domain Eukaryota; kingdom Metazoa; phylum Chordata; class Mammalia; order Microbiotheria; family Microbiotheriidae; genus Dromiciops; species Dromiciops gliroides. The sequence goes on along the minus strand of NC_057862.1, from coordinate 303,883,115 downwards.
GGATAAAGAATGATCTTCTAACACATTTCCAGTCACCAATGGAGTGAAGTAAGGATGGTTCCTATGTTTTTAGCATGATGTTTTGCTCAATGTTGACAGATGTCTTCAATGAAGACCAAAATGGCATCAAGAACAGCTACCACACCAATGGTAAACTATTTAACTTGAAAAGGTTACAATCCAAGACTAAGTAGAGACAGAGTTGGTGCACAATTGTTTTTGCAGTTGATTATGTACTCAATGCAGCCTCCAAAGCTAGTATACTACAAAGTATGAATTGATTCTCTGCTACTTGTGTTAATTTTGACCTGAAAGTCAATACTAAGAAACAGAGATTCTCCATCAGGCAGCAATGCACCATTCATACTCAGTACTATTGGTTATAGCAAATGGAGATATTTTGAATACTATGGATAAGTTTGCTTGTTTTAGGAATATGCTTTCCAGAGATGTCCACATAGATGATGAGCTTAACCCACATATTGCCAGAGCTAGCTCAATATTTGGGAGGCTCCAGAAGAAAGTGGGGAGGGGGAGAAAAAGTATTAGGTTGCATACCAAACTGAAGGTCTACAGAGCCATTGTCCTGACTTCATGTTTTATTCCTGTGAAACCTGGACAGTCTACTAGCATGATGCCAGCAAATCGAATCAATGCCTGGAAGAAGGAAGGGGCTTGGTAACAAAGGCTGAAGCCTCTTAATATCAGAAGAAGAAAGAAAGAGTATTAATTTTGTTACAAATGTGGTCACTCACATGCTGATTTTCAAATTCTTTGGATAATTTGATGTTATTATATTCAGAAACTAAATGCCACATGTGTATGAAATGCCATAGGAATATAGAATGTAAGCTCCTTTAGGACAGGTACTTTTATTTTTGTCTTTGTATCCCCATGTCTATTATAATGATTGGCTCATAGTAGACACTTAATAAATTATGGTTAAATGATTTATTATATTCATTAAGTGTATCAAAGGTTATTTATTAACATAAGGCTCTCCATCTCCACCAATGAAGAGAGCCTGTATGAGGCATGGAGTTGGTGAGATAAAAGAGAGAAAAGAAATCCTGGTTTTCTGGCTTCTAGCTTTGATAGAGGAGACATACAGTCACTAGGATATGTAGTCTGAAGGAAGATAGCTGTCTTCCTTCCTTGTTGCAAGATGCTTGGAGACTGGGAGTGGAGACAAGATGGTGGAGGAAAGACAGTGACTCACTTGTGCTCTCCCAAAAACTTCTCCAAATACCTTTAAACAATGCCATAAGACAATTCCTGGAGCAGCAGAACCCACAAAAGGACAGGGTGAAATAATTTTCCTGTAAAAGATAAATTAGAAGGTCACCAGGAAAGTTCTGTTACACTGGAGTGAGAGTGTAGCACATTTCAGGCCCAGAAAACCAGGAACAGTCCATGGTAGTCATTGAATCATCAGTGGCAGTGACTACTTCTGGGATTCTCAGCCCACAGATGGTAAGGGGGTCAAAAAACTGATCAGAAGAAGATTACAGGGGGCAGCTAGGTGGCACAATGGATAAAGCACCAGCCCTAGATTCAGGAGAACCTGAGTTCAAATCCCGCATCAGACACTTGACACTTACTAGCTGTGTGACCTTGGGCAAGTTACTTAACCCTCATTGCCCACCAAAAAAACCCCCCAAAACAACAAAAACAAAAACAAAATTAAGGAGATTACAGAAGTCTCTTTGCTAGCACTGAGGCAGGACTCTGTTGCTTTTCTCATACTTGGATCCAGATCCCAGTCCTGGGTGACAGTCCCAGGGTGAGGGGCAGCATTAGTACACCAGAGCTTGTGGTCACAGTGGATCAAGCACCCACCTCATAGTTCTAGAACAGAAAAGGCTTGTGATTGCTTCACAGACCAGAGCACAGGAAAGGGGAATAAAAAACACACCTCTCCTTAGATCATACCACCTTAGAAGAACTGAAAACTTACAGGTCTTCAGAAATATCTCTGAAAATTGCTTCACAAAACCCCTGAAGGTTGGGATAGTATGCCATCCACCATGGAAGTAGAGACCTATGTTAACATAGGGTTAATAAAAGTCAAGAAATAGACTGGGGAAATGAGTAAACAGAAAATTCTAACCATTGAAAGTTACTTTGGTGACAAGGAAAATAAAAACACATTCTCAGAAGAAGATAACAAAGTCAAAGCTCCTCCAAGAACAATATGAATTGTCTCAGGCCATGGAGGGGCTTAAAAAGAACTATAAAAATAAAGTAAGAGTAGCAGAGGAAAAATTGGGAAGAAAAATGAGAATGATGTCAGAAAATCATGAAAAGAGAGTCAATGGCTTGGTAAAGGAAATGCAAAAAAAAAAAAATACTGAAGAAAATAACACCTTGAAAACCAGACTTGGCCAAATGGTAAAGAGGTACAAAAAGCCAATGAGGAAAAGAATACTTTGAAAAGCAGGATTGGCTAAATGGTAAAGGAGGTTTAAAAGTTCACTGAAGAAAATAACTCCCTAAAAATTAGAATAGAGCAAATGGAAGCTAATGACTTTATGAGAAATCAAGAAAAATAAAACAAAAGAAAAGAATGGAAAAATGGAAGATGATGTGGAAAAATCTCATTGGAAAAAACAGCTGACCTGAAAAATAGATCTAGGAGAGAAAATTTAAAAATTATTTGATTACCTGAAAGTCAGGTTCAAAAAAGAACCTAGACGTCATCTTCCAAGAATTGAAGGGAAATTGCTCTGATATTCTAGAACTAGAAGGTAAACTAGAAATGGAAAGAATCCACTGATCACCTCCTGAAAGAGATCCCAAAGTGAAAACTCCCAGGATTATAACCAAATTCCAGAGCTCCCAGATCAAGGAGAAAATATTTTAATCAGCTAGACAGAAACAATTCAAGTACCATTTCTACATTAAAGGATCAGAGGGCTTGGAATATGATATTCTGGAGGGCTAAGGAACTGGCATTACAACCAAGAATAACCTGCCCAGCAAACCTGTGTAGTCCTTCAGGGAGAAAATGGGCATTCAGTGAAAAAAGGACCTTCAGGCATTATTGCTGGAAAGACCTGAGCTGAATAGAAAATTTGACTTTAAAGTACAAGCCACAGGAGAAGCATAAAAAGGGAAATAGGAAAAGAACTCATGAAGGATTAAAAAAGGTTAAAGTGTTTACATTCCTACATGGGAAGATGATACTTATAACTAATAAGAACTTTCTAATTATTGGGGTAGCTGGATAAAGCATATATAGACAGAGGCCACAGGTGTGGGTTGACTATAAATGGATAGTATCTAAAAATAATAAAATTAAGGGGTGAGAGAAGAATGCACTGGGATAAAGGGAAAGGGAGAGGTGGAGTGGAGTAAATTATCTCACATAAAAGAAGCAAGAAAAAGCTTATATAGTGGAGGGGAAGATTCAAGAGATGAGGGCGAGTAAATGAACCTTACTTTCATCAGAATTGGCTCAAAGAGGGAATAACATACACACTGAATTTGGTATAGAAATCTATCTGACCCTGCAGGAAAGTAGGAGGGGAATAGGATGAAGGATGATAGAAGGGAGGGCAATTTGGGAGATGAGGTAGTCAGTAGAGGAAGGACAGCATGAAAAGAGATAGAGAATGGAATAAATGGTGTGGGAAAGAAATAGGATGGAGATAAATATAGCAATAGTAACTGTGGCACCTAGCTGGCTCACCAAACTGTGGGGGCCAAATTAAATATCTAAAGAGTTAATTGGGTGGCTCACTTAAATATTGGGGTCCCAGAGATGAGGGACCTCTAGGTTTAAAGCTCCCTCCCCTCAGAAACTGCCTTTTTAGATATTTCTCCCTAGCCAATAAGAAAGGAGCTTTACAGCCTCTGTTCCACTGATATTTTGTTAGGGAGAATAAAGTAAACAGCAAAGGTGAAATTAATAAAAATCAATGACATGGAAATAGGGAAAAAGCAATATATATAATCCTCCTAGGTCTAACCTAAATCTATTCAAAAGAGCAGAGTACCTTACCATCTAGAGCTTGTAGCTTCAATGGAAAGCACAGCTTACAACCAGGATTGAGTGACTCAGCTGCTGCTCCTCCTGCTTGTGCCACCAGTGGGGAGGAAGAGGGAAGAAGAGAGCGAGCTCCAGAAGAGCCTCAGCCTCCCCTCAGCGAGCATCCAATTTTCCTCCCCCAAAAAGGTAGGTACTTCAAAAACTGCCTATGGAGAGAGGTTTCTCCTTCTGACCTCAGTAGCATACATAACTTCAGGGAGGGCCAGGTGTGGCCCCTCCCATATGAGTCAGCTGCAGTGACAGCCTCAGCCTCCCCTCTTTGAGTCCAACTTTTTCAGGTCTCCCCACTCTACTTCTTCATGTGGATTCTTGTTTGGATCCTCTCACAACTCCACAAACAGTGGATTATGGTGTCAGCTTCCCACAGTCCCCTCCAACATCCAGTGTTTTCCATATTTGTTATATTTGCCACTCTGATAGGTGTGAGGTGATACCTTAGAGTTGTTTTAATTTGCATTTCTCTAATCAGTGGTGATCTAGAGCATTTTTTCATATGATTATAGATAACTTTGATTTCTTTGTCTGAAAACTATATGTTCATTTCCTTTGACCATTTATCAATTGGGGAATGATTTGTATTTTTATAAATTTGATTCAGTTCTCTATGTAAGAGATATTTATTTTTAAAATTCTTTCCCAGTTTTCTACTTCCCTTATAATCTTGGTTACATTATTTTTGTTTGTGCAAAAGCTTTTTAATTTTTTATAATCAAAATGATCTATTCTACATTTTATTTTACTCTCTCTATATTTTGTTCCTAAATTCTTCCTCTGCTGAAGGAGGTAGGTTTACTGCTTACTCTCTCTCCCCTCTATCCTAGATATGTAGGGCTTCTGAACTTTTGGAGCCATGTGCTCTCTCTTTACTAATATTTAATTTGTTTTAATAAATGCTTAATGCCCCAAACTAGTGCCAAAGCCTCTAATTTCTAAGTAACATATTATAAAACCCAGCTAAATTCCCTAAAACTGGGGACAGAGATAGACATCCCCATAAAATTTCAAATTACACGGGTAGAATTCACTTGTCAATCCAGCTAATCATGGGATTTTTTTCTCAGGATGTTCATTGATGGTTTTTTAAATTTTGTTTTCTAAAATTGGGTTATTTTAATATATGTATTTCTGTTCACCTGGGTAATTTATATTTTTGTAGATATTCATCCATTTCACTTAGATTGTTAAATTTATTGGCATATAATTGGGCAAAATAGTTGCTAATAAATATGTTAATTTCCTCTTCATTCAAATTAACCAATTGTTTATCTTTTTTTTCATAAAATCAGCTTCTAGTTTAATTTATTAATTCAATGGTTTTCTTACTTTCAATTTTATTAATCTCTCCTTTGATTTTTGGGATTTCCAATCTGGTATTTAGTTGGGGATTTTTAGGTTTTTTTAGTTGCATTTCCAGTTCATTGATCTGCTTTTTCTTTATTTTATTGATGTAAGTAGTTATGGATATAAATTTTCTCCTAAGTATTGCTTTGGCTGCATCCCATAAATTTTGACATGTTGTTTCATCAATTTCATGTTCTTTAATGAAATTATTGATTATTTTTATGATTTCTTCTTTGACCTGTGAGATTTAAAATTGGATACAAGAGCATTAAACTCCCCTTTAACCTTTCCCTTATTTATCTCCCAGACCAGTAAGTGGAAGAAGCCTCTGATCTTTAGTTAGAGCTTTTATTGTTTGGGAATTACAAGGTGATGTTGATTAGAGAGATAGGAAAGTAGAATTACAAACAAATAGTCTTAAATCTAAGCTTAGTCTATATTCCATATAGAACTCACCAAAAACTCAAGGCCACCTCTGAGGCTGAGAGTCGCATCAAGCACGTGCTGTTACGGAGAACCGGGCCAAGTCGAACCTGAGTCAGCGTCTGTGTGTGCAGAGCAAACCAGCGGGCCAGGAGAGCAGAAAAAGACCTCACTTCCATTCTCTCCTTGCCTTTTAAGATTGCACCCCGGAAGTGGAGTGCTTAGCAGACGGACTGGTGGTTCGTCATGGTCTCTTCCCCGAAAGGGTGGTCCTTCAAAAAACTGGCGTCTTTCAGTTATCACTAACCGACTGTAAAAAAAAAAAAAAACTTTCACATTTTTTACCACAGACCCAATTATTTTTTTCGGATCAGATTAATTTCCAAATGATTTTTAATCTCTCTTTCAATTGTCCATTATTGAAGGTAATTTTCATTGCATTGTGATCTGAAAAGGATGTGTTTACTATTTGTGTTTTCTGCATCTGGTTGTTAGGTTTTTCTGCACTAATACATGTTCAGTTTTTGTGTAGGTGCCATATACCACTGAGAAGAAGGTATATTCCTTTCTATTCCCATTCAATTTTCTCCACAGATTGATCATATCTAACTTTTCAAGAATTTTATTCATTTCTTCAACTTATTTATTGTTCATGTTTTGGTTAGAATTATCCTGTTCTGAGAGAGGAAGGTTAAGATCCCCACTAGGATAGTTTTATTATCTATTTCCTCCTGTAAATCATTCAAATTCTCCTTCAAAAATTTAGATGGCATACCATTTGGTGCATATGTTAAGTATTGCTATGACTTCATTGTCTATGGTACCTTTCAGCAAGATAGTTTCCTTCTTTATCTCTTTTAACTATATCTATTTTTGCTTTTACTTTGTCTGAAATCATGATTGCTACCCCTCCTTTTGTTGCTTCACCTGAAGCACAATTGATTCTGTTCCAGCCCCTTATATGTAACTTCTATGTATCCCTCCGTTTTAAATGTATTTCTTGTAAACAACATATTATAGGATTTTGGTTTTTAATCCATTCTGCTATCTGCTTCTGTTTAATGGTTGAGTTCATCCCATTCACATTTATAGTTATGATGACTGTTTATTTCTCTCCATGTTATTTTTCACCTGTTTATCCCCTCCCAATTTTCACACCCCCACCATTCCCCTTTTTATAAGTGATATAAGATAGATTTCTATATTCAACTGAGTGTGTTTGTTATTCCCTCTTTCCACCAACTTTGATGAGCGTAAGGTTTAATCTTTGCCCATGCCCCCATCTTCCCCTCCATTATTATAGTTCTTTCATGCTTCTTTTTGTGTGCACACGTGTGTGTGTGTGTGTGAATTCACTTGATTCAATTTTTCCCCTCTTCCATGTAATTTCTTTTTACCCCTTTATTTTGTTTTCTGGGTTGTCATTCCTTCAATGTCACCTTGTGCCCACACCCTTTGTCTGCATATACTCCTTCTAATTATTCTTATAATTAAGTTGTTTGTGGGGCAGTTAAATGGCACGGTGGATAAAGCACCAGCCTTGGATTCAGGAAGACCTGAGTTCAATCCGGCCTCAGACACTTGACACATGCTAGCTGTGTGCCCCTGGGCAAGTCACTTAACCCCCATTGCCCCACAAAACAAAACAAAACAAAAAAATTGTTAAGATGTAAAAATATTATCATCCCTTCAGTATTACCATATGACTACATCCTCTCTCTACATATGCTCCTATTTGCTCTAATAATTGCTACTATAATAAAATTAAGACTTGCAAATATAATCTTATCATATATAAATATAAACAGTTTAACCATATTGAATTTTGTATAGTTTTTCTTTCTTATTTCTTTTTACCTTTTCATATTTCTCTTGAATCTTGTATTTGGAGGTCAAGTTTTTAATTCAACTATGGCCTTTTAATCAGAAATGCTTGAAAGTCCTCTACTTTGTTAAATGTCCATTTTTCCCCTTAAAAGAATATATTCAGGGGCAGCTAGGTGGTGCAGTGGATAGAGCACTGGCCCTGGATTCAGGAAGACCTGAGTTCAAATCAGGCCTCAGACACTTTACACACTAACTAGCTGTGTGACCCTGGGCAAGTCACTTAACCCCACTTGCCTTACAAAAAAAAAGAATATATTCAATTTTACTGGGTAGGTCATTCACCTTCCTAGGGAGCTGCTGGTTTGCAGGTGGGTGGATCCTTACCAGTGGATTGCACCAAACTCAGACCCCTGCTTCAGGCCCACTGCTGTAATCCCAGAAGCTGCTGCTCCTAGTCCTCACTTCCTTCCCACCTAGGTAAGACAGACATCTCCTACTGGACTGGTAGGCTGTTTCCTTGCTCTTTCAAGGATTCAGAGGAAGTTTTATGTCAGTTTGGAGGGGAAATCTGGGAAAGCTCCAGTGGGTTGCTTCCTCACTTGGCTATTTTGGCACATCTTTTTTAAGTTGATGTTTTCTTTAGCATTTTTTGTATCTCCTTTACCAAGCTGTTGACATTTAAATTTTTTTCTAGCATCACTCTCATTTCTTTCCCAATTTTTCTTCTGTATCTCTTATTTGATTTTTTGTGGGGCAATGGGTCTTGCCCAGGATTACACGGCTAGTAAGTGTCAAGTGTCTGAGGCTGGCTTTGAACTTAGGTCCTCCTGAATCCAGGACTGGTGCTTTATCCACTGTGCCACCTAGCTGCCCCTCTTATTTGATTTTTAAAAACCTTTTCCAGCTCTTCCAGGTGTTCTTTTTTTTGCCTGACACCAATTAACATTTTTCTTTGAGCTTTTAGATGTAGTAGTTTTGGCTTTGTTGTTTTCCTATGGCTTTATGTTTTGATCTTCCTTATCACCACAGTAAATTTCTATGGTCAGGTTCTTTTTTGTTGTTTGCTCATTTGTCCAGACTATTTTTTTTACTATTATCTTTATGTTAAAGTTGGGTTCTGTTCCCAGGGTTGAGGGGGCCTTCTCCCAAGCTTCAGGTATTTTGTGTAGTTCTTTTCAGAGCTGGTTCTTCCAAGATGTTATGCTTTAAGAAGAGGTTTGCTTACTATTCTCCTGGCTTATACTTATTTCTTTAAGTGACAACAAGCACTCTTTTCCACCCTATACCTATTACTAGGATTTCCACTCTGCTGTGGCTGCAAGCTCTGATTTGCTAGTGCTCTTCCTCATCTTGGGACTGTGATCTGGATCCTAATATAAGCAATGCAGCAGAATCCTACACCCAATGTCAGCAAAGGTATCCATGTATTCTCCTTCTTACCAGTTGTTTGACCACCTACAGTCTGTGGGATGAGAGCTCCAGAAACTGCTACTGCAGAATCTGTTGCTCCCAGAGTTTATGTTGGCTACTTTATGCATGGCTTACTGCTGTCTTGCCAGGGTATTACTTTTGATCAATTCTCACCATGATGTGACAGACCTTTTCTGCTGTAAGATATAATGGACTTTTTGCCAATGCCCAAAGGCCCCAACCAGAGGAGATTAATCTAAACTGATTGAATTAAGTGAGACTGACTGATTCTGCTGATTAACTCACTTAAAGTTGACTTGATTAAAACCACACCTGTCTGACTCCCAAAAGGGAGTGTTCTCGGAGGCTGTGGACTATGACATCAACACAAGACCACCCTCAAGTCCAGTGAACCAATGGAGTTGATGATGATAACCAATTAGCTTGAAGCAGTATGTAAGCACCACCTCTCCTTCTGACCTATAAAAAGCTTCCACATGCAGTTTGCTCAACCAGTCCATGGCTGAAGTAGGCTCATGGTGGACTTGAAGAAGAACCAGACCAGGCTGAAGCTCTAGGCTAGATAGGCCTTTTCTTAAATTTCTGAACTCCACATGTTCTCTTTTTACTAACACCTGGTATGCTTTAATAAATGCTTAATGTCCAAAGACTGGTGCTAAAGCTTCTAATTTAAGGCAACCACACATTTAGTTTTAAATGGCACACTGCCAACCTTCTAAGTTGTCTTGGGGTGGAAAATTGATTGACTCCATCCTTTTGTGGGTTCTTCTGCTCCTGAATTCATTTTAGGCATTATTTAAAGTTATGGAGAAAATAGAGAGCTTGCATGAGTTCCTAACTTTTCTCTGCCATCTTGGCTCCTTCCCCCAGTTCTTATCTTTAAGGAATTATTTTCTTTGGTGAGTTTTTTTACCTCCCTTTTCATTAAGCTAATTCTAATTTTTAATGAGTTCTCTTCATTGGGTTTTTGTACTTTTTTGCCATTTGGCCTATTCTGTTTTTAAAAGTGTTCTTTTCTTCAGTATATTTGTGATAGTCATAATTTTGGTTAGTTTTGTTACTGATGCAGTTGGTTCTGTTGATAGTTTACCTAATGTTGAATCAGCACTGCTGGTCATAGTGTATTATCCTGGTAATATATTGCTGTAATCTCTTTTCTAATATTCTATTTAGAATTTTTGCATCATTTCATTAAGGAGATTGGTCTATCATTTTATTTCTCTTTACTCTTTCTGGTTTAGATATCAGCACCATATTTGTCTCACAAAAGGAATTGCTTCACCTATTTTTCCAAATCACTTTTAGAGGATTGGAATTAATTTTTTTTAAATGTTTGGTAGAATTCTCTTGTAAACCCATCTGTCCCTGGAGATTTTTTCTTAGGGAGTTAATTGACGGCTTGTTTAATTTTTTTCTTTTTTATCACAAATATATCTTATTATTTAACAATTACATGTAAACATAGTTTTCAACATTTGTTTTCATAAGATTTTTAGTTCTAAACTTTTCTCCCTCTCCCTCCCCTCCTCCCTCCCCAAAACATAAAGCAATCTGATATAGGTTATATATGTACAATCACATTAAACATATTTATGCATTAGTCATGTTAAATAAGAATCAGAACACAAGGGGAAAACCTCAAAAAAGAAAAAAACAACCAAAAAGTAGAAATAGTATGGTTCAACTTTCATTCGGAATCCACAGGTCTTTTTTCTGGATGTGGAGAACATTTTCCATCATGAGTTCTTTGGAATTGTTTTGGATCATTGCACAGCTGAGAAGAGCCAAGTCTATCACAGTTGATCATCACACAATGTTGCTGTTACTGTGTACAGTGTTCTCCTTGTTCTGCTCACTTCACTCAGCATCAGTAGGTCTTTCCAGACTTTTCTGAAATCTGCCTGCTCCTCATTTCTTACAGCACAATAGTATTCCATTACATTAATATATCACAACTTGTTCAGCCATTCCCCAATTGATGATTATTCCCTCAATTTCCAATTCTTTGCCACCACAAATATTTTTGTACATATGGGCCCTTTTCCCTTTTCTATGATCTCTTTGGGATACAGACCTAGTAGTGGTATTACTAGGTCAAAGGGCCAAGTTCCTTTTTCTAAAATGGACTTATTCAAGGATTGTATTGCCTCCTTTTAATCTGGGCAGTTTATATTTTTGTTTATATTCACCAATTTAATTTAGATTGTTAAATTTATTGGCATATATTTAGGAAAAATAGCTCCTAATTATTTTTTTAATTTCCTCTTTGCTGGTGGTGAGCTGACCATTTTCATTTTTAATGTTGGTATTTTGTTTTTCTTTTTCTATTTTTTTAAGTAAAATTAACCAAAGGTTTATCTATTTTATTGTTTTTTCATAGAACCAGCTCTTAATTTTATTAATTCTACAGATTTTTTACTTTCAATTTTATTAATCTGTCCTTTAATTTTCAGAATTTCTAATTAAGTATTTAATTGGGAATTTTTTATTTGTTCTTTTTCTAGCTTTTATAATTGCATGTCCACTTCATTGATATCCTCTTTTTTATGCCCTAATACATGGTCATTTTTTGTGTAGGTGCCATGTACCTCTGAGAAAAAGGTGTATTCTTTTCTATCCCCACTCAGTTTTCTCCAAAGGTCTATCATATTTAATTTTTCTAAAATTCTATTTACCTCCTTAACTTCTTTCTTATTAAATTTGTGCTTAGATTTATCTAGTTCTGAGAGGGGGTGTTTGAGGTCCCCCCAATATAATATACTGTATATTTCTTCCTGTAACTCACTTAACTTCCCTTTAGGGTAAGATAATTTCTATACCAGACTGACTGAATATGTTATTCCCTCCTTGAGCCAAATCAGATGAAAAAACAATGCCTACCCGCCATTCTTTCCCTCTATTGTAATAGGTCTTTTGTGTTTCTTCACATGATGTGATTTACCCTATTCTACCTTCACTTTTCTCTTTTCCCAGTATAATCTTTTTTGTTACCCCTTAAGATTTTTTTAATATCATCACTCCATTTAGACCCACACCTTCCATCTGTGTGTACTCCTATCTGTCTTAATAAAGATACAGCTCTCAATTGTTACAAGTATCTTATCCCCATGTAGGGATGGAAACATTTTGACCTTATTGAGTAATATGCTTCCCCCACCCCCTTTTTACCTTTTTCTGCATCTCTTGAGTCTTTGTAGATTTAATTTTCTGTTCAGTTTTGGGCTTTTCATTAGGAAAGTTTTAAAGTCCCCTATTTCATTGAATGCCCATCTTTTGCCCTGAAAGGTTATGTTTGATTTTGCTGGGCAGTACATTCTTGGTTGTAATCCCAGTTCCTTTGTCCTTCAGATTATCATATTTCAAGCTCTCTGAGCCTTTAATCTTGAAGCTGCCAGGTCCTGTGTAATCCTGGTTGTTGTTCCTTGATATTTAAATTGTTTCTTTCTGGCTGCTTGCAGTATTTTCTCCTTTACTTGATAGTTCTGAAATTTAGTTATGATATTCCTTGGAGTTTTCCTTTTGGTGTCTCTTTCAGGAGGTGATTGGTGGATTCTTTCAATGACTAATTTTTCCTCTGTTTCTAAGATATTGGGACAGTTCTCCTTGATAATATCATGAAACATGCTGTCTAGGCTCATTTTTTTGATCATGGTCCTCATATAGTCTAATTATTCTCATATTGTCCCTCCTAGATTTATTTTCCAGTCCTGCTGTTTTTCTGAAGAGGTGTTTTACATTTTCTTCTACTTTCATATTCACACAGCTAGTTAAATGTCAAGTATATGAATCCAGATTTGACCTCGAGTCCTGAATCCAAGGTCGGTGCTTTATCCACTGCACCACCTAGCTGCCCCTCAATTCTTATTCTTAGGAAATTATTCTCCTTTTCCAATTTTCCATTTGTATTTTTTTAAGCATTATTTTCTTTTTTGAAGTTATTGACTTTCTCTTGTATAACTCTCATTTCTTTTCCCAATTTTTCTTCTACTTCTCCTATTTGGTTTATAAAATCCTTTTTGAGATTTTCCAGGAGGGCTTTTTTATATCAAGACTAATTCTTATTCCCTTTTAAGGCTTCACATGTACAAGTTTTATCATTGTTTTCTTCCTCTGAATTTATGTTTTGATCCTCCCTGTCACCATAGTAACTGTCAATGGTGAGGGTTCTTTTTTGCTTCTTATTCATATTTTTATTTTTATTTTAGCCTCTTTTGTACCTTTTAAGGCTAAGTTCTGCTCCTGAGGTACAATATGCACTTTACCAAGATTCTTTTGCTGGGAGCTAAGGGCCCAGTCACTGGCTTTCTGCTCTGAGGCCTCAGCAGCTTGAAGCTTCTGACTGCACTGGACTGGCCCAGCTTAGTTGGACCTGTTGGGTAGCTGATATCCTGGCTTACAGATTGTCTTCTGCATTGGGTTTGGAGGCCTCACAACTGGCCTGCTCTGCCACTAGTTTGCATGGCTAGGACTGTGTGTCCTCAGCTGCTGATCTGTGCTGTGACTGAGCCTTTTGCCTGTTTTCCCAGACACCCTCTGCACTGAGCTATACTCCCCTTTTACCCAGATGAAACAGACATTTCCTGTTCTAGATTATTTTCACTCAGAAGGTTGTTTCACTCTGGGGTTTTTTTGGAAGGTTTTGCAGCTCCAGAATCTGTTGAGAGGCTTAATTTAATGTTGTTTCTGAGGAAAATTTGGGAGAGCTCAGTCAACTTCTGAGTTTCATTCCACCACCTTGCCCCCCCGCCGAACTCCCCTTTTTTCCACATTTTCAATCCATTTTCACATACCTGTTAAAATAATCATGCCAAGGTACAAGTCCAACTATCTCTCTCCCCCTCTCTAAAGACTCCAGTGGCTCCTCATTGCATATAGAATGAAATATAATCTCCTTAGCTGGACTTTTAAAACCCCCTAGATCCTGGTTTCAGCTTACTTTTGAGACATATTTCACATTATTCTCTTTTGTTTCACTCTTTCTGTTCCAACCAGCTATTCCCTGAATACCAAATGTTACCCTGAATATCCATTCATTTGCATAAATTATCTCCTATGTATAAAAATAACTTCTGCCTCTTTTCTCTTTTACAAAACTCTTCTGCTTAAAGACTTAATTCAGCTTCTACCTCCTCTTCTAAGTTATTCTCTCCTTATTCTCCCACTCCAACTAAAGGGTTCCCCCGGGTGCTAGGAACAGTTCAAATAAGGTCTGACAGAATTGACCTTTAATTTTTTTTTTTTTTGGTGAGGCAATTGGGGTTAAGTGACTTATCCAGAGTCACACAGCTAGTAAGTGTCAAGGGTCTGAAGCCGGATTTGAACTCAAGTCCTCCTGAGTCCAGGGCTGGTGCTCTATCCACTGCACCACCTAGCTGCCCCGATCTTTAAATTTTAAGTATGAACATTTACACCTTGAAATTTGGCAAGCCCACCAGTCAGAGCTTGATTTAATTTTTGTTGATTGTCTAGAATTAAGAAAGTTATTATTAAGAAATACTAATCATTAAGATTAAACTCAAAAGGGTGGAAGGTACTATTTTTAGAGAGTTGGTATATATGTGTGCATGTATGTGTATATGGCAGGGGAAGGGAGGAAGAGGGCATCTCCAGCAGGAGCAGGGAAGAAAAAAGGGGGGAAAAAGTTACATGATAACTTTAATATATATTTAAAAGGAATAGCAAGCTGTACATAACAGATTTGCAGTTTCATGTGCAATCTTTTTTTTCTAATCTACTATATTATGGAAATATTTGTCTTATTTCTTTTTTCTGATAAAAGTAATTTATTTTTTCCCAGTTACATGTAAAGATAGTTCTCAACTTTTGTTTATACAAGCTTTCAAATTTCAGATTTTTCTCCCTCCCTCCCCTCCCTCCCCCCTCCCCTAGACAGCAGGCAATCCAATATAGGTTATATATATGTGTGTGTGTGTGTGTGTGTGTGTGTATAATAACATTAAACATATTTCTGCATTAGTCATATTATAAGAGAAAAATCAGAGCAATGAGGAAAAACCTCAAAATAGAAAAACAACAGCACCAAAAATAAAAGAAATAGTATGGTTTAATCAGCATCTGTACTCCACAGTTCTTTTTTTTTTCTTCCTGGATTTGGAGATCCTCTTCCATCATGAGTCCCCTGGAACTCTTCTGTACCATTGTATTGGTGAGCAGAATCTAGTCGATCACAGTAGATCAATACACAATATTGATGATGCTGTGCTGTCTTATTTCTTAAGTTGTTAAGAATTTAAAAAAAAAAACCAAAGAAATAAATTTTCCTGGAGCATTTGGTCTGGATCTGGTTCTGAATCTCTCTTTTGCCCCCCCCGCCCCCATTCCATAACACCCTTTTATTCTACTTTTCTGGGTACACATTTTATTCTCCCCAAGTAGAATGTTTCTTTGGGACAGGGACTGACTCATTTTTCCTTACTTGTAGGAGGCACTCATTGAACAGAACTCCCTTTTATCCCATAACATTTTGGACAAAATTCCTTTCACCTCCTCATTTTAATGAAAACCTACTTCATATATCTGATGTAGAGACTGCAAGTCTAGGGCAATTAGGGTTCTGGGATTCTCATGACAGGGCATGGACCAGGACCATGATTTAGCCTAGGGCATGAAAGCCAGGATAGTGTTAATGCATGAGGTTGTCCCCCAGTTTTCAGGTGATCATTTTTTAGATCTCTGACCTACTCTGGTTTCAACTAGCCTATTATGGAAGAGTATGAATGATCTTAGCCAGCTGCCATGAACAAAAAGCTAGACTGTCACTGCAGTTCCTCTTTCCTCTTTCTTCCCAGTTGTCTACCACAGCTACATCTTTCCCTTTACTTGTTTTAACTACCTCCTGTGCCAATCCCCACAGCTCTAAGGCACAGTGTGGGAGAGGTAGATAGTAAGATGAGTGTTACATTACATTTTAACATTCAATTTCCTAAGTTGCATTTCCTCAAAACATTTGGAGTCAGAACATCTGGCTTCAGATATGCCACTTCTTGACTGTGTGACCGTGATCAGGTAATTTCATCTTTCTGCCTCAGTTTCTTATTGCTATGTAGCCCTTAGGAGACCAGAGTTCAAGATCCTCTGTGTCCACATCTTCTCAAAGCCAAAGAATATACACCCTGAGTAACCTCTAACCCAAAGTTTGATTTACACAGTTTACTATTCATTTAATAGCAGTTGTTCTGGCTAAAAGGAGTGGGGGAAGAACACATTAGACACATTACTGTACAATCACAGGCTGTATTATTTTTCTTTCCAATGAATCAATGGGTATTCTACATGAAGATCCCAGATGAACCTCCAATAATGTAGCACTTGGACTCCTCTTACATGTGGGGTTCCCAGAATAGCAAACCCCATTTCAAGGAACTCTATAAGACCATATCCATTTATGAGCCCCCACCAATGTGTTTACTTTTTCTCTATCAGTCGGAAGATAATTAGTTCAAGGCAAAGGCATTTAATGAAATAACATAAGAAAAGTTTCAATAGAACATTCTCCCCCCAAACCCAGAATATACTCCCACATATATATCCATAATCAGTAGGGAGACTCACATGAATAGGAATCACTCCAGAGGTGCACACACATAGGAAACATCTATGGCCAGGACACATATATGGAGCAATAACTCATATATCTGACATTATAGGACCATCTATATCTTTTGTTGGTGTTAATATTGTGTTATCATTGGACCTGACTTCTTTGAGGCATGACATCCCCAGTGGGAGCATCACTCTACTAGTCTCCATGAACCTCATGCTGATTCTTGGTAAGTGCTGAGCACATGCTCTCAGCTGGACATTGCTCTGCTTATATCAGCAGTAGTCAGCTGAAAACTTTAGTCATAGCCTCTGAAGTCAGCTAACAAAAAAGAAAGCCAAAAAACAAACTGAGGCTCAAATTGTCTTTTCTTTAACCCTGCTCCCCCCCCCACCATGTCTGCTAGAGCTCTCAGTTGAAGTTAACTATATAACTAAGGGTTAGAGATTCCCAAACTCCTCTCTGGCTTACTATGCAAATAAATTTGAGACAGAACAAAATATCAGTTAAAGGAGGCAAGGTCATTGTTCTCCACCTACATAGCCTATCTTGACTTTGCTATGCATATTTATCAGCAGTGACTCCCTTTTGCTTACATACAGTATTTCTGGCCAACAACAACAAAATAAGCCTTACTGTTTCCTTAAAAATAAAATGAAGATATTTCACAGTATTTTTGTGAGGAAAATATTTATAAACCATAAAGTGCTATAGAAAAATAAAATATAATTACTATATCATCTCCTAGTATATATCATCTTCTACTTCTTTTATGCCCTTGACATATTTTATTTTATATTCACCTATGTATTTACCTTATTATCTGATTAGATTTTAAACTCTAGGAGTTCATGGTCTATATCTTATTTACCTTTGTATCCCCAGCATCTGTCCTCATTCTCTGCCTATGTCAGGTAATTAGTGGATGACTTGAATATCAGTGACCCGTATGCCACAGAGGCCCAGTTTATATCAATTTTCAAAGAGGAGATATAGATTTTAGCTAATTCATGGTAGCAAATCAGTACTCTCTACAGACAGGTTTTTGTGTCTCTAAGAGAAAACCCTCAACCTTCCACTCACAAAATCAGGTTAATTTGTCCTTTATCAGGGCTATTGGTATATCTGAGCAAAATCACAAATTAGAAAAATAGCATGTGAATGTTAAACCTTTATCCCTAGACTAGTGAGAATTGATTGTCTGGAGATAAACAGGATATGAATTTCATCTCATTTTCATCTTTCATCTTCTTCTAGTTCATAGAGGTTCAGAGAAGAATGACAGTTCTTGGAGAAAAGAAGACAACTTTGTGGAGTGTGAAATGGAAAATGAAAGATCGTGACTGGAGAGGTTCAGGATGGTCATGCAGAAAGGGTGATCAGGGTATAGTTCTTCACACATTTTGATGAAGACTAGTGGAGAGCAGGAGTCAGAGGTGATCAGGACATAGTAGTGTGGGATAAATCACTGGTGTGAAATAGTGAGATGAGCAGAAATGATGAGGGATTTCATTATAGGTCACAGCATAGTTTCTTGCTTCCTCATATCTTCATCTAGCCTTCTATTGGAAGCAAGACAATTGTAGTTTTATAGCTTAAAGGAGAAACTGAAGATTCAGAAGATGCAGAAGATGTAAAAATGTAGGAATTCAGTGGAGAGGGTTGCAGGGTATGGATATAAATGACCATGACCGGGGAGACCACATTAAAAATGAAAGGTGAGCTTTATCTAGCTTGCTGATGCACTTAAGGAATGATCTATCTGAACTTGCTGCATGCCTCAATAGCAATCCTACTCACCACTCCCACCTCCTTCTGGTACCTTATTGCTACCTGATAAACCAACATTGCCCAGCCCTTTGAAGTTCCTTGCTTTTCTTAGCTTTATTTATATGCCGATTGTACTTTTATGATGGGTTTTGTCTCTGGATAACATAAACTAACTTATTGAATTCTGAGTAAATTTTTGAAACAGAAAAGTGGGGAAGAGAAAGAACTGCAGTAACTAGGAGAGATTTTCTAGAGGGCAGAGAGGCCAATCTCTACTCAGTGACTAGGGAAGGTTCTGAGCTTTCTGAGTTCCATAAATATTTAGCATAACTAGCTCCCCAAAACAGCAAGGGGAAAGGACTAATGAGAACCCATGAAACCAATTGCCCTGCACCTTAAAGGGAAAAATTATAAACTTGATAGCTCTTTAATGTCACTTGTTTCTTTAACCATTTCCTGATTTCAGAGCTCCTCCCACAATTCCTCTTCTCTTATTGGCTCATTAAGGCCCAAGTATTTGGAAATTTTATGTCTTGCCTTCAGTTGTATGCTATTAAACAATGATTAATTTTTAAGATGTGTGTATCAGTTCTTGGATGCTGTTAAAGGCTAAAATTCTAGCTATATTGTCTAAAATATCTAATGAGTGGTCGCCAATAAATTATAAGCTTTAGCAAGAGTTAGACTTTTAAGCATTTATTAAGGAGAATAAGAATTTGGTAAAGAGAGAAGGAAAGGCCTACATTCATCTATTAAAGGGAGAGCTCATTTCTAACTCCCTTCTCCACCAGAGTCCTCAAGAAAGAGAGTGAGTCAGAACGCCAGGCTCCCCCTTCTTCCTCCCACAAGCAAGCATCACTTCCTGATGCCAAAGAAAAGATGCATGGTCTTGTCCTCAAAGACCTTCACCTCATGGCAGAGCTTTACTACAGCAAGTCTCCGGCAGGTGGCATCATTCCACTTGTTACAATGCGGAATAACTGGGAACCTAGAAGAAAAGGGGATTTCAATTACTAGTTTTCATGGACTGAGGCTATTCTGCTATTTTCTTTTTTTTTCTTTTTTTTTTAGTGAGGCAATTGGGGTTAAGTGACTTGCCTAGGGTCACACAGCTAGTAAGTGTTAAGTGTCTGAGGCCGGATTTGAACTCAGGTACTTCTGACTCCAGGGCCGGTGCTCTATCCACTGTGCCATGTAGCTGCCCCTGCTATTTTCTTTTAATGACCTTAATATACCATATAAATATCTTTGAGCATGTGGGATTGCTTAAATATTAGTAAATAAAATAATTAGGAAAATGACTAATTTTTTAGAAGAAAAATTCATTTACAGGAAATTTAAGAACACATAGTGACACTGAAACATCATAAGGTATTCACTGGATAAAGGGATTTACAGTAAGAGGGTAAGCAGGACATTGATATGTAATTTAAATAAATATTACCAAGAAGTTCTGCCTCACACTTACAATTTAAAGCAGAGTATAGTAGTTACTGTATTAGAATTAATAACACAAGGTATGGGGAGTGATTTACAATTATAAGATAATACATAAAATTTTATATTGAAAACCTTTTTGTATCCACTTAACACATATAATGTGATTTGCACACTTTTACCCCACTTCCTCAGTGCTACTAGCCCTACACTAAATTTAATTGCTTTTATCTTGCTATTCATAATGTATTTCCAAGCAAATATGAATTATAAAATAACAATCGCAAAAATAAAACAATGATATTGTGAGCCTTTATAAAATGATGGAGGATCATTCAAAACAAAATAAAATCACTAATTAAGATTAGCAACATGGCTCAATATCTCTGAGGTTGCAAGAGCTGCATTTTTTTCTTTCTATTCTCAGACAGAGAAGTGATTATCAGCATAAGCATCCTGCTTTTCTGTTGTAATATTAATCTCTAGAGGGAAAGAGTCTTTAAAGTGGTACCCTTGGACTCAAGGTTGAAGGTTCTGAAAGTCAACATCAGTGTTGATCATCTGGGTCTAGGATACTGATTGTAGGTCTTTGTCAGCAAGATTCTGAGTGATTTTTCTCCTCAGTGGATTGGAGTAGAAATTCTGGTCCTTAATACTCAACATTCATGTTTAATAGTGATTGAAAACTTACCATATACAGAGATATAATGATAATCTCTTGTTTCAATATTTTCTACCATTTCCCAAAATTATAGGACTCATAGATAATGCACATAGGAAAGCTTAGAGAATGTCAATAATTTGACAATTTGTGTCATAGAATTTAAGAACATAATAAAAAGTAATTATAATTCTTACAAAGTTTTAATTCAAAGATTCAATAATTTTCATTTTGGTTACATGTTTATTCAATAATTCATGTGAACAAATAAAGAGGTAGTTGGATTTTGAAATATCTACAAATAGATTCTTTGATAATATGAATGCCACAAAAGACATGAGTGAAATTAATTATGATTTCTTTCAAACTTGAAGATGTATACACAGCTAGGTGGCAAAGAGGATAGAGTGCTAGATTTGAATTCAGGTAGGTCTCAGTTCAATTATGGTCTCAGACTGACTAGCTGTGTGACTCTGGGCAAGTCATTTAACTTTCCTCAGTTTCTTCATTTGTAAAGTCTGGATAATGATACCACCTACCTCCCAGGGTTGTTGTGAGGATCAAATGGGATAACATTTGCAAGGTGTTTTGCAAATCTTAAAGCACTATCAAATGCTAGCTATGAGTATTAAAAATATGTTTTGGGACCTTTATTTCCATTCCTTCCTAATCCTTGCCTGAGGCACCTGCAGTATAGATACTGTGCACTTTTCTTTTTTCTAGGAAAAGGCAACACCAAAGATTTGTCACTATTATGGAAATTTCAAGGCATACAAGTAATGTAGATAGCCTATATGCAACAGAGATATCAAAGATTCCAAATAGAAATTAATCACAGAAATAGAAGAAAATTTAAAATTCCTTTCTTTATATAATTATTTCACCCCAATGTGTCTTGAGGAATCTTGGGCACTTGCAATTTGGTCAGATATATAGGTGCATGATTCCTTGCTAAGAAAGGCACATACGTTTGTATGTCAACACATCGTGTGGTTATCATTCTTGCCAATGTAAAAAAATCAAACAACAAATCACATTTTTTTCTAAACACCAGACATACAATGGTTATAGGGAAGCATTGGCTAAATGGGTTCTAGTTCCATATTTTCATTGTAAGGCAAGGTAAATAATTTCCATTAGATCAAAGGCCTCACAAGGGGAACTGTAATTTAAGGTTTTTCTGAGTATAAAATTTCATTTGTCTAATAACATGTAGATTTGAGATATACATGCCATAAGCCAGTGTACTCTTGTGATTGCTTTTATTTTTTTTTGTTGTTGTTTTTGTTTGTGGGGCAATTAGGGTTGAGTGATTTGCCCAAGGTCACACAGCTAGTAAGTGTCAAGTGTCTGGGGCTGGATTTGAACTCAGGTTCTCCTGAATCCGGGACCAGTGCTTTATCCACTGTGTGCCAGCTGCCCCAAGCCAGTGTACTCTTAAAGCAAAGAAATGGTCTTCTGTTACTGACCTTTCATATTTTGCTTTTCCCTAGTTTCTTATTGCCAAAATAACTCTTTCATGGAATCCTCTTGACTATTAGTTAATAGCAATTTATTGGTTTTTAAAATAACTAATACTTTCCCCCATAAAATAGTTTTTGACATTCATTTTTATAAGATTTTGAGTTCCAAATCTTTCTCCCTCTTTCCCATTCCCTCTCTAAGATGGCAAGAAATCCAATTATAGGTTATACATTTGTAATCATGTTAAAATATTTCCACATTAGTTATGTTGTGAAAGAAGGAACAGAAAAAAAAGGGAAAAGCCACAAAATAAACAAACAAAAACCTTCCAATTGTATGCTTCAACCTGCATTCAGACTCCATAGTTATTTCTCTGGATGCAGTTTCCACCATGAGTCTTTTGAAATTGTCTTATTTTGTTAATGCAAATTTTAGATCCTGGTCATTTTTAGAACCCAGACTTCCCTTGAGTCTAAAATTTTCTGGCTTTTTTCTTGTCACTCATTATTTATCAGTTAAAGTTCTGTCACTTATTAGCTCATGAAGAACTTGTCTAGGTAAAAGGAGAGAAGGTTCCTTGCTAGGGTACCATTGAATATTGAGCCAATTCACCCTCAAAATTTCTAATTATCAGAGACAATGACAAGTCTCTACTCACCAGGTCACAATGGTCTAAGACCTATCAAAATGCATAACAATTACCTGTTTCTGGTGATTCATGTGGGCACAAATGATGCTGTCAGAAGAAACATAAAAAGTATTGCCAACAATTAAGAAATTTTGGACAAGAATCTAAGGACCAGAGAGGTAGAGGTTTATTTTTCCTACCTGTTTCTCATTGAAGCTAAGTGTTGCAGAAAAGAAAAATTAATTTTAGAAGTGAACAGCTACTAAGAATGAGATTCAGACTTCTGGACCACAGTTTAAAATATAATAAATGCAGATTTATGCTCAGAAAGGAAATAACACCTAAAAATGCTGTAAAGACTAATGTGACCAAAAAATGCAGCATTAAATATTTTCTCCAGTCTTCACTAATTCTCAAAAAAGGAACGTTTTGACATAGAGCAATTAGTTCCTTTCACATGATAAGAGTGCAAGTAGCCCAAAAAACTAATAGTCTTAAGAATTAACAGAATGGTAATCTTTACCACTCACTTAGCACCCCCTCCCCATTAGCCTCTAATATCCATATCAGGGCACACAAACTGGTGCATTGCTTGGTGCTTTGGGAATCTAGTAAAGAATTCCCTCCTTCAGTTTCTGCTAGGACACTTCCCCTCCCCCCCTCCCCTTCCCCTCCCTCTCCCCCCCCCCCAATGTCCTATTGCCAAGCAATGAATCAAATCATTGTAGCTGTATGCAAGAGGAGAGAAAGGTGTAGAAGATGGGGGAGAGAAGCCAGGAAGTTGCCTGAGTTCTCCCAAGTTTCCCTCAAAAACAATATTAAATCAAGCCTCTAGATCCCTCCAAATACCTTCAAATAATGCCATGAGATAATTCTTGGAGCAGCAGAACACACAAAAGGATGGAGTAAGATCATTTTCCAGCCAAAGACAGCTGAGAAGGTTGGCAGGAAAGGTCTGTTGTACCATGGTGAGAGTGGAGCTGAGACCCAGGCCATGCCAGCACAGATTCAGTCCCAGGCAGGCCACACCAGAGAAACAGGCTTCCAGAGTCTTAGAATCATCAGTGGCAGCAGCTATTTCTGGAACTCAGATCACAGATCAGTGAGGGTCTGCTCAAAGGATTGGCCAGGAGGGAGATTGCAGGGGTCTCTGCTGGCACTGAGGTAGAACTCTGGTGTGTTGTCCATATTTGGAACCAGGGAACAATCTTGAGTGGCACTCCAGGTTGGGGAGGGGTGCAGGCATGCCAGAGCCTGCAACCACAGTGAAACAATTTTGTTCCCAGGTTAAAGAGCAAACAGGCCTGTGGTCATTACAGACCAGAGCACAGGCCAGGAGAGTGTAGAACATGCCTCTCCTTCAATTGTATTACCTTGGACCCCCTGAAGTTTGGAACAGCATCCTGGAAGCAATGCTACACTTTAAGAAGGAGTTAAAAGCCAAGAAATAGGGGATCAAGATGAGTAAGCAGAAAAAACAGCAGACCACTGAAAGCTGCTTTGGGGGCAAGCTAGACCAGAATACACCCTCAGAAGAAGATAATAACAAAGTTAAAGTGCCTGCATCCAAAGCTTCCAAGAAAAATATGAATTAGTCTCAGGAGATGAAATTGTTCACAAAGGCCTTTGAAGAGACAGTAAGAAAGATAGAGGGAAGACTTAGAGAGGTAGGGGGGAAATGGAAAGAGAAATGATAGCGATGCAGGAAAATCATGAGAAAAAAGTCAACAGTTTGAAAAGCCAAATGGAAAAGGAGATACAAAAGCTCTCTGAAGAAAATAATTGCCTAAGAATTAGGATTGAACAAATGGAAGCTAGCAACTTTATGAGAAACCAAGACACAGTAAATCAAATCCAAATGAATAAAAAAATAGTATCTTCTTGTAGAAACAGGTGACCTGGAAAATAGATCCAGAAGAGATAATTGGAAAATTATTGGACTATCTAAAAACCATGATCAAAATAAGAGCTTAGACATCATCTTCCAAGAGATTGTCAGGGGAAAATTGCCTTTATATTTCAGAAGCAGAAGGTGAAATTGAAAGAATCCACCAATCACTTCCTGAAAAAGATTCCAAAAGGGAAACTTCCAGGAATATTATAGCCAAATTCCAAGCTTCCAGGTCAAGGAGAAAATATTGCAAGTAGCTAGAAGAAAGGAATTTAAATACCGTGGAGCTACAGTAATGATAACACAAGATCTAGCAGCTTCTACATTAAAGGACCAGAGGTCATGGAATATAATATTCTGGAAGGCAAAGGAACTGGCACTACAACAAAAAAAATCACATATCCAGCAAAACTGTGTATAATATTTTCAGGGGGGGAAATGGGACTTCAATGAAAAAGAGGACTTTAAGGTATTCATGATGAAAAGACCTGAACTGAATAGGAAATTTGACTTTCAAATACAAGACCATAGAGCAGCATAAAAAGGTAAACTGGAAAAAGAAATCCTGAGGGACATTAAAAGTTTAAACTGGAGTGAGAGAAGGAAGGAAGCAAAAGCAACAATAGCAGCAGCAGCAGCTCTGATGGGTCAGGAGGTGTTTTCTGGATGTTTGTATGCTGGCACTTAGTCTCACCCGTGTTTGAAAAATCTGGTTTTCCTGGGGGTCTACCCCAACCTCCCCCCCCACTTCCCACTTCTAGGGGCCTTCCTCATCTAGGAGAGGGTACAGATAGAACTTGAACTCACCTGCCTGGCTGTCCCTTCTGAGATTTGCTGCTCCGTACCAACCCCCAGGAAAGCAGGAATATGCTCCTGAAGGAGTAATGGATATGCATGCCTCTGACCATGGACGAGTACAATATTGGACAACTGTACATGATCAGCAAACATAATCATGAGCAGAGTGACTGCAGAGAAGGGATAGAGGTTGTCCAGAATGAACCCTTTGAAGATCCTAACCATGGCAATAGGCAGTTCACAGAGAAGTGGGTGTTTCTCAATAGCAAATTGCCTAGCTGGGCTAGAGCTGTGGTCTAAGATATTTTATGTTACAGAGAAGGCTTGGAACTATTACCCTTATACAATTACAGAATACACATGATCATTTTTGCCAAAATTCTCCATTCATATAGAAACCAAGTATGAGGACAACAAAGAAAGCAACAATAGCATTTTTGACAATGAAGCCAAGATATAGAATGAGAAGTTTGTTTTATTGATATTGCCTGTGATGAAATCCCTGAGTGCTACTATAAGGAATCTGAGGATCCTAAACATTTTAAATCAGAGAAAACAGGGAGAGGACATTTAAGGGAAGGCTGGAGAAATAGTCACTAACCAATCATGTGCTCCTACAAACTGATGACTGTGAAACTCAAAGTCTGGGGATTTCAGACCAGAGTAGAACAATTTGTACACAAGGTGGTCTGAGATATTCTGCTGATCGGGCACAGACAGGCTTTTGTGTGGGTTGACGAGTGGTATGACATGACAATGGATGAAGTCCAAGAGTTTGAAAGAGCAACTCAAGTAGTGACTAAGAAGAAAATTAGAGTTTCCCCACCTTTAGTCTCTATCTCCAGCATTTCCCTACTGCCTTCTGCAATCCGCACTGCTCCCTCCAGTGCTCTGTCTACACCTCTCTCCACAGATGCTCCAAAATTCTTGGCAGTTCCCAAAGATTGACCTTGAAAAAAATCTGCCCCAGAAACTCTCACTCTTCCAGACCCTGAGAAAAAAATCTACATTGAATTTACCTGGTATGCATTCTTCAGACAAACCATGTCAGCCCCAAGAGTAACCATGAATAAAATTTCATGGTTTTTTGGTTTTAAAAGTTTAAACTGTTTACATTCTTGCACGGGAAGATAATACTTCTAATTTATAAGAATTTCTCAGTGATATGGCATCTGAAAAGAATATTCTTAGATAGAGGGCACAGGTGTGAATTGAATATGAAGGGATGATATCTGCAAAGCATTTATTTTTTGTTTATCTTTGTTTTTTGTGGGGCAGGCAGGTTGAGGTGGCTTATGTCTGGAGCTGAATTTGGGCTTGGGGCCTCCTGGGTCCAGGGCTGGTGCTTTTTCCACTGTGCCACCTAGCTGACCCATGATGACATCATTAAAATAAAGTTAAATGGTAAGAGGAATGCACTGGAAGAAAGGAAAAGGGAGAAGTGGAAGGGGTAAAGTAGTTCACATAAAAGAAACAAGAAAAAGCTTATGGAGTAGAGGGGAATATGGGTAAGGAGTAGGGGAGTGAGCCTTACTTTCATCAGAATTGGCTCAAAGAAGGAATAACATACACACTTAATTGGATATAGTAATATATTTTGCCCTGCAGGAAAGTGAGAGGCAAAGGGGATAAGGGGGTAGGAGTGAAGGAAGGGAGGGCAGACTCGGGAAGGTTCAGTCCGAAGCAAAACACTTTTGAGGAGGGAAAGGGTAAGGGAAGATAAAAAATAGAGTAAATATCAAGGGGAGGGAATATGATAGAAGGTAATAAAGTTAGCAATAGCAATTGTGAAAAAAATTTTTGAAGCAAGTTTGTTTGATAGGCCTCAGTTCTCATACTCATAGAGAATGGTGTCAAATTTGTTAAAATGAGAGCCATTCCCCAATTGATAGATGATCAAAAGACATGACTTTTTTATATGAAATGATCAAAGCCACCTATAGCCATATGAAAAAATGCTCTAACTCACTACTGATTGGAGAGATTCAGGTCAAAACAATTCTGGGTACTACCTAATACCTATTGTATTGGATAATAGGACAGCAGAGGAAAATGACAAAAGTGGGAGATATAGGGAAAATGAGACATTAATATACTTTTTTTGTGTGTGAGGCAATTGGGGTTAAATGACTTGCCCAGAGTCACACAGCTCGTAAGTGTCAAGTGTCTGAGGCCAGATTTGAACTCAGGTACTCTGGAATCCAGGGCCAGTGCTCTATCCACTGCACCACCTAGTTGCCCTCATTAATACACTCTTGATAATGTTGTAAACGGATTCAAACATTCTATAGAACAATTTGGAACTATGGCCAAAGGGCTACAAAACCATGCATAATCTTTGAAGTAGCAATACCACTACTAGATTGACATCCTAAAAGAGATTTTTAAAAGTTGAATTTTAAATTGGGGTGATGCCCATCAATTGGGAAATGGCTGAACAAATTGTGGAATGAGATTAGGATGGAACATTTTTGTGCTATAAGAAATGATCAAAAAAAAAACAAAAAAATGATGAGCAGGATGCTATCAGATGGACTTATGAAAATGCATTCCATCTACAGAGAAAGAACTGGTGGTATCTGAATACAGATTGAACTATATATTTTATTGTTAGTTCCTCTTTCTAAAGTTTTTTTGTCTTTTCTTTCACAACCTTGCTAATGTGTAAATGTTTTGCATAACTGCACATGTATAACTTATATTAAATTGCTTGAGTTCTTAAGGGTGGTGTGGAGGAAGCAGGGAAGAGAATTTGGAATACAAAGTTTTAAAAATTGATTTGAAAATGTGCTTATACACATAACTTGGGGAAAATTCTCCATAAATAAATAAATATTTGGGAAAAATTAAGCCTCTAAATAGATTCTAGAACAGCAGAACTTACAAAAAGACAGAGAGACACAATCATCCAATTTGAGATAATTTAGAAGACTTCAGGAAAAGTCTGTCTCATTTGGGTGAAAGGAAAGAGCAGAAAGAGGCTCCTGACTCCAGCACAAATCAGTAGCAGAGGCCCTTTGGTCCTGGCTAAGTAGGCTGGTGGCACAGCAGTCCATTTGTGAGACCTGCCAGCCCTGGATGAGAGGGCAAACTGCCAACTAGATAACCACCCACAGGACTGGCATGACTTGGCCAAGCCATCCCAGCATATGGACCAAGTCCAGGGTGGTGAGGAAACTGCAAGCCACAGAGGCCTTAGAGCATAAAGCCAGTGACCAGGCCCCTATCCCCCAGCACAAGCAGCTTGCAACAGGGGCACCTGTGCCCCAGGAGCATACCTCAACTATATAAGTTTAAAAATAGGTGGTGCAGTGGATAAAACACCAACTCTGAATTCAGGACTACCTGAGTTCAAATCTGGCCTCAGACACTTGACACTAGCTGTGTGACCCTGGGCAAGTCACTTAACCCTCATTGCCCTGCAAAAAAATTTTTTTTAATTAAAAACAAATTAAAAATAGGCTACAATATGAGTAAGAAACAGAAAAGGACCCTTACCATTGACAGCTTCTATGGCAACAGGGAAGACCAAAACATAAACTCAGATGTGGACAATGCTGTCAAAATGCCTACATGTGAAGCCTCAAGGGAGAAGATTAATTGATCTCAAGACCAAAAAAGCCTTCTTGGAAGAGCCCAAAAAGGCTTTTAAAAATCAAATGAGAGGGACAGCTAGGTGGCGCAGTGGATAGAGCACCGGCCTTGGAGTCAGGAGTACCAGAGTTCAAATCCGGCCTCAGACACTTAACACTTACTAGCTGTGTGACCCTGGGCAAGTCACTTAACCCCAATTGCCTCACTAAAAAAAAAATCAAATGAGAGAGGTAGAAGAAAAATGGGAAAAAGAAACAAGAGAAATGAGAGTTAAGAAAATCATGAAAAAAAGAGTTAACAGCTTGGAAAAAGAAGCACAAAAATTGACTGAACAATTCCTGAAAATATACAATTGGCCAAATTTGGGGGTGGGGTGGGGTGGGGATGGCCAAATGGAAAAGGAGGTACAAAAGCTTACTGAGGAAAAATAGTGCATTAAAAATTAGAATTGGGCAGAAGGAAGCTAATGACTCCATGAGACACCAAGAATCTGTCAAGTGGAATCAAAAGATTGAAAAAATAGAAGAAAATGTGAAATACCTCAATGGAAAGACAACTGACCTGGAAAATAGGACCAGGAGAACCTAAGAATTATTGGACTACTTAAAATCCATGCTCAAAAAAGAGTCTAAATTTCATATTCCAGGAAATTATCAAGGAGAACTACCCTGATACTGACAAATCAGAGAATAAAATCATCATTGAAAGAATCTACCAATGACCTCCTAAAAGAGACCCCAAAAAGAAAATTCCAAGGAATACTGTAGCAAAATTCCAGAATTATCAAGTGTAGGTGAAAATACTGCAAGACAGAAAGAAACAATTTAAATATCATGGAGCCATAATCAGGATTACACAGGACCTGGTAGCTTCAACATTAAAGGATCATGGGGCTTGGAATATATTTTGGAAGGCAAAGGAGCTTGGATTACAACCAAGAATCAACTATCCAGCAAAATTGAGAATTATCTTTCAGGGGAAAAGATGAAAATTCAATGAAATAAGGGACTTCCAAGGTTTCCTGAAGAAAAGACCAGAACTGAACAGAAAATATGATCTTCTAATACAAGACTCAAGAGAAGTATAAAAAGGTAAATGGGGAAAAAAATTCAATAAGGTTAAAGGGTTTACATGCCTATGAGGAAAGGTAATACTGTGGTAAAAAAATTACTGAAGTTTAGCTGACTCATTTGGGAGGTGCTACACCTGGCCCACCCTGAATTTACGTATGCGACTGAGGTCAGAAGGAGAAAACTCTCCATAGGCAGTTTTTGAAGGACCTCCCCTTTTGGGAGAGGAAAATTGAACGCTCACCAAGGGGAGGCAGAATTGCTTCCGGAATTCTCTCACTCTGGCTCTCTCTCCTCAGTTTTCCTGGTGGCATGAGAAACTAGCAGATGTCCCAGGTGTGGTGAGTGAACACAAAAGCCCTGAATTCCTTTGAATTAGCTTAATTGGAAATGATCTGGGGATTGTATAGACTTAGGTTAGAGTTTGGAGAATTTATCCATATTTCTTTTTCCCTATTTCCTTATCTTCTATTTTAATTAATTTCACCTTTGTTGTGTAATTAATTCCTAAGTAATAAAATCTGATCCTTTTGTGGAAAAGAAGCTGTAATGTTCCTTTCTTATTGGCCTGGGAAAAATATCTAAAAGGGCAGTTTTGAGGGGAGGGAGCTTTGAACCTAGAGGTCCCTCATTATTTCTGGGACACCAATATTTTGGCATCACCCAATTAATGCTCCATATATTAAATTTGGGCCCTACAATACTTTCAACTCTTGAGATCTGTATTTTTATTAGGGTACAGTTACTAAATAGATTTTGATGTGATGATATAAAGAAACTTAAGGGGCATAATAAAAGGAGTATAGGGGAGGAAAAGATGGGGAGATGAAATGGGGTTAATTACATCATATGAAGAGGCACAGAAATCCTATATAGAGGGAAAGAAGGGAGGGGTGAGCATTGTTTCAACCTTACTCTTATCAGATTTGGTTTAACAATTTGGGATAACATATACACCCGTTTGAATAAAGAAACTTAACTAACTCTTTAAAGTAAAAGGGCAAGGGGAATAGGGTGATATTGATATAGAATGGAAGGCAGAAGCAGGGGAGGAAAGAGGAAAGAAAAGGAAAGATGACTGATAAAAGGGAGGGCAGATTCAGGGAGGCAGTGGTCAGAAGCAGAACACTGGTGAGGAGGAATAGGGTGAAAGAAGAAAAAAAAGTACAAAGGGGAAAATGGGATGGAGGGGGAAACACAATTAATAATCATAACTGTGTATGTGAATGAGATGAACTTTCCTATAAAACGGAAGCAAATAGCAGAGTGGATTAAAAAACAGAACCCTACAACATCTTGGTTTTTGTTTTGTTTTGTTTTGTTTTTTGCAGGGCAATGAATATTAAGTGAGTTGCCCAGGGTCACACAACTAGTAAGTGTCAAGTGTCTGAAGCCAGATTTGAACTCAGATCTTCCTGAATCCAGGCCTGGTGCTTTGTACATTATGCCACCTAGCTTACCTCCCACCCCTTTTTTCCCATATGTTGTTTAGCAGAACTAATTATATATATATATATATATATATGGGGGGGGGCAGGGCAATGAGGGTTAAGTGACTTGCCCAGGGTCACACAGCTAATAAGTATCAAATGTCTGAGTCCGGATTTGAACTCAGGTCCTCCTGAATCCAGGGCCAGTGCTCTATCCACTGCACCACCTAGCTGCCCTCAATATGTTGTTTAAAAGAAACACATGTCAAACAGAGAGATATCCATGGAGTAAAGATAAAAGGGTGGAGCAGAATATATTATGCTTCAGCTGAAGTAAAATAAAGCAGGGGTAGCAATCCTTATCTCAGACAAAGTAAAAGCAAAAATAGATCTAATTAAAGAAAATAAGGAAGAAAACTACACCTTGCTAAAAGGTACCATAGATAATGAAGTAATATCAATATTAAACATATATAAACCAAGTGGTATAGCATCCAAATTCTTAGAGAAGTTAAATGAGTTAGAAGAGGAAATAGATAGCAATACTATACTAGTGGAGGATCTTAACATTTCTCAATCAGAACTAGTTAAATATAACCACAAAATAAATAAGAAAGAAGTTAAACAGGTGAATAGAATATTAGAAATTTTAGATATGATAGATATCTGGAGAAAATTGAATGGGGATATAAAGGAATATACCTTTTTCTCAGAGGTATGTGGCACATACACAAAAATTGACCATGTATTAGGGCACAAAACCATCACAGTCAAATGTAGAACAGCAGAAATAGTAAATGCATCCTTTTCAGATCATGATGAAATAAAAATTACATGTAATAAAGAGCCATGGAAAGATCGACTGAAAATTAATTGGAAACTGCATAATCTCACCCTAAAGAATGAGTGGGTCAAACAACAAATCATAGAAACAATCAATAACTTCATCCAAGAGAATGACAATGAGACAACATACCAAAACTTATGGGATGCACCCAAAGCAGTAAGTAGGAGAAATTTTATGTCTCTAAATCTTTACAAGTATAAAATAGAAAAAGAGGAGATTGATGAATTGGACATGCAACTAAAAAAGACAGAAAAAGAATGAATTAGAAATCCCCAATTAAATACTAAATTAGAAATCCTGACAATCCAAGGGGAGATTTTCTTTTATTTATTTAATATGGTATTTTTTTATTTTCTAGTTATATGTGTAGATAGTTTTCAACATTTGTTTCTATAAGATTTCTTGTTTCAAATCTTTCTCCCTCCCTCTCCTCCCTTCCCCCTCCCCAAGACAGCAAGAAATCTAATATAGGTGTTATATATATATATATATATATATATATATATATATAATCACATTAAACATATTTCCGCATTAGTCATGCTGTGAAAGAGCAAAAGGCAAAAACCTCATAAAAGTAAAACAAAAAAAGTAGAAATAGTATGGTGCAATCGGCATCTAGATTCCACAGTTCTTTTTTTTTTCTGGATTTGGAGAACATTTTCCGTCCTGTGTCTTTTGAAACTATCTTGGATCATTGTGTTGCTAAGAAGAGTCAAGTCTGTCACAGTTTATCAACACACAATGTTGTTGATACTATGTGCAGTGGTCTCCTGGTTCTGCTAATCTCACTCAGCATCAATTCATGTAAGTCCTTCCAGGTTTTTCTGAAATCCACCTGCTCATCATTTCTTCACATTAATTTTTTTTTTTAAATTTTGTGTTCTAAATTTTCTTCCTCCCTCCCTCCTCAACTCTCCCTATGGAATCAAGCAATTCAATATGTCATACATGTGCAATTATGCCAAGCATCTTCACATTACTCAAGTTGTGAAAGAGAATAATTTTAGCAAGAGGAGGAACTAATAAATAAAATTATACTTCAATCTGTATTCAAATACCATCAGTTTTTCCTCTGTTGATGGTTTGCATTTTTCATATGTCCTTCTGATAGCATCCTGCTCATCATTTATTTCACAGTTACTATTGCTAACTGTATTACCCTTCATCTTATTCCCTCCCCTTAATATCTACTCTATTTTCTATCTTATTTCACCCTATCCCTTTTCAAAAGTGTTTTGCTTTTTACTGTCCCCTCCCCCAATCTTCCCTCCCTTCCTTCACCTCTCTCCCCATTTCCTGTTCTCCTCCCACCTTCCTTCAGGGCAAAATATATTACTATACCCACTTGAGTGTGTATGTTATTCCCTCTTTGAGCCAATTCTGATGAAAGTAAGGCTCACTCACTCCCCCA
Source organism: Dromiciops gliroides (assembly GCF_019393635.1). Classification (NCBI taxonomy): domain Eukaryota; kingdom Metazoa; phylum Chordata; class Mammalia; order Microbiotheria; family Microbiotheriidae; genus Dromiciops; species Dromiciops gliroides. Next base: position 303,849,477 of record NC_057862.1, on the reverse strand, counting down.
CTCCTTCCCCATTTCCCCCTCCATATGCGTTTTCTTGTTTCTTTTATTTGAGTTACTTTACACCCTTTCACCTCTCCCTTACCCTTTCTTCCAATGCATTCCTCTTACCCATTAACTTTATTTTGAAGATGTCATCATGGTTCAGCTAGGTGACACTTTAGACAAAGTACCAGCCCTGGACCCAGGAGGCCCCAAGCCCAAATCCAGTTCCAGACATAAGCCACCCCACCCTACAAAAAACAAGGCTAAATGCTTTACATATATCATCCCTTCATAGTCAATTCACACTTGTGCCCTCTAAGTATATTCCTTTGAGCTGCCCTAATACTGTGAAAGTTCTTATGAGTTGGAAGTATTATTTTCTCATGTAAGAATGTGAACAGTTTATCCTTTTTATGTCCCTCATGATTTCTTTTTCCTGTTTACCTTTTTATGCTCCTCTAGGGTCTTGTATTTGAAAGTCAAATTTTCTATTTAGTTCAGGTATTTTCATCACAAATTCCTGAAAGTCCTCTTTTTCACTGAAGTCCCATTTTCCCCCTGAAATACTCAGTTTTTCTGGGTATGTGATTTTACGTTACAGTCCTAGCTCTTTTGCCCTCTGGAATATCACATTCCAAGCCCTCTGGTCTTTTAATATAGAAGCTGCTAGATCTTGTGTTATCCTGACTGTGGCTCCGTACTATTTGAATTCCTTCTTTCTAGCACCTTGCAATATTTTCTCCTTGACCTGGGAGCTCTGGAATTTGACTATAATATTCCTGGAAGTTTTCCTTTTGGGATCTGTTTCAGGAGGTGATTGGTGGAATCTTTCAACTTTTATTTTACCTTCTGCTTCTGAAATATCAGGGCAATTTTCCCTGACAATCTCTTGGAAGATGTTGTCTAAGCTCTTATTTTGGTCATGGTTTTCAGGTAGTCCAATGATTTTTCCAATGATCTCTCCTGGATGTATTTTCCAGGTCAGCTGTTTTCCCAAGGAGATATTTCATATTGCCCTCTATTTTTTATTCATTTGGATTTACTTTATTGTGTCTTGGTTTCTCATAAAGTCATTAGCTTCCATTTGTTCAATCCTAATTCTTAGGCAATTATTTTCTTCACAAAGCTTCTGTATCACCTTTTCCATTTGGCTTTTCAAACTGTTGACTTTTTTCTTATGATTTTCCTGCATCACTCTCATTTCTCTTTCCATTATTTCCTCCACCTCTCTAAATCTTCCTTCTATCTCTCCTATTTTCTCTTCAAAGTCCCTTTTGAGTGCTCCCAAGGCCTGAAGCCAATTCATATTTTTGGAAGCTTTCGATGCAGGAGCATTAACTTTGTTATTATCTTCTTTTGACAGTGTATTCTATCGTAGCTTGCCCCCAAAACAGCTTTCAATGGTCTGCTGTTTTTTCTGCTTACTCATCTTGATCCCCTATTTCTTGGCTTTTAACTCCTTTTTAAAGTGTAGCATTGCTTCAAGGATGCACTGTCCTGAGCTACAGCTTGGCCCAGATGGTGATTGGGCTTTTTCTCAGCCTGCCTGACCTGTGAATAACCACAGCCCACTTTCTCTTTGACCCTGGAAACAGAAGTCTTATTGAAATATGATTCAATATGGTCAGAAGCTTGGCATTCCTGTGCTCCTCCCCCACTGGGTGGCTGTCCCTCAACTTTGCTTGCTGGTTCAGAATGTGGGCACGCCCCCCCCCCAGTTCCAGCAGAGACCTCACCTATTCCCCCAACCGCTAGACCCCTTCATTTGTCTGTGAGCTGTGCTTCAGAAGAAGCAGCTGAAGATTCCGAGTCTTTGGAGTTGCTGCCTGATCAAGGCTGATCCTTCTCCAAGCACTGTGCTCCTCTCTCAGCCCAAACAGCAAGTGATCTCAGTCACCTAATTAAGCCATCTCTGGCTGGACAAAGAGTCTCACTCTGTTCTTATGTAGGTTATGCTGCTCATGGACAGGTTTTCCAGAGCTGGGAGTGTCACAGCCTTTCTTCTGTCATCTTTAAAGAAGAGATTTTCAATAAAAATTTTCAATAAAATTGAAATCTAGATAATGATAGAATTAATAATAAGAGCTGGTTTTATGAAAAAATCAATAAAACACATAAACTTTTGGTTAATTTGATTTTTTTAAAAAAGAAAGAAGAAATCAAATTACCAGTATCAAAAATGAAAGGGGTGAATTCAACACCAATGAAGTGGAAATTTAAGCAATAATTAGGAGCAATTTTGCTCAATTGTATGGGAATAAATTTGACAATCTAAATGAAATGGATGAATGTTTACAAAAATATAAACTACCCAGGTTAACAGAAGAGGAAATAAAATCCTTAAATAAGCCCATTTTTTAAAAAAGAAATTGAAGGGGGCAGCTAGGTGGCTCAGTGGATAGAGCACCAGTCGTGGAATCAGGAGTACCTGAGTTCAAAACTGGCCTCAGACACTTGACACTTACTAGCTGTGTGACCCTGGGGAAGTCACTTAACCCCAATTGCCTCACTAAAAAAAAGAGAAATTGAAGAAGCCATCAATGACTTCCCTTAGAAAAAAATCTCCAGGGTTTACAAGTGAATTTTACCAAACATTTAAAGAATAATTAATTCCAATCCTATACAAATTATTTAGAAAAATAGGTGAAGAAGGAGTTCTACCAAATTCCTTTTATGACACAAATATGGTGTTGATAACAAAACCTATCGATGCAAAAAAATTTTTTGAGGGGCAATGGGGGTTAAGTGACTTGCCCAGGGTCACACAGCTAGTAAGTGTCAAGTGAGGATGGATTTGAACTCAGATACTCCTGAATCCAGGGCCGGTGCTTTAGCCACTGCGCCACCTAGCTGCCTCTGCAAAAATCTTAAGTAAGATATTAGCAAGGAGGTTACAGAAACTGATAACCAGGATAATACACTATGGATTTATACCAGGAATGCAGAGCTGGTTCAACATTAGGAAAACTATCCACATGATCAACCACATCAATAACAAAACTAACCAAAATCATGTGACCATCTCAATAGATACAAAGAATGCTTTTGACAAAATAAAGCACTCATTCATAAGAAAAACACTAGAGAGAATAAGAATAAGTGGAGTTTTCCTTAAAACAATAAGCAGTATCTACCTAAAACCATCGGCAAACTTTATACGTAATGGGCATTCCCACTAAGATCAGGGGTGGAACACGGATGCCCATTATCACCTCTATTATTTAATATTGCATTAGAAATGTTAACTTTTGCAAAAAGAGAAGAAAAAGAAATGAAAGGAATTAGAATAGGTAAGGAGGTAACAAAACTATCACTCTTTGGAGATATGATGGTATACTTAGAGAATCAACTAAAAAACTACTTGAATCAACTTTAGCAAAGTTGCAGGTTATAAAATAAATCCACATAAATCATCAGTATTTCTATACATGACGAACAAGGCTCAGCAGAAAGAGATAGAAAGAGAAATTCCATTTGAAGTAACTATAGACGATATAAAATATTTTGGAGTCTTCCTGTCAAGAACTCTATGAACTCCAGGAACTCTATGAACATAATTACAAAACGCTTTTAACACAAATAAAATAAGATCTAAACAATTGGAAAATATTAATTGCTTATGGATAGTCTGAGCTAATATAAAAAATGAAAATTCTACTTAAATTAATTTACTTATTCAGTACCATATCAGACTACTTAAAATTATTTTATAGAGCTAGAAAAAAATAATAACAAAATTCATCTGGAAGAACAAAGTGTCAAGAATATCAAGGGAACTCATGAAAAAAATGCACAGGATGATGGGCTAGCCATACCAATCTGAAGCTATGCCATAAAGTGGTAGTCATCAAAACTATTTAGTACTGGCTAAGAAATAGTGTGGTAGATCAATGGAATAGGTTAGGCACAGGAGACATAATAGTAAATGACTATTGTAATCTACTGCTGGATAAACCCAAAGATTCCATCTTCTGGGATAAGAACTCACTATTTGACAAAAACGGCTGGGAAAACCAGAAGATAGTATGGCATTAACTAAGCATAGACCAACCATACCATTTACCGAAATAAGGTCAAAATGCTTACATGATTTTGATATAAAGGGTGGTACTATATAGGTAAATTAGGAAAGGAAGGAAGAATTTACCTCTCAGATCCATGGAGAAGAATTTATGACCAAACAAGAGATAGAGAATATTATAAATGCAAAATGGATGATTTTGATTACATTAAATTAAAAGGTTTTTATACAAACAGAAGCAATGCAGCCAAGATTAGAAGGAAAGCAGAAAGCTGGGAAACAATTTTTAGAGTCAGTGTTTCTTATGAAAGCCTCATTTCTAAAATATGTAGTGAACTAAATCAAATTTGTAAGAACACAAATCATTGCCCAACTGAGAAATGATCAAAGGATATGAACAGGCAGTTTTCAGATGAAAAAATCAAAACTATCTATTGCCATATGAAAAAATGCTCTAAATCACTATTGATTAGAGAAATGCAAATTAAAACAACTCTGAGGTACCACTTCACACCTATCAGATTGGCTAATATGACAAAAAAAAAAGAAAAACAATAAATGTTGGAGAAGCTATGAAAAAAAATGGAACACTAATTCATTGAGTTATGAACTGATTCAACCATTCTGGAGAGCAATTTGGAACTATGCCCAAATAAATAAATAAAACTCTGTATGCCCTTTGACCCAGTAATATCACTACTAGGTCTGTATCCCAAAGAGATCACAAAAAAGGAAAAGGATCCAGATGTACAAAAATATCTATAGCAGCTTTCTTTATGATAGCAAAGAATTGGAAATCTCCACATTCAGAAAAAAGAATTCTGGAATCTGAATTCAGATTGAATGATCCTGTTTCTACTTTTTTCTGTTGCTTATTTTTTTTTCTTTTTTTGATGGTTTTCCCTTTTGTTCTTATTCTTCTTTCACAGCTCATCTAATGCAGAAATATGTTTAATGTGATTGTGATTCTTGGTTGTAATCCCAATTCCTTTGCTTTCTGGAATATCATATTCCATGCCCCCTGGTCCTTTGATGTAGAAGCTGCTAGGTCTTGTGCTATCCTGACTGGGACTCCACAGTACTTGAATTCTTTCTTTTTGGCAGCTTGCAATATTCTTGACTTAGAGCTCTGGAATTTGGCTATAATATTCCTAGGAGTTTTCCTTTTGGGATCTCTTTCTGGAGGTAATCAGTGACTTCTTTCAATTTCTATTTTATCTTCTGCTTCCAGAATATTAGGGCAATTTTCCCTCAAAATTTCTTAGAAAATGATGTCTAAGCTCTTTCCTTGGTCATAGTTTTCAGGTAGACCAATAATTTTCAAATTATCTCTCCTGGACCTATTTTCTAGGTCAGCAGTTTCTCCCAGAAGATATTTCACGTTGCCCTCTATTTTTTTATTCATTTGGATTTGTTTTATTGTGTCTTGGTTTCTCATAAAGTCACTAGCTTCCATTTCCATGTTTAATCCTAATTCTTAGGCAATTATTTTCATCAGAGAGCTTTTGTACATCCTTTTCCATTTGGCCAATTTGACTTATCAAGCTGGTGACTTTTTTCTCATGTCTTTCCTGCATCACCCTCATTTCTCTTTCCATTTTTCCCTCTACCTCTCTAACTTTATATTCAAAGTCCTTTTTGAGCACCTCTATGGCCTGAGACCAATTCATATTTTTCTTGGAAGCTTTAGATATAGGGGCCCTGACATTGACATCTTCCTCTGAGGGTGCACCTCGATCTTCCTTGTCACTGAGGAAATTTTCTATGTCCCTCACTTTTCTCTGTCTGTTCATCTTGCCTTTCTTTGACTTGACTTTTAGCTCCTTAAAGTGGGGCACTGTTTTCAGGCTGCAGTATCCCAAGCTTCAGAAGTCCCAGGTGTTATGATTTAAGGACGATCAGTTTCTTCACTTGCCTTGCCTATTCCCTGGTCCATAGATGACCCCAGACCAACTTACTAATCAACTAGCTTTGTATGTTGTGGTTGTCAGCTCTGACAAGCCTGTGGTCCTCCCCCACCTGGGCCACTGCTTCTGAAGCCTACTTCCTGGTTCCCAGGAGGGGTGAAAAACCCAATTTCTGCCTCAGCACCAGCATAGACCCCTGTAGTCTCCCCCCTGCCAAGGGCTCAGCCCTCTCACCAGACTGTGAGCTTAGTTCCAGATGACACTGGTGCTTCAGCTGACTCAGAGGCTCTGAGGGTCTCCTTCTCTGCTGAGGTCTTCCTGGGACTGGATCTATGTCAGGGTGACTGTGGGGTTGGGCTCCACTCCTGTCTCAGCACAGCAGTTCCCTCCTTCTGACCTTCCAAGCCGTTCTTGGTTAGAAGATGATTTCAGCACATTCTTCTATGAGTTTTGCTGCTCCAGGCATTGTCCTTTGGCATTATTTGGATGTTTTTTGGAGCGATTGTGTCATGAGGTCGAGAGTTCACTCTGCTTAGTGTGATTGTACATGTACAAACTATATCAGATTTCTTTCTGTCTTGGAGAGGGAGGAGGGAAGGGAGGGGGGAAATTTGAAACTCAAAATGTTATAAAAAAAACAAATATTGAAAACTATCTTTACAGTTGACTGGAAAATGATAAAATACTTTTATGATAAAAAAAATAAGCCCCATGCTGTGAGATGGCACGTTGTCTCAAGGAGACCTAAGAAAGTTCAGAAGACCTACAAGACCTGCACTGTCCTAAAAGAGCCAAGAGGGTCTGTTTGCGTTGTGCTGATGCCCAGGGGCTGAGGCTCTGGGACCAATGCTAGGAAGCTCTCAGTCTTGGGGCACTCTGGGAGAGCAGCAGGGCCTTTTTTATTGCAGGGAAAACAATAGGGTAATGCTTTTAAACATAGTGTTGTTGTTGCTGCTGCTTCTTGGTGGCTGCCTTGCTGGCCAGGTCCTTGGCCTTCTCAGTTGCTTCCAGAGCAGTTTCCTTTGCCTTCTCAGTTGCTTCCTTAGCTATTTCAACCAGTTTCTTAGAAGGAGCTTCACCTTGAAGTTCGGCCAAGATGTACTCAAAGCCTGTGATGGTCTTGGTCACATTACTTTTGAATCTGACTAGGCCAAACTCCTGAACAGCTCTGGAGACCCCAGACAAACTGGAGGAGACCCTGGCCTCCCCTCGGATTTCAGTCCAGCCACTGTTTTCAGCGTTCACATAGTAAACACATCTTTCCTCCCAGCTGGACATAGTTGATGTTCCAGGTGAAAAGTGGTATGGTTTTGTGGATCCATGATAGTCTTAGAGGATATACACTGAGTGGGCTACATTAGCAGGAAAGAAGTGCCTCACCCAGCGGGGCATCCTGTTGGTTTTTGTGAGCGGCTGCCTGGACAGCAGCTTCTGGTCAGGAGTCACCTCCCAGTGCAGGATGTCCTCCGTCAGCACAAGCTTGCTGTAGGGGTTGGGGTAATGCTACCAGAAGGCAGCAAACACCTGGTCCCAGGAGCTCCGGAGCACGCTCTACCCCAGGAAATACTCCACCATCGTCCCGGCGGGGGTTGGGGTCCGGGCAGCGTTAGGGGGAGTACAGCATCTGGGGATAGGGGTAGGGAGAGAAGGGTTGCCAGGTTCGCGCCCTCCGTCACTGTCCCAAAGCAGCCACCGCCGCCGCCGCTGCCGCCATGAGGGGATGTCCGACATTCGTAGAAATTTTTTTTTTTTTTGGAGACATACGAAATCTAGACCAGGGCTTTTAAAATTTTCACACTCACGATCCCTTTTCACCCAAGAAATTTTTATGTGACCCCAGGTATAAAAGTATATAAAATGGGTAGACTTAACCTTTTACTGGTGCCAAATTTTTCACACCCCCACATTCATTTACATGACCCCCATGTGGGGTTACAATTCATAATTTAAGAAGATTTTATCTAGATCTAACATTAATAATTGTTTGCAATGTTGCCTCCACCATTAGACTGTGAGCTCCTCAAAAGCAGAGGTGGCTTTCGATTTTCCTTGTATCCCCAGTGTTTAGAACAGTGCCAATTGGCACAATGCCAATCACAGATCAGGCACTTACTAAGTGCTTGTTGATGGTGATAATGATAGCATTAAAAACCAATGGGCCTAGTAGGATATGGCACTGCATCTACTTGCTTTTTGCTAAACAGGTTCCTCTTTACTCCCATACTCACCTATGCATTCCAAGGTCTAACTGGACTGGGTTCAGCCCTAGTAACTGAAAGGCATAGGCTCCTTTTTGTCACACTCATTATCTCATTACAAGTCTTGGGAAAAATTGGATAAAACTTAGGTTATTGTTCATGTCTCGAATATTCCCAATGATGAGGAATAGAAAGGGTACTTAATGTACAAGATGAAGCAGATATGGGACAGACATTTACTTACTAACCATAATAGAACTGTTAACACAAAACACAAGGACACATTGACAAAATGATTTCCATGAACTAAACAACCATTTTAACCTGTTATATTCTTCCAAGAGGTTTATACTTAAAACCATCTTAACAGGACTTCAATTTCATGACTGTTGATTGAGTATTTGACATTTTGCCTGGGTTTTGCACTTCATCACTGTCCCTCATGCTTTTTTGAAATCCAGGCCAAGGATTGGGATCATCATATGATTGGTTGCTATCTTCTCCAAGAGTGCTCCCAAAGGGTTAGTTAAGAAGTCCTTCCTTTTCAGACAGTCTACAGGCTCCTGGATTTATGAGCCTCTTGAATTCAAAATGTGATGAACGAGTATCTTAGTTATAATTTTAAGATAAGATAAAAGCATTTAATAAGTGCTCATTGTGTAGAAAGTATTATGCTTAGCACTGGTGATGTAAATAGAAAATTTCTCACAGATTTCACATTTGAATAGGGAGAAATAGCATATGAGAGGAAAGAGGGCAGCTAGGTGGCGCAGTGGATAGAGCACTGGCCCTGGAGTCAGGAGTACCTGAGTTCAAATCCAGCCTCAGACACTTGACACTTACTAGCTGTGTGACCCTGGGCAAGTCACTTAACCCCAACTGCCCCACTAAAATAAAAACAAAAACAAAAACATATGAGAGGAAAGAATTGGAGTTACTCACCTTTGAACCCATTGAATCAATGGCTTTTCCAGCTCTGTAGTCATTGAGATAATTGCTTCACAGTCTCATAGCCCAAGAATCATCTTGGCACTGAGTCACACACGTGGCCATTTTGGAAGCAGAAGGAGCAGTTATGAACATGCTTTCTGCAATTCTAGCTACATGGGTATAGTCTGACACGAATCTTATATTTTTGGAAATCATATTTCAAAGGATTAAGAAGAAAGCTAGGCAAGACTCAATGGATTAAGTTCTATGGGAGAAGTCAGCCCAGAAGGAATGGAAGATGCTCCAGAAGGAAATTATGAAGTCCCAAAGGGAAACAACTTCCATAAGGAAGAAAAAAATGGATTATGTCTTAAGAAACTGATATAAATTCCTAAGGAACTCACCAACCCAATTAGATTTTAAAAGATATGTGCAGATTTAAACACATATATATGTATATGTGTGTATATATGTGTACACACATATATAATATAAAAAGGTCGCGGCCAGAAGCGCAGGGAAGGGGAGTCTCTGTGGTTTCCTGCTGCTTGATTCCCAGCCGGAGCCGCCCTCAGCCACCTCCCCACCTTCACCTGCACTAACCAACACTTCTCCGTCCTACCATTCAAGCAGCAGCCGTCTGCCTCAGCGGCCCTGGCCGTCGCTGCCACCGCCCCAGCCTCAGCTGCAGCCACTGCGCAGCCGCCTCCTCCCTCTGCCTCCTCTTCTAAGCCTCCTCCACCATCTCCACCACCATGACGACCTCATCTCCCTCTCAGTTGTGACAGAACTACCACCAGGACTCTGAGGCCACCATCAACCGGCAGATCAACCTGGAGCTCCACGCCTCCTATGTCTACCTGTCTATGTCTTACTACTTCGACTGAGATGACATGGCCCTGAAGAACTTTGCCAAGTATTTCCTGCACCAGTCCCACGAGGAGCAAGAGCAGGCTGAGAAGCTGATGAAGCTGCAGAACCAACGGGGTGGCCGCATATTCCTGTAGGACATCAAGAAACCAGACTGCGATGACTGGGAGAGCCGACTGAACGCAATGGAGTGTGCTCTGCACTTGGAAAAAAATGACAATCAGTCTTTACTGGAACTGCACAAGCTGGCAACTGACAAAAATGACCCCCCATTTATGTGATTTCATCGAAACCCACTACCTGGACGAACAGGTAAAGTCCATCAAACAACTGGGTGATCACATAACCAACCTGTGCAAAATGGGGGCCCCTGATTCTGGCATGGCAGAATATCTTTTTGACAAGCACACCCTTGGAGACAGTGACAACGAGAGCTAAGTCACACACCTGGCTTCCCCCACACCTGGGAACTGTGGGCACCACTCCTCCTGTCTTTCAGTGCATGCATATTTTGGTTTTTTGACCTTTTCATAATCTGTACCAAAAAACTACCACCATTTACATCCCAATAAAGTGACTTGGTACTGATGAAAAAAAAAAGATCAAGGAACTTATATGAACTGATACAAGACTTATATGAACTGATACAAAGTGAAATGAGAAAAACCACAAAAAAGTATGTGGGAAGAGCAATATTGTAATAATAATCAGCTGTGAAAGAATTCATTACTGTGATCAATACAATAACCACAACAATCCCAAAAGACTCATGATGGAAAGTGCTATATACTTCTGGATAAAGAAGTGATGAATTCTGAGTAAAGATTAAAATATATTTTTCACTTTATTTTTCTTGCTTTTTTGATCATTACTAAGTGTCTGAGGCCGGATTTGAACTCAGGTACTCCTGACTCCAGGGCCAGTGCTCTATCCACTGTGCCACCCAGCTGCCCCTCTCATGCACTCCTGATAGAGCTGTGAACTGATCCAAACATTCTGGAGAGCAATTTGGAACTATGCCCAAAAGGCTATAAAACTGTGTATACCTCTGACAAAGAAATATCACTACTAGGTCTATATCCCAAAGAGATCATAAAAAGGGGGAAAATACCCACATGTACAAAGCTATTTATAGTTGCTCTTTTTGTGGTACCAAAGAATTGGGAATTGAGGGGATACCCATTATTTGGGGAATGGCTAAACAAGTTGTGATATGTGAAAGTAATGGAACACTATTGCACTGTAAGAAATGCTAAGCAGATGAATTTCAGAAAAACCTGGAAAGATTTACATGAATTGATGCTGAGTGAAATGACCAGAGCCAAGAGAACATGGTACACAGTATCAACAATATCTTGCGACGATCAAGCGACCATCAACTGTGATAGACTGAAATCTTCTCAGCAATGCAATGATCCAAGACAATGCCAAAAGACTTATGATAGAAAATGCTCTCCACATTCAGAGTCTGTAGATTGAAGCATACTATTTTCACTTTTGTTCTTGTTTTTGTTATTGTTCTTGTTTATTCTTTCTTGCATTGTTTCCTTTTGTTCTGATTAATGTGGAAATACGTTTTAACATTATTATAATATATAGCCTATATCAAATTGCTTACTGGCCTCAGGAGAGGGGAGGAAAGGAAGGGTGAAAGAAAAATTTGGAACTCAAAAATATTACTAATATGGAAATGTTTGCATGACATATGTACAATGAGTATTATATTTCTTGTCTTCTCAATGGGTGGAGTAGGCAACAGGTAGAGGAAAAAAATTGGAACTGAAAATAAAAATAATTAACAATAACAAGAAAAAAAGTTAAATAAAGTTTACTGCCTGAGGCATAACTATTCTGTTCCTACACCTGATTTGAACTCTAGGTGGGCATTTATGTTTCAAGTATTTTTTTCTTTATAGACCACATTTTTGGATTCTATTTTCTAAATCATTCTGGTATCTGCCTCCATTTTATGACAAAAAGAAGATAGGGAAAGAAAAGGAATGAAATCAATATAAGTAATCTATAATTAAAGTTTCATCCTAGGATTCCAATCACTTGTTTAACTCTTTCTTTCCTTTTAATACACACTTTATTATTTCATTTCCACATCTTGTTCATAAGGCAATCATGAGAGATTTTCCCATATGTATGGATGATATCCAGACCTACTACACTCATGGTGTTTCATCAAATTCATAATATTATCAAAAAAGGAAAATGAGGTTTGCTTAGCATGACCTGTTATTGATGCATCTATGCTGGCTTATTTTAAGTGCTCATGAACCATCTCTTTAATAATAATGCTTGCTATGATACAAGACTTTTGTTATACCATTTGTAATCAAGTATAAAATGATAGAAACTGATATTACATTTCTCAGTGAACAAATATAATAGTGACTGTTATCCTGACATGGTTAAGCTCAGATAACCATGCCTCAGAAGGGAAAATCTCCAGGAGTGAAGGCATATCAGATTGCATCTTCAGTGGTATACAGGATCTCTCCATATGAATATCTCATCCACTCATCCAACTCAACATTTTCCAAATTAAACCTACTGTCGTTCTAAACCTGCCCCAAGTTTTCACTTCCCTACTTCTGTCCATGGTAATACCATTCACTCCATCTCTATGTTCATATCTTTGGAATTATCTCTGACTCCTCCCTCCTCTTTACCTCCCATAGTCAATCTCTTATTGTTTCTACCTCTGTACTATCTCTTCTGTTCGCTTATATGTATTTCTATTACCACAGTCCTAATATAGTCCCTCATTGCAACCCATATGAACTACTGCAATAGTCTCATAAAGGATCCTCCTGTCCCTGCTTTTCCCTAAGATTTAGTTATAATACTTCCAGATTTGGAGTCAGCTTTGGATTTTAATCTTCATTCTGTGTGTGACCTTTGATAAGTCATTTAGTCACATTGGACCTCAGTTTCCCCATCTATAAAATAAAGAGATTGAACTAGATGAGTTCTAAGGTCTTTTCCAATTCTAAAGCCCATGGATCTTCTTTTGATTCATCTTTCACCCAACTACTGGACTCGTCTACCTTGTACATAGACTTGGTTGTGTCTTCCACTGCTTTCTCAAAATCCTTCAATAAAGCTTTATTGCCCACTGATTATGTAGACCTGGAAAAGTCACATAACTTCCCTGAATATCTTGTTATCCCGAAAATAATAATGATCTTTCCCCCTGTAATAACTATTTAATAATAAGGTTGTTATGAGTACACCACTGTATAAATCCTAAACCAACATGTAAATATGAATTATTTTATTAGTGTTAATATTATTAATACTTTATTATATGCTATTATATCACTATATACTATGTGTGATGTGTTGTTATTACCATACTTATTGTTACTAATTATTTTTATTAAGTGAAGTTCAAATTCCTTAATATCAGAGCCAAAGTTCTCCCTAATATGGCCCACTCTACTTTTTTAGCCATGCCTCGAACCCACAGGTGTTTTACATTTTCCTGTACCTTTTCCTTTGCTCATACCTCTTCTTATAACTAGAATGCTCCTTCTCCCATTCCCATGCCCCCAAGCTCTGTCATTGAATTCAAGAGACAACATTGCACAGAGGATCTGAATCATGATCTGCCACTTACCACTTGTTTAATCTAGGGTATATAACTTTATCTCTCTAAGATTAAACATTTAAGGCAGCTAGGTGTTGCAGTGGATTGAGCACTGAGCATGGAGCTAAGGAGACTTGAGTTCAATACCACACATTTACTAGCTGTATGACCCTTTGTGAGTCATGCAATCTCTTTTGCCTCAGTTCCTTCATTTGTAAAATTGGGGCAATGGTATTGTTGCTGTTTCTGGTAGTTGTTGTTGCTGTTTGTCCATCATCTGGATGATGTCATGACTTCCAGTGAATTGGATTTAAGGGAGGGAGGGTGGGCGGGCTATTCAAGGTCACTATCCTGGGTCCAGTGGCAAGATATATATATCAGGATGACTGGAGATGGCCCCAGATGGTTTTTAAAGGCAGTTGGGCTTAAGTTACTTGCCCAGGGTCACACAGCTACTAAGAGTCTGAGGTGAGATTTGAACTCAGATCCTCCCAACTTCAGGGTCAGTGCTTTATATACTGTGCCACCTAACTGCCCCAAGGTGAGGGGTGATAATAGCACTGTGAGGGCCAAAATTGGATATACTGAAAGCTATTTGGATGACTCGCCTTGATATTGGTGTCCCAGAAATATGAGGGACCCTTTTTTAAGGTTTAATCTCCCCTCTGAAATATTCCCTTTAGATATTTCTCGGGGCAGCTAGGTGGTGCAGGGGATAGAGCACCGGCCCTGGAGTCAGGAGTACCTGAGTTCAAATCTGGCCTTAGACACTTAAATACTTACTAGCTGTGTGACCCTGGGCAAGTCACTTAACCCCAATTGCCTCACTAAAAAAAAAAGATATTTCTCCCAGGTCAATAAGAAAGGAGCCTCTAAGTTTTAGTTCACAAAAAGATCAGATTTTATTACTAGGGAATTAATTAAACAACAAAAGGGAAACTAATAAAAATCAAAGATAAGGAAATAGGAACATACAAATATAGAGAAATATTCTAAACTTAACCTATTCGCTCCCAGACAGTTCCCAATTAAGCTAGTTCAAAGGAATTTAGGGTTTTCTGTGATTAAACTCACCAACCCCAGGGTCAGTATGCAGTTTCCAGTGCCACGCTGAGACGGCAATTCCCAGACAGCTAACGCACCACCCCCATGCCAAGTGCCAGGCCAAAAAGATTGAGCCTCAGAACACACCCCACCTACCGGAAGCCCCCTCGCCTTCTGGAAGCCCCCTAGCTCCCTTCAGCTAGTGTTCAATTTCTCCTCCCCCAAAAGGGGAGGTCCTTCTCAGTAGCATAAGTAATCTCAGGGTGGGCCAGGTGTAGCACCTCCCAAATGATTCAGCTAAAACTTTCAATATTAATCTTTACCACAAATAATTTTTACCACAGCACCTACCTCCTGGGATTGTTGTAAGAATAAAATGAGAGATTTGCAAAATGGTTAGCACAGTGAATGGCACATAGTAGCCACTTAATAAATGCTTGTTTTCTTCTAACTTTCATTTTCCTCTTCTTTCTTCCTCCCCCTCTGAGTCTCAGTTTCTTCATATGTTCCAGGGGGGGTTAGTGTATTAGGTGATTTCTAAGCACCTTTCTATTTCTAAGTTTATGATACCAAGGTCCTGTTTTCTGTGTTTTACATATCCTTTCAAACTTAATTCAAATGCCCCATTCTCCAGTAATCCATACTTAATCCCCCAACTGTGATGTTTGAAATCTAATGTGGGTCCTAACCTGCTCCCTACCCCCAGTTTTGGGAGGGGAAAACTGGCTAAAATTTACTGATAAATTCAGCAAAAGTTTAGGCTTTTGAGCATATTAGAAGTTAGTGAAGAGAGAAAGGATGAGAACAGATCTCTTATAGAATGGAAAACCCTAGCTTAGATCTATTCGGTATAGCCAGAGAGAAAACCCTCCTTTTCCCAGCAGCCCACATGAAGTTCTGCTTCCACGCCTAAGTCCCAGATGAAAAGGGCAACCCGCAGCAGCTTCTCCCAGAAGCCCTCTGTGAAACAGGAAGCAGGGCCATCCACACACACAGATCCAAGCTAATTGGCTGGTAACTTTGATTGACATAACTACAGGAAGTTCTATAGACATAATTTCTGGACTACAGGCAACTTCTGGAGACCAAGTCACATGCTTTCTCCTCAGGGTGGAGCTCTGATTCTCAAACTCCCACCTGTGCTTCATGTGAAGAAAAAAACATTTCCTTACATGAAGCAATAACATTACAGACTCTTATGAATAACAAAATAAAGGGAATGAAAAGAGAGAAATTGAGTGACACATTAGCAAAAGCTAAAAGGGGGCACTCCTCTGGGTGTAGTTGTGGAAAGGAAGTCTTTCAGCTGTAGATGCTGATGATCAACTAACAAGTCTCAGCTGTAGAGTTTTGGTTGCGATTGTAAAGTCCCTCAGGTGTTTCAGATACTGGTAATCAGCTGGAAAAGTTTCCTACAAAATTGAACTTAACACAACTTTAAATAGCTTTGCCAATAATCAAATCAAACAATAAGAGTTCTCAAAAACATGACTAAAGAAATTCAGAATCTTTTAGAGATTTTACAATTACTGTCCAGTTATGCATAAAGCATAATAAAGACAAAAATTGAAACATTCTCTAAAAATTAATATTACTACACTCCCTCCTGTGGAGGATAAATTGAGAAGACAATTGTGATATTAATTTAGAAAATATCTTTGTTTCATCACTTTTTGCATCATCTGCCTAATTACCCTCATGCCATTATGAGAAATTAAAGAATCTAGTATAATTGGTAGCAGATGTCAAGTCCAAATCCAACATTGTATTTATAATGACACCTGAGATAATTATGGGGGTTACTATAAAAGAACAGAGAAGAAACTAAGTCAGGCTTAATCAGATGCATAGGATTGAGATGTCCATGATATCAGGCATATAGGAGGGGGAATTGAAGTCAGGTGTCCAATGAGATGGCATAGCCCGGCCACCTGGTGCCATGTGTGGGGGAAAATTAAACCAAAAGAATCCAACCTCGACTCTTGCCAATTGGGGCAGCTAGGTAGCACAGTGGATAGAGCAACTGCCCTGGATTCAAGAGTACCTGAGTTCAAATCCAACCTCAGACACTTAACACTTACCAGCTGTGTGACCCTGGGCAAGTCACTTAACCCCAACTGACTCACTAAAAAAAAAAAAAAAGACTCTTGCCAATAGTCATTCTCTCAACCTTTCCTAAGGCAGTGCACTACCTAAACTTTGTGTGTGTCTCCTCTTTTGTGACAGTTCAATATCCGTTCTTGTATGTATTCCCCTTGTGATTGCCAACTGGCATCTGGTAACTCAGAATGAAGGCAAGTAGTGGCTTGTTTGTTTTTTGTTGTTTTGGGGTTTTTTGGTGGGGCAATGAGGGTTAGGTGACTTGCCCAGGGTCACACAGCTAGTAAGTGTCAAGCGTCTGAGGCCAGATTTTAACTCAGGTACTCCTGAATCCAGGCCCAGACAATGAAATTCAATGGTCTACATGTGCTGGTACTGGTTTTACATGTGAGCAATGTATCTGTGAGAATTGGAGTGGCACACCCTGCTGGAGAGAGACTGTAGGGAAGCTCCGCCATGAGAAGAAGGCCGGTGAGGACAAGACATGTGACTTAAGCATCTGGAAGCTGACCAGCCGGCATCCAGGAACTTGTCTCTGTAGAGCCACCTGTTAGACTTGTCAATCAGAGCTACCAGCCAATTAGCTTGGAGCTGTGTGTGTGTGGATGGCCCTCTTTCCTGTTGGACAGGAGGCTTCTGGGAGGAGGAAGGAAGTGTTGGGCTTTTTGGTTTCCTGACCTCAATTTGGAAAGGTCAGATGATGGGGTCTATTAGAAATAGTTTGATCTATTACCTCTCTCTCTCCTCACCTACCTCTGATTGCTCTTTAATGAAAACTTAAAATTCTAAACTCTTGCTAAAGCTTCTAATTTATGGCAACCACTCATTAGATTTTTAGACAGTATAGCTAGATTCTACAGAGACAAGTTCCTGGATGCTGGCCGGCCAGCTTCCCAACACTAAAGTCACATGTCTTGTCCTTCCCTGCCTTCTCCTCATGGCAGAGCTTCCCTACAGTCTCTCTCCAGCAGGGGGTGCCACTCCAATTCTCACAGTATCCAAGATTCCTTCTCTCTGATTTTGATGACAGTCTGAGTTGTTAGCAATACTTGGAAAGGACCTTCCCAAAAATGTTTGATATATACACTGTCTCCTGGTCTCAAATCATATAAGGAGAATTCCAAGGGGCCAGCCTGTACTGCTGTTCCTGCCTCGTGGAGTTCACGTAGCCTAGCTTGTAATTCCTGTGTATAAGAAGCAACAGAGGTATCTCCCCCCACCAATGATGGGGAAAAAGGTTTTGCTTGGATAGGTAGATAGCCAAAAAGCATCTTGAAAGGTGATATATGTAGTTCTCTTGGCCAGCTGTACAAATAGAACAGTGCCAAGGGTAGAACATCAAGCCACTTCAAATGAGTTTCAGTGCACAATTTGCCAATCATGCTCTTAAGCTCTTTATTCATACGTTCTGCCTGGCCTGAGCTTTGTGGGTGGTAGGGTGTATGGAACTTTAGAGTTACTCCCAGGAAAGAGTAGATTTGGGGTAGAACAGAATCAGTAAAATGAGTGCCTTTGTTAGACTCAGTGTGGGCTGGTGAGCCAAAGCAAGGGACTATCTCTTTAAGGAGGGTTTTGGCAACAAAGGCAGCTGTGGCTCAGGGCTTGGAAATGCCTCCACTCACTGAGTGAGTTGATCAACTATAATAAGACAAAATTTATAACATCCTGCCTCAGGCATTGTGATATAATCAATTTGTAGATGCTCAAAAGATATATATTCTAAAAGATGCCCTCCATAAGCTTTAGCCTGGAAGGCATGTTTATTATAAGTCTGACAGACAGGACAAGAGGCACAAACCTTAGAGGCCACATTAGTAAATCCAGGGGCAATCCAAACCCTTTTTACTGAGTCCAAAATTCCTTGTGTACCAAAATGGCCTTTTCTTTGAATAGATAGACATACCTGATGGTAGAAGCTCAGGGGCGAAGTGGCTTCCCTTCCAGAGTCACCCAGATCCCATTGACTTCTGTAGTCTTAAATTTCTTTTTCTATCTCTCTACTTCAGACTTATCATAAGTAAGAGAAATGGAAACACTATCAGAAGAAGAAAGGCTAAATACATGTTCAGAGGCTTCCAAAGCAGCAAGCTTAGCAGCAGCAGCAGCTCGTTCATTCCTTTTTGAAACAGGGTGGCTTTTTCCCATATGAGCAGGACAATTAACAATAGCTAGAGCAGATGGGAGTTTTAAGGCATATAGGAGATCTTTTATAAATTCTCCATTAGCAATAACTTTGCCAGCAGAGGTTAAAAATGCTCTCTGCAGCCATAACATTCCTACAGCATGGCAAACACTGAATATATATCTAGAATCAGTGTAAATAGTAGCACTTTTTCCTCTGGCTAGAGAACAGGCTTGTGTGAGAGCCCCAAGTTCAGCAGCCTGTGCACTAAGATTTGAAGGCAGAGAAGCTGCCCAGATAGTATCATAATCAGAAACTACAGCAGCAACTGTATAGTGGGTTCCCTCACATATGCAAGAGGATCCATCAGTATAAAAAATAAAATCAGGGTTCTCTAAGGGCATGTCAAAAAGATCATCACAAGGTTTCTCAGCTATGTCAACTAGGGAGGTGCAGTCATGCAAAGTTTCCCCTGAGAGTGGCAGGTCAGGGAGCAGTGTTGCTGGGATAAGAACTGTACAACACTTAAAAGTGATTCTCTCATTTCCTAGCAGGGTTACTTCATATCTAGTGACCCTTTGATCTGAAAAAGCCTGTATCCTATGATTCAGTAAGAGAGCCTTGGGGGCAACTAGGTAGTAGGGGGCAACTAGGTGGTACAGTGGATAAAGTGCCAGCCCTGGACTCGGGAGGACCTGAGTTCAAATCCTGCCTCAGACAGTTGACACTTACTAGCTATGTGACCCTGAGCAAGTCACTTAACCCTCATTTCCCTGCAAAAAAAAGAACCTCAACTTCATGAGGGCACTGCACGATTAGAGGGTTACCTAAGACCAGATCAGAGGCTTTTTCTACCAAAAGAGCAGTAGCCTCCACAGCCCAAAGGCAAGATGATGCTCCAGCAGCTACAAAATCAAGTTGAGTAGAATAATAAGCTATTGGGCACTGGACAGGTCCTAATTTTTGAGTCAGGATCCCAGAAGCTACTCATCTCTGTTCATGCACAAAAAGAGTAAAAGACTTACTGTAGTCTGGGAGTCCTAGTGCAGGTACTGGGAATCCAGCTGTAAAGGTTCTGGGACAGATGTAAGAGACTTAGTAATTTCACCAAAAGAGGGTATCCATTATCCAAAATATCCAGCTGCTCCCAGAATAGCCCTTAGCTGCTTCTTAGTAGAGGGAGCAGAGAGTTGTTGAATAGTCTGGACACACTTAGGAGAAATGGATTGAGTCCCAGTGGCCAAAACAAAACCCAAATATTCCACCTGAGGTAGACACCATTGTACTTTAGGCTTAGAGACCTTATAGCCTCATTTGTGCAACTCTAATAACAGATGTTGGCTGCCTTCCTGGCAAATCTCAGCATTAGGTGCAGCCAGGAGTAAGTCATCTACATATTGGACTAAAGTGGAACCTTTAAAGGTAATGGAGGCTAAATCCTGCTGCAAAATTTGAGAGAATACTGTGGAACTGTCAACAAACCGCTGTGGGAGTCTGGTCCAAGCCCACTGTCTATTCTTCTAGGTAGAGGCAAACAAGTATTGGGAATCCTGATGTACTAGTATTGAAAAGAAAGCAGAGCATAGATCTACCACTATGAAGCATGTTGCTTCACATGGGATTGAGGAAATGATAGTAGCAGGGTTAGGTACTATTGGGTGTCTAGGTAAAACATAGAAATTAATTGTTTGCAGATCTTGTACAAAATGGTAAACAGGCTTGCCGTCTGGCCCAGGCTTGGGCTTTTTAACTAACAAAATGGGAATATTGCATGGGGAATAAGGGCATGGGACAATTATGCCTTGGTTTGTCAAAGCCTTGATTATAGGAGAAATTCCCTCAATGCCTTCTCTACATAAGGGATATTGTGGAATGGATGGTGTTGGGCCATCTTTGGTCTTAATGGTAACAGGCACAGCACATTTAAGGAGAACTACATCAGTAGAGGAGGAAGCCCATAGGGACTCAGGAATATCAGAAGGGATTTCAAATGTATCCCCCACTTTTTCCTGAGTGTCTTAGATCAAAATTGTCAGTAAGTTGACAGTATCCTCCAGCAATTACAGGGAAATGCCACCATCTATTGAACAAGATATGGTTGCTCTAGGTTTACAAGGGAGGTAATAGATTTGTAGGAGAGTAGACATAAGTAGAAATTAATGTTCTACTGTTAATAGGCCCAGATTCACTATGCCAGGGGTTAATTTTGCAACTGATTGAGCTTTTCCTGAAATGCCAACTACATTTAAATATCCAATAGATGTACATTTAGGGTCAGGTTTGCTCACTAGGAATGATTTTCAGGCTCCTGTATCTAAAAAACAATCATAATAAGTTTCTCCAACCCTAAGGGTTACATGGAGTTCATTATTTTGGGGAGGTGAATGGACTGGCACAAGAGGGCTAAAAATTTCAGGGTCTGGAAAGATAGTCTTCATATTCTACTGTCCTTCCCCCTCCCCTACACCATCAGTCCTCTATATCTCTCCAATCTGTACCCCCTTGAGAGGGTTTGTAACTCTTCTCAGTTTGCTCCTCTATATTTCTCTGAGAAGGTCTAGAACTGTGTTGACTCCACCTCTCTGTATCCCCCAGAAAAGATCTATATCTATTTTGATTCTGTCTCTCTGTACTCCTCTGAGAGAAATTATATCTGTTTTGGTTCTGTTCTCTTTGCATGGTCCTACAATACTGCTCTGTGGTTTACTTTTTAAAGTTGAGTTCTGCTCCTGGGGCACAAGGGTCACTATTTCAAGCTTCTTGTGCTGTGCTAGGGGATAGGGGCTGTGTCACTGACTTTCTACTCTGAGGGCTTTTGCTTGTGGATTCCTCACCACTCTGAGCTTGCTCCCTGGGCTTGTTCTCTATGCTTGCTCCAGGCACTGGTGCAGTCACACCTGTCCCATGGGTGCCCCTCCAACTGGCAGCCTGCCCTCTTTGCTGGTGCTGGTGAATTTCACAACTGGCCCACTGAACCACCAGCTTGTTGAACTAGGATCAAGAGACCTCAGTTGCTCAGCTGTGGCCAAGAGCTTCCTGTTGACTTGCCCAGACCCCCTCTGTGCTGTGCTGAGCTGTGCTGAGATGCACTATGCTCCCCTTTTGCCCAAATGAGATTAATCCTTCCTAAAGTCTTCTAAATTATCTCAAGTTGGAAGATTGCATCTGTTTTTTAGGTTCTGTAATTTCAGAATCTGTTTAGAGTCTTGATTTAATGTTCTTTTTGAGGGAACCACAGGAAAGCTCAGTCAACTTGCTGGCTTCTCTCTGCCATCTTGGTTCCACCTTTCTTGCTCATTTTTATGCCTTATTTTTGTGACTTGGTTGAGGTTTGGGTCCCCCTGCTGCTGGGTAATTATGGAAACAACCTCTTTGCAGGTAGGCCCCAGGGTATAACCTCACTGTTGGCACTCAGAAAGGGGTTCACTACTGGTGAGCTGTAGGATCAAGGCCTCCCTGGTGGACCATGCTAGGGGAGGGGTTGCTGGTATGTGCCTTTCTATGCTGGCCCCAACTACTCACTTGCTAGGAGGGCACTGGTTTGCAGAGGTTGGGACTCACTGGTGGATTGTGACAGGCTTAGGTCACAGTGTGCAGGTGGCAGGTGCCTTGCTGTGAGACCCACCACAGTTGTTGCCTCATGCTACTACTGTTGCCTCAGGCTGTTGCAACTGATCTGAGCTGCTGCCACCACCTCCAGCCACCCTTTGGTTGCTGCTTCAGGCTGCTACCACTGCCTTTAGCTGCTACACTACCACTGGCTCTACTATTTCTCCCAGAGCTGCTGCTGCTACAGTGACAGCTCAACCTCAGATTCTTCTCACCCAGGTAAGACAAACCTTTCCTGATGGACTTGTAAACTGCTTATTTGTTCCTAGACCAATCCAAAGGTGGTTATCTGGTTGTGTGGAGAGGAAATTTTGGGAAGGGGCTTCAGAGGGTTCCTTCCTCACTCTACCATCTTGGCATACTTTTAAAAATTGTAATTTCATACCAGTTAAATAACAAAAGGATAACCATTTGTAGTTTATTAGATTTCCCTTGCTGAAACTTACTTAAATAGACCTGTTTCCCTTCAATGACAATGCAGAAGAAAGACAAATAAGGGGTTAATGGACATAGTGTTAGGAAATCCAGTTATTCTCTAGGCAGAAAGGCTTAATTCTGAGGAAAAACCTAAAGATACACAAGAAGGAAGAGGAACAAACAGAAAACAAACTCATTCTCACTGGGAAGCCTGCAATAGCTCTCCAACCTAAGATAAATCTATGCCCATACTCTGGGGACAAACAGATAATTAAACCTACCAATTCTCCTACAACACTTAATGGAGATAATAAAATAGATGCTTGCTTGTAGGATCTGAGGCTCAGACCAGCAAATAGAACAAGATTCAAGCTAGATGGAGGTAGAACAAAAACAAAGTAGAAGAAAAGGTTTTTACTGCCTATACAAAAATACAAACAAGTCTTAGCAAGGTGTGGAATCCATTCCAATACTCTTCTAGCCCCATCCCCGACTTAGAGATTTAAAAGAAATCTCTCTTACCTCAGATCAGACAGAGAATAGGACAAATAGAAGTTTCACCTTATCTCTTCATGTTTAGGATATCCCACTTCTGACACCAGGACTGTTGTGGTAATAAATTTTACTTTACTTCTTGTGCCAAGATGTCCAAGTGAGGAAGTAACTCACTGAAGCTCTCCCAGATTTCCCCCTCCAAACTGACATAAAACGTACTCTGAAGAATCCTCGGAGCAGTAAAACAACCTACCAGCCTGGCATGAAAGATCTATCTTACCTGGGTGAGAGGGACGTGAGGTCCAGAAGCAGCAGCAGCATCAGCTTCTGGTTTCATGGTAGGGGGACTGAAGCAGGGCTCTGAGACTGGGACAATCCACCAGTGAGGCTCCACCCACTTATAAACCAGCAGCTCCCCAGGCAGGTGAGCAGTCTGGACAGCATAGCAGGGACACTCACCAGGTAGCAACAAGCTAGCACAGACCACCAGAGAAGCTTTGACCCCACTGCTGGTCAGTAGTGAAGCCACACCCAAGATTGGTCAACAGCAAGTTCCCACCCCTGTGACTTCCCAGCAGAGAGACTTTTTCCAAGGCAAACCAGCACCAGGGACTGAGAAGATCACAACAAAATTACTGTTCCAGGGCCTGCTAGTAGAGTGACTGGTTACCATAGTAACTCAGCAGCAAGACACCCCCCCCACACACACACACATACACATACACACACACTTGGACATGTTGGAAACAAAATCACTCTTCTAGGACTTGCTAATAGAGAGACCCTGCTAATAGGGTAACTGAGCAGCAAGGCACCACCCCTGGCATAGAACAACAACAATATCACTCCTCCAGGGCCAGCCACCAGAAAGATTTTGTTAACCTTAGCAAACCCAGCAAAAGCAATCAGCTAAGCCCTGAAGCCCAGTGAAAAACACCAATAAGACCCAGAGCCTCAGCACAAACCCTGGGACAGTTTAGGAAGAGAGCCCAACTCGAATAAAAATATAAGGGCACAAAATGAGCAAAAAAAAAAAAAAATGAAAAAAACCTTGACTTTTGACAGTTACTATGGTGATAGGGAAAATCAAAGCATAAACATAGAGGAGGATAGTAGTAACAAAATGACTACAGGAGAAGCTTCAAAGAAAAATGCAAATTGATATCAGGACCAAAAAGAATTCCTGGAAGAGGTTACAAAGGACTTTAAAAATCAAATTAGAGGTGGAGCCAAGATGGCAGAGAGGAATCAGCAAGCTGCCTGAGTTCTCCTTCTGTTCCCTCAAAAAGAACATTAAACCAAGGCTCTGTATGGATTCTAAAACTACAGAACCTGAAAAGAAACAGAGAGACACAGTCTTGCAAAAAGAGATAATTTAGAGGACTTCAGGAAAAGGTCGGTCTGACTCAGGTAAAAGGGAGGAACAGTGCAGGGCAGCAGCCCAGTGCCAAGGGGGTCGGGGCAAGTCAGCAGGAAGCTGCAGGCCACAGCCGAACAACTGAGGCCCCTGGATCCTGGCTCAAAAATCTGGTGGCCCAGCAGGACAGTGGAAAAACCTACCTGCACCAGGCAAGAGGGCAAGTTGCCAGCTAGAGGACCACGAATAGGATAGGAGCGACATGGCCCACTGATCTAGCGTGCTCAGACAGGAAGTGCAGGGGGGCGAACTGCACACACTATAAAGGTCTCAGCATAAAAAGCTGTTCACAGAGCACCTATACCCCTGCACAAGAAGCCCCAAACAGGGACCCTGGTGCCCCCAGAGAAGACCTTAACTTATAAAATAAATAAATAAGCTGCAGTAATGAGTAAGAAGCAAAAAAGAGCCCTCTCCATTGAGAGCTTCTGTATCAACAGGGAAGAGGCAAACACAAACTCAGATGAGGACAATACCTCCAAATTGCCTACATGTGAAGCCTCAAGAGGGAAGGTGAATTGGACTCAAGAACAAAAAGCCTTCCTGGAAGAGCTCAAAAAGTATTTAAAAAATCAATTGAGAGAGGTAGAAGAAAAAATGGGGAAAGAAATGAAAGCAAAACAAGAAAACTATGAAAAAAGAATCAGCAGCTTGGAAAAGGAAGCACTAAGATTGATGGCAGAAAACAATTCCTTAAAAAACTCATCTGGCCAAATGGAAAAAAAAGGTGATTAACTTCACTGAAAAAAACAATGCCTTAAAAAATTCATTTGGCCAAATGGAAAAAAGGTGCATAATCTCGTTGAAGAAAATAATGCCTTAAAAAATTCATCTGGCTAAATGGAAAAAAAAGATGCATAATCTCAATGCAGAAAACAATGCCTTAAAAATTAAAATTGGACAGTTGGAAGATAAGGAATCCATGAGACACCAGTAATCAGTCAAGCAGAATCAAAAGAATGAAAAAATAGAAGAAAATGTGAAATACCTCATTGGAAAGACAACTGACATGGACAACAGATCCAGGAGAGACAATTTGAGAATCACTGGACTGCCTGAAAGCCATGATCAGAAAAAGAATCTAGACACCATATTCCAGGAAATTATTGGGGAAAACTGCCCTGATATCATAGAACCAAAGGATAAAATCATCATTGAAAGAATCCACCAATAACCTCCTGAAAGAGACCCCAAAAGGAAAACCCCAAGGAATATTGTAGCCAAATTCCAGAATTATCAGGTGAAGGAGAAAATACTCCAAGCAGCCAGAAAGAAGCAATTTAAATATCATGGAGCCACAGTCAGGATTGCTCAGGACAGGTCCTGCCAGGGCAGCTTCAACATTAAAGGACCACAAGGCTTGGAATATGATATTCCTGAAGGCAAAGGAGCTTGGATTGCAGCCAAGAATCTATTACCCAGCAAAACTGAGCATTCTCTTTCAGGGGAAAAGATGGACATTCAATGACATTGGGGACTTTCAATCTTTCATGATGAAAAGACCAGAACTGAATAGAAAATTTGATCTTAACATACAAGACTCAAGAGAAGTTTAAAAAGGTAAACAGAGGGGAAAAAAAGTTACTCAATTACGTTAAACTATTTACATCACTACATGGTAAGATAATACTCATAACTCTTAAGAACTATAAATGTATTTGGGCAGAGAGAAGGACTTTACACAGAGGGTATAAATATAAATTGTCTTGGATGTGATGATAAAAGAAAATTAAGGGGTTAAAAAGGGAGTCTATGGGGAGGAGAGGAAAGGGGAGGTGGAATGGGGTGAATTATATCATATGAAGAGGTGAAAAAAAACCCTATTACAATAGAGGGAAAGAAAGGAGGGGTGAACATTGTTTCAACCCTACTCTCATTAGATTTTATTCAAAGAGGGAATAACATATATGTTCATTGAGCTGAAGAAACTTAGCTCATTCTTTAGGGAAGTAAAAGGGGAAGGGAAAGGCGGGGACTGATAGAAGGGAGGACAAAAACAAGGGAGAAAAGGTTAAAGAAAAGGGAGGGGGTGATAAAAAGGGAGGGCAGATTGGGGGTGGCAGGGGTAAGAAGTAAAATGTTGGTGAGGAGGAATAGGGTGAAAGAAGGGGGAAAATATACAAAGGAGGTAAATAGAATGGAGGGGAATAGACAGTTAGTAATAATAACTGTGAATGTGAATGGGATGAACTCTGCTATAAAACGGAAGCAAATTGCAGAGTAGATTAAAAAACAGAATCCTACAATATGCCATTTACAAGAAATACATTTGAAGCAGAGAGATACACACAGAGTAAAGGTGAAAGGCTGGAGCAGAATATCTTATGCTTCAGCTAAAGTGAAAAAAGCAGGGGTAGCAATCCTTATCTCAGACAAGGCACAGGCAAATATAGATTTCATTAAAAGAGATAAGGAAGGAAATTGCATCTTGCTAAAAGGTACTATAGATAATGAAGTAATATCAATATCATATATGTATGCGCCAAGTGGTATAGCATCCAAATTCTTAGAGGAGAAGTTAAATGAGTTACAAGAGGAATTAGACAGTAATACTATACTAGTGGGGGATTTGAATCTCCCCCTCTCAGAATTAGATAAATCTAGCCAAAAAAAATAAATAAGAAAGAAGTGAAAAAGGTGAATAGATTACTAGAAAAGTTAGACATGATAGATGTCTGGAGAAAATTGAATGGGGATAGAAAAGAATATACCTTTTTCTAAGCAGTACATGGCACATTTTCAAAAATTGACCATGTATTAGGGCACAAAAACATCATAGTCAAATGTAGAAAGGCAGAAATAGTAAATTCATCCTTCTCAGATTATGATGCAATAAAAATTACATGTAAGAAAGAGCCATGGAAAAGCAGAATGAAAATCAATTGGAAACTAAATAATTTCATTCTGAGGAATGAAAGGGTCAAACAACAAATCATAGAAACAATCAATAACTATATCCAAGACAATGACAGTAATGAGACAACATACCAAAATCTATGGGATGCAGCCAAAGCAGTGCTTAGGGGAAAATTTATAGTTCTAAATGCTTACATGAATAAAAAAGAGAAAGAGGAGATTAATAAATTGGGCATGCAACTTAAAAGCTAGAAAAAGAACAAATTAGAAATCCCCAATTAAATACTAAACTAGAGATCGTGAAAATTAAAGGAGAGATTAATAAGATTGAAAGCAAGAAAACTATAGAATTAATCAATAAAACTAAGAACTGGTATTATGAAAAAAACAATAAAATAAATAAAGTATTGGTTAATTTGATAAAAAAAAAGAAAGAAAACCAAATTTACCAGTATCAAAAATGAACAGGGTGATGTTACCACCATTGAAGTGGAAATTAAATCAATAATTAGGAATGGCTGGACAAGCTGTGGTATATGAATGTAATGGAATACTATTGTGCTGTAAGAAATGATGGACAGGAAGAGTTCAGAGAAACCTGGAGGGTCTTGTGTGGACTGATGATGAGTGAGATGAGCAGAACCAGAAGAACATTGTACACAGTATCATCAACATTGTGTGTTGACCTACTGTGATGGACTATATTCTTCTCACCAATGCAATGATACAGAAAGGCTCCAGGGAACTCATTATGGAGGAGGATCTCCAAATCCAGGGGGAAAAAAAGAACTGTGGAGTATAGATGTTGAATGAACCATACTATTTATTTGGTTTTGGTGCTGTTGTTTTTCTATTTTGAGATTTTTCCTCATTGCTCTGTTTTTTCTCTTAGAACATGACTAATGTAAAAATATGTTTAATGTTATTATATATATATATATATATATACATACATATAACCTATATATATATATATGTACGTATATATAACCCATATCAGATTACCTGCTGTCTAGGGGAGGGTGGAGGGAAGGGAGGGAGGGAGAAAAATCTGAAATTGGAAAGCTTGTATAAACATAAGTTGAGAACTATCTTTACATGTAATGGAGAAAATAAATAAAATACAAAAAAAATCAAATTAGAGAAGTAGAAGAAAAATTGTAGAAAGGTATAAAAATAATACAAGTCAACCATGAAAAAGAAGTACAAAAATTTACTGAGGAGTAATGATTGGAATGACACCACCTACTGGAGACTTACTATAGGAAAGCTCCACCATGAGGAGAATGCCTCAGAGGGCAAGGCCATGTGGCTTTTCCTTGGCCTCAGGAAGTGATGTTTGCTCATGGGTACTGTCTATCAAGGCTACCAGTCAATCAACTTGAGGAGCCTCCCATTTTCTGGGAGGGGACAGGAAGGAGGAAGGAGGGCCTGTGTGGAGAGCTCTGTTGCTTTTTGGTTCCTGACTTCACCGTGGAGGGGGAGAGAGAGAGAGAGAGGGTCCAGAGGACTTCACAGGAAAATTGAGGAAAGAAAGGAAAGATAGTATTGCCAGGCTGTTGGAATTCTGTTCTCAATCTTTCTCTTTCTATCTTTCAATAAAACCTTGAAAACCTAAACTCATTTTATCTGTGATTTTAGTCAGCTTCCCCCAAAACTGGGGGAAGAGATTAGAACCCACATTTAGAATTGTAAATTGCACAGAGGGAAATAACTCCTTAAAAAACATATTTAGCCAAATGGAAAAGGAAGTACAGAAGATCCCTGAAGAAAATAATTATTTTAAAATTAAAATTGAACAAATGGAAACTAATGATTCTATGAGACACCAAGATACAATAAAACAAAATTTTAAAAGTTAAAAAAAATACAATAGAAGAAAATGTGAAATTTCTCATTGGAAAAACAACTGACCTAGAAAATAGATCCAGGAAAGATAGTATAAGAATTATAGGACTACCTGAAAGCCATGACCAAAAAAGGCCTGAACAATATCTGTCACGAAATTATCAAATGGGGCAGCTAGGTGGCACAGTGGATAGAGCAACAGCCCTAGAGTCAGGAGGACCTGAGTTCAAATCCAGCCTCAGACACTTAAAACTTACTAGCTGTGTGACGCTGGGCAAGTCACTTAACCCCAATTGCCCATAAAAAAGAATTTATCAAAGAAAGCTGCCATGAAATATTATAAGCAGAGGGCAATGTAGAAATTGAAAGAATCCACCAATCACTGCCTGAAATAGATCCCAAAATGAAAACTCCCCAGAACATCATAGACCAAATTTCAAAGCTCACAGATAAAAGAAAAATTAATTCAAGCAGTCAAAAAGAAACAATTCAAATACTGTGGAGATACAGTCAGAATTACACAGGATTTGACAGCTTCCACCTTAAAGAATCACAGGGCTTGGAATATAATATACTGGGAAGAAAAGGAGTTAGGTTTACAACCAAGACTCACCTACCCAGCAAAATTAAATATATGCTTTCAGGGGGAAACATGGACATTTAAAGAAATAGAGGACTTTCAAGCATTTCTGATTAAAAGGCCAGAGTTGAATAAAAAAAATTGACCTCCAAATATGACTCAACAGAAACATAAAAAAGGTAAAAAAAGGAACAATAAAGGAAAAACTGTAAGAAATTTAATAAGGTTAAACTGTTTCTAGTTCTATATGATAAGATAATATTTGTATCAATAATTTTGTTCTAAGAGCAATTATTAGAGCAATTAGAAGTATTTGTAAAGTGGATGTGGTCATGAGGTAATATTGAAGGGATGATAATATTTATGAGTCTTAACAACTTTACTATAAGAATAATTAGACAGAGGGTGTGGTCATAAGGTGACATTGATGTAATGACACCCCAGAAAACAAAATAAAGGGGTAAAAAGAAATTGTGTAGAAGAAGAACGAGGGGGGAAATTGAATGGGGTGAATTGTCACACACACAAAGAAGCATAAAAGAACTATTATAATGGAGGGGAAGATGGGGGAAGGCATGGGCAAAAAATAAACCTCACTCTCATCAAAATTGGCTCAAAGAGGGAAAAACAAACACACTCTGTTGGATATAGAAATCTATCTTACCCTACAAGGAAGTTTAAAAAGGGATGGTGATAATAGAAGGGAGGGACTGACACAAGGGAGGGGACATTGGGGAAGGTGGTGATCATAAGTAAAACATTTTTGAGAAGGGAGAGGGTGGGGGTTCAGAGTGGGAGGGATAAAGATGTGAAAAAAAGCATGGAGAGAAATAAACAGTAATAATAACGATACATGTGAGTGGATGAACTCACCCATTAAATGGAAGCAGATAGAAGAATGGATTAAAAACCAAAATCCTACAATATGTTGTTTACAAAAAACACATTTGAAGAAGAGAGATACATATGGTATAAATGTAAGGGACTTGAAAACAATCTATTGTGCTTCAGGTGAAGCAAAGAAAGTACAGATAACAATCATGATTTAAAACAAAGCAAAAGCAAAAATAGTTCTTGTTAAAAGAGATAAAGGGGGGGGGGCAGCTAGGTGGTACAGTGGATAAAGCACCGGCCCTGGATTCAGAAGTACCTGAGTTCAAATCCGGGCTCAGACACTTGACACTTACTAGCTGTGTGACCCTGGGAAAGTCACTTAACCCCCATTGCCCCACAAAAAAAAAAAAGAGATAAAGGGGGAAGCTAGATGGCACAGTGAATAAAGCACTGGCCCTGGATTTAGGGGGACCTGAGTTCAAATCTGGCCTCAGACACTTGACACTAGCTGTGTGACCATGGGCAAGTCACTTAACCCTCATTGCCCCACAAAAAGAGAGAGAGAGAGAGAGAGAGAGAGAGAGATAAAGAAGAAAGCTATATCTTGCTGAAAGGTACCATAGACAATGAAATCATATCAATGTTTAACATATATGAACCAAATGTTATAGCACCTAAATTTTTGAAGAAGTTGAATGAATTACAGGATGAAATAGACAATAAAACCATCCTAGAACTCGATAAATCTAATGAAAAAATAAACAAGAAAAAGTTAAGGAAATGAATAAAATTCTTGAAAAGTTATATGTGATAGGTCTGTGGAGAAAATTGAATGGGAATAGAAAGGAATATACTTTTTTCTCAGCAGTACATGTGACCTACATTAAAATTAACCATGTATTAGGGCATAAAAACCTTACAACCAGATGCAGAAAATCAGAAATTGTAAACACATCCATTTCAGATCATAATGCAATCAAAATTACATTCAATAATGAACAATTGAAAGAGATTAAAAACCAATTGGAAATTAAATAATGTGATCCTAAAAAACAAGTGGGTCAAAGAAGAAATCATAAAAATAATCAATAATTTCATTAAAGAAAATGACAATGATGAGACAATAAATCAAAATTTATGGCATGCAGCCAAAACAGTTCTTTGGGGGAAAATTTATATCCCTAACTGCTTACATCAATAAAATAGAGAAAAAACAGATAAATGATTTGGGCATGCAACTAAAAAAATAACAAGAAAATGAACAAATTAAAAATCCCCAACTAAACACCAAATTGGAAATCATGAAAATCAAGAGAGAGATTAATAAAATTGAAAATAAGAAAACTGTTTAATTAATAAATAAAAGTAGAAGCTGGTTTTATGAAAAAAAAACCACAATAAAATAAACCATTGGTTAATTTGATCAAAAAAAGGAAAGAAGAAAAACAAACTGCTAGTATCAAAAAACGAAAGGGTTGAACTCACCACCAATGAAGAGAAAATTAAGACAATTATTAGAAATTATTTTGCCCAATTATATTCTAGCAATACAATACTGGCTATAAAAATTGTTTCCCAGCTTTCTGCCTCCCTTCTAAGAAAATTCCAAAGGATTTATGATGAAAAGTGACATCCATTTCCAGAGAAAGAACTGATGGAGTCTAAATGCAGAAAGAAGCACATTTTTTACTTTATTTTGGGGGCAGGACTTTTTTGTTTGCCTGTTTTCTCTCACAACATGATTAACATGGAAATGTGTTTTGTATGATTGTACATGTATAACCTATATCAAATTACTTGCCTTATCAATGAGGGGGGAAGAGAGAGAAGGGAGAGAAGTTGACATTAACATTTTCAATATGTTAAAAAAAATGTGTTGGTTTTTTTTTAAATAAAATAATTTTAAAAGGAAATAGAGTCTTACTAATCTATCCTATACAATGGGTGATGCCATATATTTGTAGTTCTCAGTACATCTCAGTACATCTCCTTGGATAAAGTGATGATTATTATCAAAATGGTACCAAAAACATTGGGACTACAGTATAGATGATGGTATGTTTGAATCATCATTCATTATTAGGGAATCATCGACAGCTATACTAAGATTGCAAATGAATGATTAACTATTAGCATGTAACCTGTTGCAGCATGAAGGTCAATAACAAAACTTGCTCTGCATCACATTTCCTACTTTCTCCTGGCCCACCAACCAGGCCCTCCTCCTACCTTAGTCCCATGAGGGAGAGAGATAAATAACAAATCTTTGCTCCTTTCTAGGCCTCTACTGAGGGACTTTCCCCTTGTCATCAGAAATCAAGGTACCTCCTCACAATTTCACCAGTTTTATCTTTTTATATTTTCCTGGGAAGGAATTATTCGCTGACCACTAGTGTAGTACTGACCAAAATATGGAGGAGCTTTATCAGTTCCAGACTCTAGTAAGCAATATTACTGGTGTAGGAATAAAATCCCAAGTTCCTCTACCTACATATACCCCTGCCCTGTGTAGGCTAGGCTTATTTTTCTTTCTTTTTATAATTTAATGTTTTATTTTTACCAATTACATGTAAAAGTATTTTAACATTCTTTTTTTCAAATTTAAGTTCCAAATTCTCTCTCTCCCTCTCCACCCTACCCCCATTGAGAAGGCAAGAAATTTGACATAGATTACACATGTATAGTTATGCAAAACACAGCTCTATGTAAGTCATGCTATGAAAGAAAACACATTTTTAAAATCCAAGAAAAATAAACAAAAAATATCTTCTATCTGCATTCAGACTTCATCAGTTCTTTATCTGGAAGTGGACAGTACCTTTCATCATAAGTTCTTCAGAATTGGCTTGGATCAATGTATTCCTGAGAATAAAGTTATTCACAGTAGATCATCATACAATATTGTTATTACTATGTACATTGTTCTGGTTCTGCTCATTTCAGTTTGCATCAGCTCATCATTTTTTATAGCATGATAGTATTCCATCCCAAATCACATACAACAACTTTCTCAGCCATTCCCTAATTAATGGACGTTGGCTCAATTTCCAGCTATTTTTCTCTAAACCATATTGAGACATTCCTTGAGACTTGGTTGGCATAGGGGACTAAGGTTAATGTCTGACAGTTAATGTTACTTCTTTATTACCAGGGTACAAAGTAGGCACAAGGAGTGAGGATTGACTAAGGAGGTCATTGGCACAGGAGGTCAGGATTCAAGTCTGGCACAGAGGTTTACTACTCAACCATAGCACAAGGAGTCAGCATTAAGGTTCCAGGGGTAGCAAAATAGGTAACATTGTGGCTCCAGGGACATGTGCTACAACAGGCTCATAGTAGTGATCTGGGCTTGGGTTAGCTCCCTTGGCAGTTTAGGTTTGATATTGGGACAAAATGAGTCACTTATAAGTCATTTCACAGCATATTAAAATAAATTTACCTAGCCACAGCAGAATATTTAAGAATGACTGACATTGAAAA
The DNA here is from genome assembly GCF_019393635.1 of Dromiciops gliroides. Classification (NCBI taxonomy): domain Eukaryota; kingdom Metazoa; phylum Chordata; class Mammalia; order Microbiotheria; family Microbiotheriidae; genus Dromiciops; species Dromiciops gliroides. Next base: position 303,815,169 of record NC_057862.1, on the reverse strand, counting down.
CCGTTCAGTTGAGTAAAGTTCCTATTCTGTTCCATTAACCAAATATCTTAGAGCCCCTCTAGCTCCTTGTGCCTACTTTGTACCCTAAGCCAGAGTGTGGGCTCCTTCTACTGCTAATATTCATCCTCTGCAAAGAAAAAAATCACTTGCTGCTGCCAGGCAGTTTCAAGAGGGGATCCAGGATCCCTTGATCTCAAATACTCAATTTCCATGAAGGCTAATAATATCAAACCCAGGAACACTGTTCTATTACCTATGCTCAGAAAAAGGTGTGCAAAACAAAAGATGAGGACAGAGGCTCCTATAGGTCAATATATGTCCTCTAGCTGCCATATGTGAGTAGTCATATCAGTCAAAATCAGGCTCTTGGTACCTACACTCAGGCTCATTCTGCCTGGAAACCTCACTAGAAGTAGGAGATAACTAGAGTTCACAGGTACAAAATATAAATGGAAATTACCTTTCCCTTTAAATTGATGCAGCAAATCAGTTGTAGTGTGTTTGGCATATTTCTCCATTTCTCCAATTGTAGAAATATTTCTAGAGACCTGGGGAGATTCAAGCAACTATCCTTTCTAGTGACTCCACAAAGCTTTGTTCTAAAAATCTACAACAGAGTCCATATAACACAGTTCTTAATGGTCTTTTAAGTGACATATAAAAATTTTCAAGCAATTCATTTGTCATAGTTATTACACAAACAAAATGACTTCATAGAAGGACCAGTTCTACCTCAGTAGTTGGATTTAGAGATCACAATCTCTCTCAAATGCAAAATTATGCAAATTGAACAAATGACATTTTACAAGTCTACTAGATTGGGACTATCTTAGAAACCTCAGGTTTGATGTTGCAATGAAATAAAATGCTTCTGGAAAATTTAACCATTATCAAAAGGAAGACTATTTAGCCATATCAGGAGAAGAATATTCAATGAAGAGAAATAAAGTAGTACAGGTCTGACTCAAACTGAGCTAGAAACTCAAGGAAGAAAGAAGAGGAAATACTAGGAGAGGGGGGGAAGAGATACACAGAGAGTCAGAGAAAGACAGAAAGAGTAAGAGACAGTGACAGAGAGATAAAGCAGAGAAGAGAAACAGAGAGTCGGAGACAATAACAATTTAAATAAATCATGCCTGTTGAGATGGAACTCATAAATCACATGGGTGGGGAGAACCTGTAGGAGTAAACACTAGAAACAGAGCCAGCAAACATAATTGCCAGAGGCAAAGTTGAATATAATGTGGAAATGGATAAAACATAAATAAATGGTGGAAAACAAAAACCTAACACTCGTAGCAACCTTAAATGTGAATGGATTGAAAAAGAAAATCCAACAAAATTAAAGAGAATGGCAACATGGATAAGGAAAAAACAAAACTCTAAGTTTGCTGCATACAAGAAATACACTAGGGGCAGCTAGGTGGTGCAGTGGATAGAACACCAGCCCTGGATTCAGGAGGACCTGAGTTCAAATCCAACCTCAGCCACTTTACACACTTACTAGCTGTGTGACCCTGGGCAAATCACTTAACCCCAATTGCCTCACCAAAAAAAAAAAAAAAGAAAAGAAATACACTAAAAATAAAGACTGAAAAAAATGAGAAACTGGGAATACAATTTACCTTATATTAAGTGATACCCCCAAATGCAGAGCCTATTAGAAAAAGAAAAATTAAAAATCCATAATACCAAGAAAGATGTGGTATATATCATAGAAAGCACATAAAAATAAAATAGTATTAATATTAAATGTTCATTCATCAAATGGAATTGTATGTAAATTCATAGAGGAAAAATTAACAGAAGTGCTAAAAGTCATAAATAATAGCACAATAACCATAGGCAATTATAATTTTCTTATTTGCATAAATCTAACTGATGGGTAAGAGAAATATAGAACTGAACAGTTTGTCATAGAACTTAGATTTGAAAATTTTAAAGCATCTTCTAAATGGGAAAATTGATGAATGTGAATATCTCAGAACTATACAGTACCTAGAAAAAACTAAAGTATGTACTAAAGAGTAGAGAAGACTTATAAACCAATGGATTAATACTCAAATAATCAAATAAAATGGATTAATAATTTCTTCAGTCTAGGAGTTCCCTCCAATAGTACAGACTGCAAATAAGCTATGTCTATCCATCCTGTGTGATTCTCATACATATCAACCCAAAACTTTGACATATTTGTCAATGCTTTGAAGGCTTTTCTCACCTCCTCTTGATAGCTCAAAGGAACCAGCGAATAATTATGGCTATGATCTTGATGTGTGGGAGACATCTTTTTGTAAAATAGCTGGTAAGACAATTATTTTGTCCTTTGGAGTCTTTTTAGTAAACAGCAAACAATAAAATACAATGGAATTTAATACTTTATATATCCTTCATTCAACTGAGGAATGATCAAAATATAGTTCCTTGTTTAATAGCATTTACAAGTTTGCTTGTTCTCATATAGAATACCCTCAATTCCTTCATAATTCCATAAAGATTTGCATATCATCTAATCTAGCTATTTCTCTTACCTTTGTTCTCATTAATGCCATCTCCATATCCTCTGTAAGTACCTAAGAGACTCTGATATTATGTACAAGTATGGTGGCATTTCCAGTATCATTGAGGGGAAAAAATATAATAATTTTTCTAAACCTTTTCCAATTTTCTTCTATTTGTAGTTTTCTTTTGATTGTTATGGATGAATAACCTTGAGATGACTTTGTTTATTTGGATATCTTGAAAAGCTTTGTAAAATATTAGCTATATTCTCCACTGCTTCTCTCTGTTTTATGAGATGATATTGTTCATAATTACCCATCACCTTTCTTCATGAGACTTTATAAATAAGTTATACACTAATTTGGTGTTGCCTTTGACAGGTATATCTCTCCATTTGTCAAGTAAATAAATTGTGTTCCATGACACTTTCTGTATTCATTTTGGTCTCCTTGTAACAAATGATTTATATTGGTTTAATTTCTGAATGAAATTATTATAAATGATGCTTTTGTCATTGATGTTGTTCATTTCCCATTTATTTTATCAACATTTTTTGTTGTCAAATCTTGCCATTTTTACTTTCAAAACAACTCATATTTGTACCTTTTTTACTTAGATATTTTTTAATAAAAGTATTTTATTATCTTCCAGTTACATGTAGAGAGAGTTTTCAACATTTGTTTACATAATATTTCCAATTTCAAATTTTTCTCCCTCTCCTAGACAGCCGGTAATCTGATATAGGAGACACACACACACACACACACACACACACACACACACACACATATATATACATATACACATATATATGTACATGTGATAACGTTAAACATATTTCTGCATTAGTCATGTTTTAATAGAAGAATCAGAGCAAAAATGGAAAACCTCAGAAAAGAAAAACAACAGCACCAAGAACAAAAGAAATAGATAGTATGATTCAATCAGCATCCATATTCCACAGTTCTTTTTTTTTTCTTCTGGATTTGGAGAGCCTTTTCCATCATGAGTCCTTTGGAACTTTCTTGTACCATTGTATTGGTGAGAAGAATCTAGTCTATCACAGTTGATCAACACAAAATATTGATGATACTGTGTATAATGTTCTTCCAGTTCTGCTCATTTCACTCAACATCAGTTCACGCAAGTCCTTCCAGGTTTCTCTGAACTCCTCCTGTTCATAGTTTCTTACAGCACAATAGTATTCCATTACATTCATATAACACAACTTGTTCAGCTATTCCCCAGTTCATGGGCAACCCTCAATTTCCAATTCCTTGCCACCACAAAAAGAACAGCTATAAATATTTTTGTACATGTGGGTCCTTTTCCCTTTTCCATGATCTCTCTGGGGAAAAGACTTAATAGTGGTATTTCTGGGTCAAAGGATATATACAGCTTTATAGCCCTTTGGGCATAATTCCAAATTGCTCTCCAGAATGGCTGGATCAGTTCACAGCCCCACCAACAATGCATTAGTGTTCCAATTTTTCCACAGCTTCTCCAACATTTAATGTTAAAGGTGAGGTGAAATTAATAACTTTTTAAATTTCCTGAGCCAAGATTTAAACAAATGATCACAAGGTTTTTTAAAGTGAGTGAGTGGTAGAGGAGTTGGGGCAACTCTTTCTAAGGCCTTAGCAGATAAAAGGATGAAACATGCATCATGAGGACTTAGAAGGGTTCATTGAAGGGTTTTTAAAGACCAAGGAGACCTGAGTAAATCTGTAAGAAACAAGCAAGGAACCAGTAGAGAGAGACTGAGTATGGGAAAGAAAGAGGGTAGGAATGATTATTGTGACAAGCTCCCAATGGAAAAATCGGAGACTAAGATCATGAAAACAAGAGTTAGCCTTGGCCAGGAGTAGGAATACCTTATCTTCTGAACTTGGATCAAAGGATCATATTTGTAGAGATGGAAGGAATCTTAAAGGGCCTATTTAAAAAAACAAAAACCTTATCTTACCAATAGTGAATGTGAAACTCAAAAAAGTTAAAAGACTTGTCCAAGGTTACACAGGTAGTAATGGTAGAGAAAGAGTCCAAACTCAGGTCTTCTGTCTCCAAATCTAGTGTTCTTTCCCCATTGCACTATAGAAGAGAACTGGTGAAAATATAGAGAGGTTTTGATGAATGAAAGCAACAAGACAAGTTCAGAATAGATGGTCTCAATCTTAGCTAAATAGATTTGAAGGCCATGTGTTACAAGAGTGAAGGATGGAGATAGAATGGGGGGGTGAAGTGACTTGTCCAATGCCATCCATCCAGTAATTGGTGAAACTGGAAGTGAATCTGATTTCAAGACCTTCATTCTTTCCACTAAACTTGTTATCTCTTTTTATATTGGGAATCCTGTGGGATGGCAGTGCCATGCATTCATACTTAACTTGCCTGTCAAGTATAATATGAACATCCTTTAAAACAGCTATTCCAAGCCAGAGTGTCTATATGTTGCAGGGGTACTCAGTTGTGTGTGCCTCCCTCCAATAGTTTTCCAGTACTGAGCTGGCACTTGGACTGGAGCCAGAGACTGGATATCTGATGTGGGCTTCCTTTTGGAGGGATGTTCAAGCAGTACTTAGTATCTCTATAGATCACTTGTACATTCAGAGAAAACCAGGCCAAGTCTAGAGAGAGATGACAAAGGCATTATCCAACTTTGGAAGAAGCTACATCACCAGCTCCTCTAGGGATAATTGACCAGGCTTGATATGAAAGCTGTATGAGCCTGTAGTTTCATGTAGTGGAAATTTCCTGTAAACAACAGTTGCCTTAGTGGGATTTAGGTAACCTTGATTAAATCACTTGCCCCTCTTGGCCTTTTTCTCATTTATCAAGTGAAGGGATTGGACGAAGTGATTGCTAAGGTCCCTTCTAGTACTGCCATATTATATTCTCACATTTTATGGATTTTCTAACATTATTTTCAATTGTTTTATGTTCTACGATTCCATATACTGAACTTCTTCAGTTCTGAGATTCCGGTTTATTCATATTTATATCTTCACCAGTGACCACATAATCTCTTTCAGTAAATATTTGCTGATTATCAAAACATACTCCATACATGTAAGTCTGTTTTAAAAGTGTCTTTGTCTCACTTCATTTTACATTACTGGGACCAAAAAGTTCATGGTGTAAGAATTACAAATGGTTTCCCCATAAGATTCCCTCTTTAAATACCCATGGTTTCTTATCAACTCTTCTACCATGTCCTGCTGTGCTCATTTATCTGGTATTCAGTATTCCCCTTTCCCCATTCTCTGTTCAATATTTCTCTTCAGCTACTCTGTTCCTGGATTTCCTGCCTGCCTTTTGTTAATAGAGTCTATTTCCTCTGCTCTGTATAAATATGATAGGATTGAAAAGAAATCCACATAAATAATCAGCATTTCTGTATAATACCAACAAAATCCAGCAAGAAGATATAGAGAAATCCCATTTAAAATAACTACATATATTACAATATTATATATTACATTATATTATAATATATGGGACAGCTAGTTGGTGCAGTGAATAGAGCACAGGGCTTGGAATCAGGAAGACCTGAGTTCAAATATAGCATCAGACACTTCTTAGCTGTTTCCTCATTTGTAAAATGAGCTGGAGAAGGAAATGATAAATCAATCCAGTACCTTTTCCAAGAATAGCCTAAATAGAGTAATGAACAGTTGAACATGTCTGAAAAGACTAAACAACAACAATTATAACATATAAAATTATAATAAATAATATATATGTATATACTTGTACGTCTGACTACAAATAAATACACAGGAACTGTATGAATACAACAAAAAATGCTCTTCATAGAAATAAAAACAGACATAAATAATTGGAGAAATATTAATTGCTCATGAGTAGGCTGAGTCAACATGACAAAAGTCACAATAGTACCTAAATCATTTTTATTATTAAGTGCTGTGTCTCTCAAAATACCAAACTATTACTTTATAGAACTTTAAGAAAAGGAATAGCAAGTTATCTGGAAGAACAAAAGGTCAAGATTTTCAAGGGTGGGGGAGAGTAAGGAAGAAAGACTAAAAGTACCAGATTTCAAATGATACTGTACAACAGTGATTATCAAAACAATTTGATACTGGTTGAAAAATAGAGGGGTTGAGCAATGGAATAGAATGGGTAAGCAATGTATAGATAAAAACAAAAACAGTAGCATAGCATTCAATTAATCTAAAGACCATAGGGGACAAGGACTCACTATTTAACAAAAACTGTTGGAAAACTAGAAAGTTGTTAGGCAGAAATTAGGTTAAGACCAGGAATTCTTAAAGTTTTTCTACCCATTCTTTCCCTTCTCTCAATATGTCAGACAAAACCCCAAAAGGAACTAAAGGAAAGAAAAAAGGGGGGAAAAAGGAAAAGAAGGCCAAAAATGAAGATGTGGCGGAGAACGTAGTGAAAAAGTCTTGAAAGCATTGAAGGCACAAGCCAGTCCTGGCCAGAGGAATCAGCAGATATTCAAGGTCTGCCATGTATTCCCGGTGGGCCATGTACAAGTGAAGGTATACTACACCCAAAACCTGAATTGAAAGGAAAAAGAAACAGAAGGTGCCTGCTACCATCTCAAAGCCAGTTGGTAGGGATCAGAAAGGAGGAAACCGAGTGGTGAAGATCCGCAAAATGCCTAGGTATTACCCTACTGAGGATGTGCCTAGAAAGCTGCTAAGTCATGACAAAAAGCCCTTCAGCCAGTGCATGAGGAGACTCTGATCTAGCATCACTCCAGGCCCGGTTATGATCATGCTCACTGGCAGCCACAGGGGCAAGAAAATGTTTTTCCTGAAGCAGCTGTCTAGTGGCTTGGTACTGGTGACTGGACCTCTGACCATCAACCATGTTCCTCTGTGAAAAACCCATCAGAAATTTGTCATTGCCACCTCTACTAGGGTTAACTTTTCAGGCGTGAAAATTCCAAACCATCTTATTGATGTTTACTTCAAGAAGAAGAAGCTCTGTAAACCTAGACTCCAAGGAGAGATTTTTGACACAGAAAAAGAGAAATATGAGACTACAGAGCAGCGCAAGGCTGAGCAGAAAGCAGTGGACTCTCAGAACCTGCCCCAAATGAAAAAAGATTCCTCACCTCCCTAGCTACCTGTGTTCTGTATTTTCTCTCTCCAGTGGATTCTATGCTCACAAACTGGTGTTTTAAATGCCTGGAAGAAAACTCTTATTAAAATATTTGGAATAACAAAAAAACCGAAAAACAACAAAATACGTTTTTCCACTCATAACCCCTTTCACCCAAGAAATTTTCACGTGATCCCAGGAATATAAATGTATAAAAAGTATACAAATCAAACATTTACTGATAATAAATCATGAAGAAACTTATTTTAAAACAATCCTTAGGTATACATATAATTTTACCATTTATTAATAATGAAAACAAAATTTCATACTAATGAGATAGATGTGCTTCTTTATTTTTACATAAAGAATTAAATCTTGATGAAATATTTGATAATGTGGGATATAGAGCATCTTCAATTTTTTCAGAGATGGTCAACATTTTGATTTTATGATTGACAATGCTCATAAAAACCACTTTGCATAAACAACAAGTACAAAATGGCAGAAGTATGTTTAGGGCCATTTCAGAAATTATTGGAAATTCTATCCTAATCCCAAGCCAATATTCAAGTTTTAAACCTGTGTCAATTGATAACTCAGAAAATTCTTATTGAAGTTTTAATGGCAGATGACTGATGTTTTTTATTTCAATTGAGTATGGTTTATGAAACCACCTTAGTTTTTTAGGAGCAAAACTTGAAGGCAACTATTTATCCATGCACTTCAGATGATCAATTATAGCTCTGACAATTAAATCCTTGGGAAGGTTTTTTTCAATTATAAAATCATCTGGAGATGTAAACATTTCTAAGGAACCATTTTTACCACATTCTTCCATATTTTAACTTATTAGTAAAACTTTATTTTATCTGTTTCTTCCTTTGTATTTTTTTTTAGTGAGGCAGTTGGGGTTAAGTGACTTGCCCAGGGTCACACAGCTAGTAAGTGTCAAGTGTCTTAGGCTGGATCTGAACTCAGGTACTCCTGAATCCAGGGCTGGTGCTCTATCCACTATGCCACCTAGCTGCCTCTGTATTTGTTTTTATTTAGAATTTTATTTTTTCCCAAATTACATGTAAAACAAATTTAGACATCAATTTTTTAAAACTTCATGTTCTGGTGGCAGCTAGATGATGCAGTGTATAAAGCACTTGCCCTGGATTCAGGAGGACCTGAGTTCAAATCCAGCCTCACTTGATACTTACTAGCTATGTGACCCTGGGAAAGTCACTTAACCCCCATTGCCACCCCCCAAAAAACAACTTCATGTTCCAAATTCTCTTCCTCCCTCCCTCCCTGCCTCACCCCCAAAAACTCAGCAATTCAATATAAGTTATACATGAGTATTCATGCAAAACATTTCTACATTATCCAGGTAGTGAAAGAAAACAGACAAAAACAAAACTTCAGATAATGGAACTAGCAAAAATGCTTCAATCTGTACTCATATACCATCAGTTATTTCTCTGTAGATGGATTGCAATTTTCATAATTCTTTCAGACTTGTCTTGCATCATTGTATTGCTGAAAGTACCCAAGTCATTCACAACAGATCATCATTTAATATTGCTGTTATTTTGTATACAGTACCATTTCATTTTGCATCAGCTCTTGTATGTCTTTCCAGGTTTTTCTGACAACATCCCGCTCATCATTTTTTATGTTAAACATATATATATATATATACACATATATATACATACACATACATATAGTATGTTAAAGAGAGATTTCCTTAAAATAAACCCATGAGGTTGATTATTTCAACAACAGTAACAGATAAAATTTATATAGTACCTTATACCTGACAAATAATTATCTTCACAATAGCCCAGCAAAGTAATTACCATAGTTTTTATCATATCATCAATTAATCATCATCTTCCATTGTTCTTGACTATGCTTGAAATTTCTTTCATAGTTACTATTGCTGTGTTTCCCTCCTTACTATTCCCTCCCCGTGATATTTACTCTATTTCTATCTTCTTTCACTCTATCTCTCCTCAAAATTATTTTGCTTTTGACTACCCCTCCCCCAATATGCCATCCCTTCTTTCACCCCTCTCCCTTATCCCCTTTCCCTCCTACTTTCCTTCAGGGTTAGATAGATTACTCTACCCAATTAAGTGTATATGTTGTTTACTCTTTGAGCCAGTTCTGATGAGACTAAGGTTCACTCACTCCCCTCCACCTCCCCCATCTTCCTCTCCACTCTATAAGATTTTTCTTGCCTCTTTTATGTTAGATACTTTACCCCATTCCTCCTCCCCCTTCCCTATCCCCCAGTGTATTCCTCTCTCACCCCTCAACTCCACTCTTTTTAAAGATATCATTTCTTCATACTCAACTCACACCTGTGCCCCCTGTCCAAACACATTTGATCCACCTGTCCTAACAATGAGAAAGATCCTATGAGCCACAAGTGTCATCCTCTCATGCAGGAATCCAAAGAGTTCAACCCCTCAATATCTCTTATGATTTCTTTTTCCTGTTTACCTTTTTATGCTTCTCTAGGGTCTTGTATTTGAAAGTAAATTTTCTACTCAGCTCAGGTCTTTTCATCACAAATCCATGAAAATCCTATCTTTCATTGAATTCCCATTTTTCCCCTGAAAGATTATATTCAGTTTTACTGGGTAGGTGATTCTAGGTTGTAATCTCAGTTCCTATGCCCTCCAGAATATCATATTCCAAGCCTTCCTATCTTTTTAATGTAGTGTGCTAAAAATTATTGGAGTTTAGCTGATTCATTTGGGAAGGGCCACACCTGGCCCACCCTGAAGTTATGTATGCTACTGAGGTCAGAAGGAGAAACCTCTCAATAGGCAGCTTTTTGAAGGACCTCCCCTTGTGGGGAAGGGAGACTGAACACTCCCTGAGGGGAAGCTGGAGTCACTTCTGGAATGCTCCCACTCTCCCGCTCTCGGTTTTCCTGGTGATGCAAGAAACTAGCAGATGTCCCAGGTGCGGTGAGTGAACACAATAGCCCTACATTCCTTTAAATTAGCTTAATTGGAAATGATCTGGGGATTGTATAGACTTAGGTTAGAGTTAGGAGAATTTATCTGCATTTTTGTTTTCCCTATTTCCTTATCTTTGATTTTTTATTAATTTCACCTTTGTTGTTTAATTAATTCCCAAGTAATAAAATCTGATCTTTTCGTGGGGAAAAAAAAGCTGTAAGGCTCCTTTCTTATTGGCCTGGGAGAAATATCTAAAAGGGCAGTTCAGAGGGGAGGGAACTTTGAACCTAGAGGTCCCTCATTATTTCCGGGACCCCAATATTTCAGTGAGTCACCCAATTAACTCTCTATATATTAAATTTGGCCCCTACAGTTTGGCAAGCCATGTAGGAGTTGCTGTACAATCTGCCATGCCTGTTACCTTTAAAGTTAAAGGGGGACCACCCCCATCTATTCCACAGTATCCATTGTCTAAAGAAGCTATAGAATGAATCACCCCTATAATTGAGGTCTTGAAAAGCCAGGGTATTATTGTTCCAAGCCATCATTCTCCATGCAACACTCCCATTTTGACATTTAAAAAACCCAAGCCTGGCCTAGATGGCAAACCTGTTTATCATTTTGTACAAGATCTTAGAGCGATTAACAATTATGTTATTCCTGCATATGCTATAGTACCTAATTCTGCCATGATAGTGTCTTCCATTCCATGTGAGGCTACATGTTTCACAGTGGTAGATCTCTGCTCTGCCTTTTGTTTTGTAAGGAAAAGGACCTACGTGTACAAAAATATTTATTGCTGTTCTTTTTGTGGTAACAAAGAATTGGAAATTGAGGAGATGTCCATCAATTGGGGAGTGGCTAAACAAGTTGTGATATATGAATGTAATAGAATACTATTGTGCTGTAAGAAATGGTAAGCAGATGGATTTCAGAAAAACCTAGAAAGGCATACATGAATTGATGCTGAGTGAAATGAGCAGAATCAAGAGAACATTGTACACAGTATCAACAACATTTTGTGATGATCAATTGTGATAGACAACTCTTCTCAGCAATATAATGATCCAAGACAATGCCAAGAGATTTATGGTGGAAAATGCTCTCCACATTCAGAAAAAGAACTGTGGAGTCTGAATGCAGACTGAAGCATGCTATTTTCACTTTTGTTGTTGCTTTTTTGCTATTGTTAATTTATTCTTCCTTGTGTTTTTTCCCTTTTGTTCTGATTAATGTGGAAATATGTTTAACATGATTGTAATGTAGAACCTAAATCAAATTGCTTGCTGACCTCAGGAAGGGGAAGGGAGGGTGGGAGAAAAATTTGTAACTCAAAAAATATATTTACATGTAATTGAGAACAATTAAAAATTAAAATTAAAAAATGCTAAAAAAGGAAGGGAAAAGGGAAAAAGGAAAAATGTTTTGTCATTGTGTTCTTACAGTTTTCTGGGTTTGTAATGGCAGGTAGACTCTCAAATTTTCTACATTGTCTACAGTTATTTTAAGTGGACTTTCTCTTCATATGTCTTTCTGCTGGGCCTTATTGGTAATATGTAGAAATGATGATGATCTATGTGGGATTATTTTCAACCCTTCAACTTTGCTAAGGTTAATTGTTTAAAGTAGCTTTTTTAGTTGATTCTCTAGGTTTCTCTAAGTATACAATCATATCCTCTGCAAAGAGTGATAGTTTTGTTTCCTCATTGCCTATTCTAATTTCTTCAATTTCTTTTTCTCCTCTTATTGCTAAAGCTAGTACAATATTGAATAATAGCTGTGATAATGCACATGCTTGTTTCACTCCTCATCTTATTGGGAAAGCTTCTAGTTTATCCAAATTACAGATAATGCTTGTTGATGGTTTTAGATAGATACTATGTGTCATTTTAAGGAAAGCTACATGTATTCTTATGATCTCCAGTGTTTTTAATAAGAATGGATGTTATATTTTGTCAAAAGATGTCTCTGCATCTATTAAGATAATCATATGATTTTGATTACTTTTGTTATTGATGTGGCTGGTAATGTCGATAAAGCTTTCCTACTATTGAACCAGCCCTGAATTCCTTGTACAAATTCCACCTAGCCACAGCGTATTATCCTGATGGGAAATTGCTATAATATCTTTGATAATATTTTATTTAAATTTTTGCATCAATATTTATTAGGGAAATTGGTCTACAATTTTCTCTCTTTGTTTTGGCTCTTCCTGGTTTAGGTATAAGCATTTTATTTGTCTCATAAAAGGAATTTGGTAGGACTCCTTCCTCACCTACTTTTCCAAATAGTTAACATAGTATTGGAATTAATTTTTCTTTGAATGTTTGGTAGAATTTACTTGTTAACCCATCTGGTCTGGTCCTGAAGATTTTTTTTTCTTAGTAAGTTCATTGATGGCTTTTTCAGTTTCTTTTTCTAAAATGGGGTTATGAAAATATTTTATTTCCCCTTCTGTTAATATGGGCAACATATATTTTTGTAAATATTAATCCATTTCACTTAGATTGCCAGATTTATTGGCATACAGTTGGGCAAAATAGCTCCTATTTCTTACTTTAATTTCTTGTTCATTGGTAGTGAATTCACCCTCTTCATTTTTGGTAGTGGCAAGTTGTTGTTGTTGTTTCCTTAAATCAACTTAACCAAAGGCTTGTCTATTTTATTGATGCTTTTTCATAAAACCAGCTCTTGGTTTTATTTATTAATTCAATAGTTTTCTTACTTTCAATTTTATTCACCTTTCCTTTTATTTTCAGAATTTCTAATTCGTTATTTAATTGGGGATTTTAAAATTTGTTCTTTCTCTATCTTTTTCAATTGCATGCCCAATTCATTGATCTCCTCTTTATTTTATTCATGTAAACATTCTGAGATAGAAAATTTCCCCTAAGAACTGCTTTGGCTGCATCCTATAAGTTTTGGTATGTTGTCTCATTGTTTTCATTCTCTTTGATGGCATTACTGATTGCTTCTATGATTTCTTGTTTGATTCACTCATTCTTTAAGGTGAGATTGTTTAGTTTCCAATTAATTTTTGGTCCATCTTCAATGGCACTTTATTACATGGAACTTTTATTGCATCATGATCTGCAAAGAATGCATTTACTATTTCTGCCTTTGGCTGTTAGGTTTTAATGCCCTAATACATGTTCAATTTTTGTGTAGATGGCATGTACCACTGATAATAGGTATATTCCTATCACCACTCAATTTTCTCCAGAGATCTATCATATTTCACTTTTTAAAATTCTCTTCACCTCCTTAACTTTTTTCTTGCTATTTTGTAGTTAGATTTAACTAGTTCTAAGAAGGGGAGGTTAAGATCCCCCACTAGTATAGTTTTGCTGTCTATTTCCTCTTATAACTCACTTAACTTCTTTAAGAATTTGGATGCTATACAACTTGGTGCATATATGTTTAGTATTTACATTACTTCATTGTCTATGGTAACTTTTGGCAAGATATAGTTTCTTTCCTTATTTCTTTTATTTAGGTCTATTTTTGTTTTTGCTTTTTCTGAGATAAAGTTTGCTACTCTTGCTTTTTTACTTACTTCAGCTGAAGCACAATATATTCTGCTCCAACCTTTTACCTTTAACCTATGTGTATCTATCTGCTTTAAATGTGTTTCTTATAAACAAAACATTGTAGGATTCTGTTTTTTAATCCACTCTGCTATTCAATTCCATTTTATGGGAGAGTTCATTCCATTCGCATTCAGTTATGGTTACTAACTGTATTTCCCTTCATCCTATTTTTCCTCTAGTTTATACTTTTCTCTCTCCTTTTACCCTCTCCCACCTCACCAGTGTTTTGCTCCTGACCACTGCCTCTCTTAGTCTTCCTGCCGTTTTCTTTCACCTTTTCCCTCCTATTTCTGCCTTCCCTTGTATCAGTGCCCCCTCCTTTTCTTTCCTCTTTTCCCTCCTACTTACCTATAAGGTAAGATAAATTTCTTTATGCAAATGAGTGTGTATGTTGTTCCCTCTTTGAGCAAATCCAATGAGAGTGAGGTTAAAACAATGCTCACACCTCCCTTTTTTTTCTATGCTGAAATAGATCTTTTGTGCCTCTTCACATGATGTTATTTACCACATTCTGTTTCCCCCTTTCCTCATCTCCAAGTAAAATCCTTTTTTCACCCATTAATTTTTATATCACATCAAAGAAAACATATTCACACCATCTATCTATGTATACTCTTTCTATCTACCCTAATAGATAGACAGGTCTCAAGAGTTATCAGTATCATCTTCCCATGTAGGGATTTAAACAGTTTAACATTATTGAATAACATTTTTTCTTTCATCTTTACCTTTTTATGCTTCTCTTGAGTCTTCTATTTGAAGATCGAATTTTCTGTTTAGCTCTAGTCTTCATCAGAAAAGTTTGAAAGTCCCTTATTTCACTGAGTTTCCATCTTTTCCCTTGAAAGATTATTCTGGGGCAGCTAGGTGGCGCACTGGATAAAGCACAGGCCCTGGATTCAGGAGGACCTGAGTTCAAATTGGGCCTCAGACACTTGACACTTACTAGCTGTGTGACACTGGGCAAGTCACTTAACCCTCATTGCCCCACAAAAAAAGAAAGGTTATTCTGAATTTTGCTGGGTAGATGATTTTGATTGCAATCCAAGATTCCTTACCTTCCAGAACATTATGTTCCAAGCCTTCAGATCCTTTAATGTTGAAGCTGCTAAATTCTGTATGATCCTGACTGTGGCTTCTTGATATTTAAATTGTTTCTTTCTGGAGGTTTGCAGTATTTTCTCCTTCACCTGATAATTCCTGAACTTGAGTACAATATTCATTGAAGTTTTAATTTCAGATCTCTTTCAGAAGGTGATCAGCAGATTCTTTCAATGAGTATTTTACTTTCTAGTTCTAGGATATCATGGCAGCTTTCCTTAATAATATCTTAAAAGATGCTGTCCAAGTTCTTTTTTATCATGGCTTTCAGGTAGTCCAGTAATTTTTAAATTATCTCTCCTGGATCTCTTTTCCAGTTCAGTTGTTTTCCAATGAGGTGCTTTACATTTTCTGCTATTTTTCATGCTTTTCATATTGTTTGACTGATTCTTTTTTTTTTTTTTTTTTTTTTTTTTAGTGAGGCAATTGGGGTTAAGTGACTTGCCCAGGGTCACACAGCTAGTAAGTGTTAAGTGTCTGAAGCCGGACTTGAACTCAGGTACTCCTGACTCCAGGGCCGGTGCTCTATCCACTGCGCCACCTAGCTGCCCTGTTTGACTGATTCTTAATGTCCCATAGAATCATTAGCTTCCACCTGAAGAAATTTAATGTTTACAGAATTGTTTTCTTCACTTAAACTTTTGTACCTCCTCTTCCATTTGGACAATTCTACTTTTTAAGGACTTGTCTTCTTCAGTTGATTTTTTTCCATTTGCCCACTTGCGGTTTTTCAGGAATTCTTTTCTTCAGTCAATTTTAGTTCTTCCTTGTCCAAGCTGCTGACTCTTTTGTTCATAATTCTCCAGTATAGCTCACATTTCTGTCATTTCTTTTTAATTTTTTCTTCTACCTCTTTTATCTGCTTTTAAAAATACTTTTTGACCTCTTCTAAATATGCTCTTTGGTCTTCAAACCAATTTGTCTTGCCCTTTGAGGCTTTTCATGTAGGCATTTTGACAGTGTTGTAATCTTCTTTTGTGTTTTGACCTTCCTTGTTACCATAGTAGCTTTCTATGGTAAGGGTTCTTTTCTATTTCTCACTCACATTTTAGCTTATTTTGTTACTTTTAAAAAATTAATTTGGTATTTCATTTTTTTCCGTTACATGTAAAGATAGTTCTCAACTTTTGTTTATACAAGATTTCCAATTTCAGATTTTTCTCCCTCTCTCCCATCCTTCCCCCCTCCCTTAGACAGCAGGTAATCTGATATAGGTTTATATATATGTAATAACATTAAGCAGATTTCTTCATTAGTCATGTAATAAGAGAAAAATCAGAGCAATGATGAAAAACCTCAGAATAGAAAAACAACAGCACCAAAGACAAAAGAAATAGTATGGTTCATTCAGCATCTATACTCCATAGTTCTTTTTTTTTCTCCTGGATTTGGAGATCCTCTTTTATCATGAGTTCCCTGGAACTTTTCTGTACCATTGCATTGGCAAGAAAAATATAGTCCATCACAGTAGATCAACACACAATGTTGATGATACAATGTACAATATACAATGTTATTCTGATTCTGGTCATCTCACTCATCATCAATTCACGCAAGACTCTCCAGGTTTCTCTGAACTCCTCCTGCTCATCACTCTTACAGGACAATAGTATTGCTTTACATTCATATACCACAACTTGCCCAGCCATTCCCCAATTGATGGGCATCCCCTCAAATTTCAATTCTTTGCCACCATGTAAAGAGCAGCTATAAATATTTTTGTACATATAGGTCCCTCTCCCCTTTGCATGATCTCTTTGGGCAAAAGACCCAAAAGTGGTATTGCTGGGTCAAAGGGTATGCACAGCTTTATTGCCCTTTGGACATAATTCCAAATTGCTCTCCAGAATGGTTGGATCAGTTCACAGCTCCACCAACAATGCATTAGTGTTCCAAAACATTTATTATTTTCCTTTTTTGTCATTTTAGCCAATCTGATAGGTGTCAGGTGGTACCTCAGAGTTGTTTTAATTTGCATCTCTCTAATCATTAGAGATTTAGAGCATTTTTTCGTGTAAGAATAGATAGCTTTGGTTTCTTCATCAGAAAACTGCCTGTTCATAGCCTTTGACCATTTCTCAATTGGGGAATGACTTAGATTCTTATAAATTTGATTTAGTTCCCTATATATTTAAAAAATGAGGCCTTCATCAGAAGTATTGGCCACAAAAATTGTTTCCCAGCTTTCTGCCTCCCTTCTAATTTTGGATGCATTGCTTCTGTTTGTACAAAAAATTTTAATTTAATGTAATCAAAATCATCCATTTTGCATTTTATAATATTCTCTATCTCTTGTTTGGTCATAACCTGTTTTCCTTTCCAAATATCTGAAAGGTAGACTATTCCTTTCTCTACTAATTTACCTATGGTATCAACTCTTATGTCTAAATCATGTATCCATTTTGACCTTATTTTAGTATAAGGTGTCAGATTTTGGTCTATGCCTAATTTCTGCCATACTATCTTCCAGTTTTCCCAGCAGTTTTTGTCAAATACTGAATTCCTATCCCAGAAGCTGGAGTCTTTGGGTTTATCAAACACTACATTACTAGTGTCATTTACTACTGTGTTTCCTGTGCCTAGCCTATTCCATTGATCCTCCACTCTATTTTTTAGCCAGTACCAGATAGTTTTGATGACTGCCACTTTATAGTAAAGCTCCAGGTTTGGTACTGCTAACCCACCTTCCTGTGATTTTTTTTCATTATTTCTCTGGATATTCTTGATTTTTTCTTTATCCAGATGAATTTTGTTATTATTTTTTCTAGCTCTATAAAATAATTTTTAGGTAGTCTGATTGGGATGGCACTGAATAAGTATATTAATTTAGGTAGAATTGTCATTTTTACTATATTAGCTCTGCATATCCATGAGCAATTGATATCTTTCCAGTTATTTAGATCTGATTTTATTTGTGTGAAGAGTGTTTGGTAGTTGTGTTCATAGAGTTCCTGGGTTTGTCTTGGCAAGTAGACTCCGAAGTATTTTATATTATCTACCATTACTGTAAATGGAATTTCTCTTTCTGTCTCTTGCTGCTGGACTTTGTTGGTCATGTATAAAAATGCTGATGATTAATGTGGATTTATTTTATATCCTGCTACTTTGCTAAAGTTGTTAATTGTTTCAAGTAATTTTTGAGTTGATTCTCTAGGATTCTCTATACCATCATATCATCTGCAAAGAGTGATAGTTTTGTCTCCTATTGCCTATTCTAATTCCTTTAATTCCTTTTTCTTCTTTGATTGCTAAAGCTAATATTTCTAGTACAATATTAAATAATAGGGGTGATAATGGACATCCCTGTTTCACCCCTAATATTATTGGGAAGGTCTCTAATTTCTCTCCATTGCATATTATGCTTGCTGATGGTTTTAGGTAGATACTGTTTATTATTTTAAGGAAAGCTCCACCTACTCCTAAAATCTCTAGTGTTTTTTTTAGGAATGGGTGCTGTATTTTGTCAAAAGCTTTCTCTAAATCTATTGAGATAATCATTAGTTTTCTTATTGATGTGTTTGATTATGTTGAAAGTTTTCCTAATGTTGAGCCAGCCCTGCATTCCTGGTATAAATTCCACCTGGTCATAGTGTTTTATCCTGGTGATCACTTGCTGTTAATCTCCTTGCTAATATCTTATTTAAGATTTTAGCATCAATATTCATTAGGGAAATTGGTCTATAATTTTCTTTCTCTGTTTTTGCTTTGCCTGGTTTTGGTATCACAACCATATTTGTGTCATAAAATGAATTTGGTAGAACTCTTTCTTCACCTACTTTTCCAAATAATTTGTATAATATTGGAATTAATTGTTCTTTAAATGTTTGGTAAAATTCACCTGTAAACCCATCTGGCCCTGGGGATTTTTTCTTAGGGAGTTCATTAATGGCTTGTGCAATTTCTTTTTCTAATATGGGTTTATTTAAGGATTTTATTTCCTCTTGAGCTAACCTAGGCAGTTTGTATTTTTGTAAATATTCATCCATTTCATTTAGATTGTCAAATTTATTGGCATACAGTTGGGCAAAATAATTCCTAATTATTGCTTTAATTTCTACTTCATTGGTGGTAACATCACCCTTTTCATTTTTGATACTGGCAATTTAGTTTTCTTCTTTCTTTTTTTTAATCAAATTAACCAATATTTTATCTATTTTATTGGTTTTTTCATAAAACCAGCTCTTAGTTTTATTGATTAATTCTATAGTTTTCTTGCTTTTAATCTTATTAATCTCTCCTTTAATTTTCAGGATCTCTAGTTTAGTATCTAATTGGGGCTTTCTAATTTGTTCTTTTTCTAGCTTTTTAAGTTGCATGTCCAATTCATTAATCTACTCTTTCTCTTTTTTATTCATGTAAGCATTTAGAGCTATAAATTTTCCCCTAAGCACTGCTTTGGCTACATCCCATAGATTTTGGTATGTTGTCTCATTATTGTCATTCTCTTGGATATAGTTATTGTTTCTATGATTTGTTGTTTGACCCATTCATTCTTTAGAATGAAATTATTTAGTTTCCAATTGATTTTCATTCTCCTTTTCCATGGCTCTTTCTTACATGTAATTTTTATTGCATCATGATCTGAGAAGGATGCATTTACTATTTCTGCCTTTCTATATTTGACTATGATGTTTTTGTGCCCTAATACATGGTCAATTTTTGAAAATGTGCCATGTACTGCTGAGAAAATGCTGTATTCCTTTCTATCCCCATTCAATTTTCTCCAGACATCTATCATGTCTAACTTTTCTAGTAATCTATTCACCTCTTTCACTTCTTTCTTATTTATTTTTTTTGGCTAGATTTATCTAATTCTGAGAGGGGGAGATTCAGATCCCCCACTAGTATAGTATTACTGTCTAATTCCCCTTGTAACTCATTTAACTTCTCCTCTAAGAATTTCGATGCTATACCACTTGGCGCATACATATTTAATATTGATATTACTTCATTATCTATAGTACCTTTTAGCAAGATGTAGTTTCCTTCCTTATCTCTTTTAATGAGATCTATTTTTGCCTGTGCTTTGTCTGAGATAAAGATTGCTACCCCTGCTTTTTTTACTTTAGCTGAAGCATAAGATATTCTGCTCCAGCCTTTTGCCTTTACTCTGTGTGTATCTCTCTCCTTCAAATGTGTTTCTTGTAAATAGCATATTGTAGCATTCTGGTTTTAAATCCACTCTGCAATTTGCTTCTGTTTTATAGCAGCATTCATCCCATTCACATTCACAGTTATTATTACTAACTGTCTATTCCCCTCCATTCTATTTACCTCCTTTGTATATTTTCCCCCTTCTTTCACCCTATTCCTCCTCACCAACATTTTACTTCTTACCCCTGCCACCCCCAAATCTGCCCTCCCTTTTTATCACCTCCCTCTCTTTTCTTTACCCTTTCTCCCTTGCTTTTGTCCTCCCTTCTATCAGCCCCCCCCTTTCCCTTCCCCTTTTGCTTCCCTAAAGAATGAGCTAAGTTTCTTTATCCCAATGAATGTATATGTTATTCCCTCTTTGAATCAAATCTCATGAGAGTAGGGTTGAAACAATGTTCACCCCTCCTTTCTTTCCCTCTATTGTAATATGTTGTTTTTTCACCTCTTCATATGATATAATTCATCCCATTCCACCTCCCCTTTCTTCTCCTCCCCACAGACTCCCTTTTTTCCCCCCCTCTGTTTAACTTTTTAAACTTCTCTTGAGTCTTGTATGTTGAGATCAAATTTTCTATTCAGTTCTGGTCTTTTCACCAGGAAAGATTGAAAGTCCCCAATGTCATTAAATGTCCATCTTTTCCCTTGAAAGAGAATGCTCAGTTTTGCTGGGTAATAGATTAGTGGCTGCAATTCAAGCTCCTTTGCCTTCCAGAATATCATATTCAAAACCTTGTGGTCCTTTAATGTTGAAGCTGCCAGGTCCTGAGCAATCCTGACTGTGGCTCCATGATATTTAAATTGCTTCTTTCTGACTGCTTGGTGTATTTTCTCCTTCATGTGATAATTCTGGAATTTGGCTACAATATTCCTTGGGGTTTTCCTTTTGGGGTCTCTTTCAGGAGGTGATCGGTGGATTCTTTCAATGATGATTTTATCCTCTGATTCTATGATATCAGGGCAGTTCTCCTTAATAATATCCTCTAATATGGTGTCTAGATTCTTTTTCTGATCATGGCTTTCAGGCAGTCCAATGATTCTCAAATTGTCTCTCCTGGATCTGTTTTCCAGATCAGTTGTCTTTCCAATGAGGTATTTCACATTTTCTTCTATTTTTTCATTCTTTTGATTCTGCTTGACTGATTCCTGTTGTCTCATGGATTCCTTATCTTCCAACTGTCCAATTTTAATTTTTAAGGCATTGTTTTCTTCAGTGAGATTATGCACCTTTTTTCCATTTGGCCAAATGAATTTTTTAAGGCATCGTTTTCTTCAGTGACATTATGCACCTTTTGTTTTTTCCATTTGGCCATTCAATCTTTGTGCTTCCCTTTCCAAACTGCTGATTCTTTTTTCATAGTTTTCTTGTTTTGCTTTCATTTCTCTCCCCATTTTTTCTTCTACCTCTCTCAATTGATTTTTTAAATACTTTTTGAGCTCTTCCAGGAAGGCTTTTTGTTCTTGAGTCCAATTCACCTTTCCTCTTGAGGCTTCACATGTAGGCAATTTGAGGGTATTGTCCTCATCATTGTGTTTGCTTCTTCCCTGTTGATACAGAAGTTCTCAATGGAGAGGGCTCTTTTTTGCTTCTTACTCATTATTGCAGCTTATTTATTTATTTTTTAAGTTGAAGTCTGCTCTGGGGGCACCAGGGTCCCTGTTTTGGGCTTCTTGTGCAGGGGTATAGGTGCTGTTTCACCAGCTTTTTACACTGAGGACTTTAAGTGTGTGCAGTTCCGCCCCCTCCCCACCCCCCCTGCACTTGTCTGAGCACCCTAGTATCACTTGGCCTGGTCGCGCCTGTCCCGTTCGTGGCCCTATAGCTGGCAACTTTCCCTCTCGGTTGGTGCAGGTAGGTTTTTCCACTGTCCTGCTTGGCCACCAGATTTTTGAGCGATGTTCCAGAGGCCTCAGTTGTTCGGCTATGGCCTGCAGCTCCTGCTGACTTTCCCTAACCCCCTCTGTGCTGGGCTGCTGCCCTGCGCTGTGCCTCCCTTTTGCCCGAGTCAGACTGACTTTTTCCTGAAGTCTTCTAAATTATCTCTGGTTGGAAGACTGTGTGTCTCTCTGTCTCTTTGCAGGGTCTGTAGTTTCAGAATCCATCCAGAGGCTTGATTTAATGTTCTTTTTGAGGGAACAGAAGGAGAGCTCAGGCAGCTTGCTGATTCCTCTCCACCATCTTGGCTCCACTATTTTGTTACTTTTAAAGTTAAACTCTGCTCCTGAGTCACAAAGGGCACTGTCACAAGCTTCTTGTGCTGACAGCCAGGAGTCTGATCCCTGGCTTTCTGCTCTGAGGCCTCTGGGGCTCCTGGCTTGCTCACTGCTCTGGGGTGGCCTAGCATAGTCACACCTGTTAGGGACATAGGGGATACCCCAGGTGGCAGATTACCTTCTGCATTGGGGCTGGAGGCCTAACAACTGGCCTTCTGTGCCATTATCCTGCTAAGCCAGAACTGAAGGATCTCAGCTACTTATCTGTACTGTAGCTAAAAAATTTCTGTTGCTTTTCTTCTTCTGTGCTTCACTGGACTCCCTTTTTACCCAAATGACATCGGCCTTTCCTGAAGTCTTTCTAAGTTATTTTAAGCTGGAAGATTATTTTGCTCCATGTTTTTATAGGTTCTGTAGCTCCTGAATCCATTTAGAGGCTTGATTTAATGTTGTTTCTGAGGAAAACTGGGGAGAGCTCAGGCCACATCCTGGATTCTTTCTGCCATGTTCATCACTTTGCTTTTGTGAACCTCAATTTCCTTATCTGTCACATAGGATTAAAAAGCCTTTCCTGGACTGCTTCACAGTGCTGTTGAGGACCAAATGAGAATGTTTATGAAAGTGTAAGTGTAAATTATAAAACACTAAACATAAAAAAGTGAAGTATTGTTATAACTCTGATGTCTCCCTCTAGAGTAGCAAAGGAGACTTATGATATTCCACGGAAATAAAACTGGAACATCTCTGAGAGGCTGCTCCTTACCACACAAAATGAAGAGACAAAAACAGATGATACAGGAACTTAATGATGAAATCAATATGAATTCTTTACTTTCAGAGCCATCTAGTGGTCGAATAGCAGTCTTTACTCCCTCAGAAAGTAGGAATATAGGATTTCTACCTGTAAAGGACCTTATTTAAAGATCATTAGGTATAACTGTCAAGGCTGAAGTCAGAACCTTCATTTAAAAGAATCCATTTAAAGCTGATAAGCTAATCCACTGTTAGTGGAGTTGTGCAAATATCCAACCATTCTGGAGAGCAATTCAGAACTATGGCCAAAGGGCTATAGAATTGTGCATATCCTTTGATCCTGCAATACCATTGTTAGGTTTGTATGCCAAAGACATCCCCCAAAAGAGAAAAAACCCTATTTGTGCAAAAATATTTATAGCAACTCTTTTTGTAGTGGCTAATAATTGGAAATCAAAGGAATTCCATCAATTGGGGAATGGCTAAACAAACTGTGGTATATGATGGTGATCAAATATTATTGTGCAATAAGAAATTACAGGCATGATGACTTTAGAAAATCTTGGAAAGATATGTATGAAATTGTGTATAGTAAAGTGAGCAGAACCAAGGGAACATTGTGCACAGAGACAGCAATATTGTTTGATGGAGAACTGTGAATGACTGACTATTCTCAACAATACAGTGATCCTAGACAATCTCAAAGGACTATTAATGAAACATACTATCCACCTCCAAAGAAAGAACTGATATTGATGGAACAGACTGAAGCATGCTATTTTTCACATTGTTACTTTTTTATGATTAAGTTTGCTTATACAAAATGATAAGTATGGTGATATTTTACAGTCCCATATCAAATTGTCTGCCTCCTTGGGGAGGGGGAGAGGGTCAGAATTATTCTCTAATACTACTCTACGGTATTATGGAAATGTTTGTTTCATTTAAGTTCATAAAAAAATAAATACTTTAGGGGCAGCTAGGTGATGCAGTGGATAGAGCACCAGCCCTGAATTCAGGAGGACCTGAGTTCAAATCCAGCCTCAGACACTTAACAATCACTAGCTGTGTGACCCTGGGCAAGTCACTTATCCACAACTGCCTCACCAAAAAAAAACTTTAAAAAATAAATTCAAAAATAAAATAATCCATTTATCACCAATCCCAGCAGAGATAAACATTGTTATGGAGTACCCTTTTAGAGAGACAAGGTTCAAAAAGTTTTCACATAAAGAATACAACATGAACTCAGGACACAATCACTCTGAAAAACATCCAAATAACACCATAGGAAAATGCCCAGAGCAGCAAAACTCACAGAAGAATGTGCTGGAATCATCTTAGAACCAAGAATGGCTTGGAAGGTAGGAAGAAGGAAGCTGCTGTGCTGATACAGGAGTTGAGCCCAACCCCACAGTCACCCTGACATAGATCCAGTCCCAGGAAGGCCTCACCAGAAAAGCAGACCCCCATAGCCACTGAATCAGCTGAAGCACCAGTGTTGTCTGGAACTAAGCTCACAGTCTGGTGAGTGGGCTGAGCCCTGGACAGTGGGGAGACTACAGGGGTCTATGCTGGTTCTGAGGCAAAACTTGCATTTTACACCCCTGCTGAGAACCAGGAGGTAGGCTCAAGTAGCAGTGGCCCAGGTGGGGAACGGACACAGGCTTGTTGGAGCTAACAACCACAACACACAAAGCTGGTTGATTAGTAAGTTCCTCTGGGGTCATCTAAGGACCACGGAACAGGCCAGGCAAGTGAAGAACCTGATTCTCCTTAAATCATACCACCTGGGACTTCTGAAGCTTGGGATACTGCAGCCTGGAAACAGTGCCCCACTTTAAGGAGCTAAAAGTCTAGTAAAAGAAAGGCAAGATGAGCTGACAGAGAAAGGTGAGAACCAAAGAAAGTTTCTTCAGTAACAAGGAAGACCAAGGGGCAATCTCAGAGGAAGATGTCAACATCAGAGCCCCTAAATCTAAAGCTTCCAAGAAAAATACAAATTGAACTCAGGTCATAGAGGTGCTAAAAAAGGACTTTGAAGATAAAATTAGAGAGGTAGAGGAAAAAATAGAAAGAGAAATTAGGGTGATGCAGGAAAGACATGAGAAAAAAGTCAACAGCTTGAAAAGTGAAATTGACCAAATGGAAAAGGAGGTACAAAAGCTCTCTGATGAAAATAATTGCCTAAGAATTAGGATTGAACAAATGGAAGCCAATGACTTTATGAGAAACCAAGACACAAAGCAAATCCAAATGAAGAAAAAAATAGAGGGCAATGTGAAATATCTTCTGGGAGAAACTGCTGACCTGGAAAATAGGTCCAGGAGAGATAATTTGAAAATTATTGGTCTACCTGAAAACCATGATCAAGGAAAGAGCTTAGACACCATCTTCCAAGATATTCTCAGGTCAAATTGCCCTGAAATTCTAGAAGAAGAAGCTAAAATAGAAATTGAAAGAATCCACCAAACACCTTCAGAAAGAGATCCCAAAAGGAAAACTCCTAGGAATATTATAGCCAAATTCCATAGCTCTCAGATCAGGGAGAAAATATTGCAAGCTGCCAAAAAGAAAGAATTCAAGTACTGTGGAGCCCCAGTCAGGATAGCACAAGATCTAGCAGCTTCTACATTAAAGGACTGGAGGGCATGGAATATGATATTCTAAAGGGCAAAGGAAATGGGATTACAACCAAGAATCACCTACCCAGCAAAACTCAGCATTATCTTTCCACAGAAAAAATGGGACTTTAATGAAAAAGAAGACTTTCAGATATTTGTGATGAAAAGACCTGAACTGAATGGCAAATTTGACTTTCAAATACAAGACCCTAGAGAACCATAAAAACATTGAAGATGGAGGACATACCTGGAGTCGTACAGTGGGTGACTGTCTTGTGTCAGTTTTTGGCTGGGATCCCCCTGGGTCCAGGGGTGATGCTTGTCACTTATCTCAGTGATGACATCTTCAGGGTTAAATTGAGGGGTGAATGGAATTCATTGGGGGAGGGGGAAGGGCAGAAGTGAAATCCTACATGAAAGTAACAGGAAAAGGCTTATGGAATTGGGGAAGAGATGGGAGAGGAGCAGGGCAGTAAATGAATTTTACACTCATCAGAAAAGGCTCAAAGACCTTAAACTCATCAGAGCTGCCTCAAGGAGGGACTAACAGACACACCCAACTGGGTGGAGTAATATATTTAATCTTGACAGTAAATGAACCTAACACTCATCAGAATTGGTCCAAAGACCTCAATCTCATTAGAATTGGCTAACAGAGGGAATAAAAATAGGAGGGGAAGGGGATAAAGAGAGAGGGGCCAAAGAAGGAAGGGCAGAGTGGGGGAGGGGACAGACAGAAGCAAATCCCTTTTGAAGAGTGATAGGATGAAAGAAGATGGATAATAGAATAAATATCATGGGGAAAGGAATAGGATGGAAGGGAAACAGTTGACAATAGTAATCATGAAAAAGAGAAAAGGGGGGAGCAATTGCACAAAAAATATTTATAGCAACTCTTGGTGGAGGCTAAGAATTGAGAATCAAGGCCATGTCCATCAATTGGGGAATGATGGAAAAAGCTGTGTTATCTGATTGTAGTGGAATGGTCTTGTGCTACAGGAAATGACAAACAGGATGATCCCCAAAAAACCTGGAAAGACTAATGAACATTGATCTATAGTGAAGTGTGCAGAGCTGGGAGGACATTGTGCGTAGTGAGCAATTGTGAATGACTTTACTACTCTCAGCAGTGCAATGATCCAAGACAATCCCAAGAAACTAATGAGGAAGCTTATTATAAACCCCTATAGAAAGAACTGATAAAAAGAACACTTGAGGATTGTACATATATAACCTGATTGTGATCTTGTGGAGGGGGGAGGAAAGGGAGGGAGGGAGGGAGGGAGAAAATTTTGGAACTCTAAATCTTATTAAAATGAATGTTGATGGAAGATAGTATGGCAGAAATTAGGCATAGACCAACATCTTACACCTTATACTAAAATAAGGTCAAAATGGATGCATGATTTAGACATAAGAGGTGATACCATAGGTAAATTAGGAGAGAAAGGAATAGTCTACCTTTCAGATCTTTGGAAAGGAAAACAGTTTATGACCAAACAAGAGACAGAGTATATTATAAAATGCAAAATGGATGATTTTGATTACATTAAATTAAAAAATTTTTGTACAAACAGAAGCAATGCATCCAAAATTAGAAGGGAGGCAGAAAGCTGGGAAACAATTTTTGTGGCCAGTGCTTCTGATAAAGGCCTCATCTCTAAAATATATAGGGAACTAAATCAAATTTATAAGAATCCAAGTCATTCCCCAATTGAGAAATGGTCAAAGGCTATGAAGAGGCAGTTTTCTGATGAAGAAACGAAACCTACCTATTCTCATATGAAAAAATGCTCTAAATCACTATTGATTAGAGAAATGCAAATTAAAACAACTCTGAGGTACCACCTGACACCTATCAGATTGGCTAAAATGACAAAAAAGGAAAATAATAAATGTTGGAGAAGCTGTGGAAAAATTGGAACACTAATGCATTGTTGGTGGAGCTGTGGACTGATCCAACCATTCTGGAGAACAATTTGGAATTATGCCCAAAGGGCGATAAAGCTGTCCATACCCTTTGACCCAGCAATACCACTTTTGGGTCTTTTGCCCAAAGAAATCATGGAAAGGGGGAAAGGACCCACATATATAAAAATATTTATAACTGCTCTTTATGTGGTGGCAAGGAATTGGAAGTGGAGGGGATGCCCATCAATTGGGGAATGGCTGGACAAGTTGTGGTATATGAATACAATGGAATACTATTGTGCTGTAAGAAACAATGAGCCGGGGGCAGTTAGATGGTGCAGTGGATAAGCACAGGCCCTGGATTCAGGAGTACCTGAGTTCAAATCTGGCCTCAGACACTTACTAGCTCTGTGACCCTGGGCAAGTCACTTAACCCCAATTGCCTCACCAAAGAAAGAAAAAAAGAAAGAAAGAAACAACGAGCAGGAGGAGTTCAGAGAAACCTGGAGGGTCTTGGGTGGGCTGATGATGAGTGAGATGAGCAGAACCAGAAGAACATTGTACACAGTATCATCAACATTGAGTGTTGATCTACTGTGATGGACTATATTCTTCTCACCAATGCAATGGTACAGAAGAGTTCCAGGCAACACATGATAGAAGAAGATCTCCAAATCCAAGAAAAAAAAAAAGAACTGTGGAGCATAGATGCTGAATGAACCATACTATTTCTTTTGTTTTTGGTGCTATTGTTTTTTCTATTTTGAGGTTTTTCATCATTGCTCTGATTCTTCTCTTATAACATGACTAATGCAGAAATAGGATTAATGTTATTATGTGTATATATATATATATATATATATATATATATATATATATATATATATATATATATATATAAAACCTATATCAGATTACCTGCTGTCTAGGGGAGGGGGGAGGGAGGGAGGGAGGGAGAAGAAAAATCTGAAATTGGAAAGCCTGTATAAACAAAAGTTGAGAACTATCTTTACATGTAACGAGAAAAAATAAAATACTTTATTAATTAAAAAAAAAAGAAAATGAATGTTGAAAACTACCCTTACATGTAACTGGAAAATAAAATAAATGTTTGTTGCTTAAAAAAAAAAAAGAATACAACCTTAGGCTGACACAACCAAATAAGTTGGTGTGGAGGAATCCTGACATTTTGGATCCCATTCATGACTATCATGATCTATGGAAATCATCCAATCCCAGTGTCTTCTTTCTTTATTTGGGAAGAAAGCTGTAGCATAGGAGGAAAGACACAGATCTAGAAGTCAAAACAACATCCTTGTTGCCACCATATCATCTCCATGTGAGAGATAGTATAGAGGCAGGGTTGAATTACTTATGGCTAGTCATTGTTCCCTTAACCCCTTCACCTGGAACTCTGCAAACTGTGATCATAAAAATGGGAGTCAGAAGTAGAGGAGAGACTTTCTACCTTCTGTTCAAGAGCTGATGGGTTAGTAGGTGAGATTACAGAGTAGCCAGATGAAGCTTTAGATTTTTTACCCTCACTTGCCTCTTGAAGAGTGATTGACCCCAGGTTTATATCTCATGGAGGTGTTACATAGTATATTCTACCTTTAAAAGTGTACTAAACTCAAGGGAAGGAACTTGTCTTACTCCTCTCCCTATCTCTACTTCAGCTCAGGAAGCCCTTTCCTTGCAAATTACGTGTTCCCCAATTGCTTGACATTATTGTTAATATTTATGTAGCTGTTTTCACCTTTATGTGAAAGAAAATTCATCAACCACTAATTCTTGGCCTTGTGTGATTAATGATAGCAATGGCCAGAAATTTGAAAAGTTTTGACCCATGTAAAGAGACACAATATAAACACAATCTTGGTTTAGCAGCTGTGGTGTGAAGAGGGAAGAAAGTAGAAATCATCCCATTTGGAAACCCCACCCAACAAAATAGGCAGATTTATATCATAACCCTAAATATGTTTGTTTCCATAAACAAAAGTTTTTGAAGCCAACTTTATATATTTATACATATGTAAACATAGTAGAGATGAGAAAAGAATAGGCATACCTGAGAAATGGGAGTTCTTGCTACCTACAGTGTACCCACTCATTTTAACCCCTTGGTGTAAGAACAATATTACTCCATTCTCTGATATTCCCAAGTGAGGAGGGCTTACACCTACGTGAGGAATTCCAGCATTCAACTCAATTCCTGTCTATTCCTCCTCCATGTTAGCAATGGGAACTTCCCTGAAAGAAAAACATCCTCAAACTACAACTGCATGTGGAATGTGCATTTAGCATGCTACAAGTGAGAGCCATCATGTTTGATTTTACATCTACATTTTCATACACTTGCATGTGTATATGTTATCATCTCTCCCAATACAATGTAAGCTTCTTGAAGTAAGGAACTGTTTAATTTGTTGCTTTGCAATCCTAGAGATTACCAAAGTGTCTTTTAAAATTAAATAATTTTTTTTAGTTTTCAAAATTTGTTTACATAAGATTTCCAATTTTAAATTTTTCTCCCTCCTTCCCCCTAGACAGCAGGTAATCTTATATAGGTTATATATATATATATATATATATATATATATATGTATATATATATATACACACACACACATATATAATAACATTAAACATATTTCTGCATTAGTCATGTTATAAGAGAAGAATCAGAGCAAAAGGGAAAAACCTCAAAAAAGAAAAAGCACCAAGAAGAAAAGAAATAGTATGGTCCAATCAGCATCCATAATCCACAGTTCCTTTTTTTTCTGGATTTGGAAAGCCTTTTCCATCATGAGTTCCCTGGAACTCTCTTGTACTGTTGGATTGGTGAGAAGAATCTAGTCTATCACAGTTGATCAACATGTAATGTTGATGATACTGTGTATAATGTTCTTCTGACTGCTAGTCTCACTCATCATAAGTTCATGCAAGTCCTTCCAGGTCTCTCTGAACTCGTCCTGCTTATCCTTTCTTACAACACAATAGAATTCCATTGCATTCATATACCACAACTTGTTCAGCCATTCCCTAATTGATGGGCATCCCCTCAATTTCCAATTCCTTGCTACCACAAAAAGAGCAACTATAAATATTTTTGTACATGTGAGTCCTTTTCCCTTTTCTATGATCTCCTTGGGAAAATGACCCAACGGTGGTATTGGTGGGTCAAAGGGTATGCATAGCTTTTTAGCTCTTTGGGCATAATTCCAAATTGCTCTCCATAATGGTTGGATCAGTTCACAGCTCCACCAACAATGCATTAGTGTTCCAATTTTCCCACAGCTTCTCCAACATTTATTATTTTCCTTTTTTGTCATATTAGCCAATCTGATAAATGTCAAGTGGTACCTCAGAGTTGTTTTAATTTGAATTTCTCTAATCAATAGTGATTTAGAGCATTTTTTCATATGGGAATAGATAGCTTTGATTTCTTCATCAGAAAACTGCCTGTTCATATCCTTTGACCATTTCTCAATTGGGGAATTACTTGGATTCTTATAAATTTGATTTAGTTCCCTGTATATTTTAGAAATGAGGCCTTTATCAGAAGTACCGGCCATAAAAATTGTTTCCCAGCTTTCTGCCTCCCTTCTAATTTTGGATGCATTGCTTCTGTTTGTACAAACCCTTTTTAATTTAATGTAATCAAAATCATCCATTATGCATTTCATAATATTCTCTGTCTCTTGTTTGGTCATAACCTGTTCTCCTTTCCAAAGATCTGAAAGGTAGCCTATTCCTTTCTCTTTTAATTTACCTATGGTATCACCTCTTATGTCTAAATCATGTACCCATTTTGACCTTATTTTAGTATAAGGTATAAGATGTTGGTCTATGCCTAATTTCTGCCATACTGTTTTCCAGTTTTCCCAGCAGATTTTGTCAAATATTGAATTCCTATCCCAGAAGCTGGAGTCTTTGGGTTTATCAAACAGTACATTACAAAAGTAATTTACTACTGTGTCTCCTGTGCCTAGCCTATTCCATTGATCCTCCAGTCTATTTCTTAGCCAGTACCAGATAGTTTTGATGCCTGCCGCTTAATAGTAGAGCTTCATATTTTGTAGAGTGAATCCACCTTCCTTGTCCTGTATATTTTTTTCATTATTTACCTTGATATTCTTGACTTTTTGTTTTTCCAGATGAATTTTGTTATTATTTTTTCTAGCTCTATAAAATAATTTTAGGTAGTCTGATTGGGATGGCACTGAATAAGTAAATTAATTTAGGTAGAATTGTCATTTTTATTATATTAGCTCAGTCTATCCATAAGCAATTGATATCTTTCCAATTATTTAGATCTGATTTTATTTCTGTGAAAAGTGTTTGGTAATTGTGTTCATAGAGTTCCTGGGTTTGTCCTGACAAGCAGACTCCCAAATATTTTATATTATCTATCGTTACTTTAAATGGAATTTCTCTTTCTATCTCTTGCTGCTGGACTTTGTTGGTCATGTATAGAAATGCTGATGATTTATGTGGATTTATTTTATATCCTGCTACTTTGCTAAAGTTGTTAATTGTTTCAAGTAATTTTTGAGTTGATTATCTAGGATTCTCTAAGTATACCATCATATCATCTGCAAAAGGTGATAGTTTTTTTCCTCCTTGCCTATTCTAATTCCTTTAATTCCTTTTTCTTCTCTGATTGCTAAAGCTAACATTTCTAATACAATATTAAATAATAATAATATAATGATAATAATAATTGATAATAATAATAATAATAATATAAGTGATAATGGACATCCCTGTTTCACCCCTGATCTTATTGGGAATGCCTCCCATTAATTAGGATTGGGTGCTGTATTTTCTCTGCATCTATTGAGAAAATCATATGATTTTGGTTTGTTTTCTTATTGATGTGGTTGATTGTGTTAATAGTTTTCCTAATGTTGAACCACCCCTGCATTCCTGGTATAAATCCCACATGTGAAGTGTATTATCCTGGTGATCACTTGCTGTAATCTCCTTGCTAATATCTTACTTAAGATTTTAGCATCAATATTCATTAGGGAAATTGGTCTATAATTTTCTTTCTCTGTTTTGGCTCTGCCTGGTTTTGGTATCACCACCATATTTGTGTCATAAAAAGAATGTGGTAGAACTCCTTCTTCACCTATTTTTCCAAATAATTTGTATAATATTGGAATTAATTGTTCTTTAAATGTTTGGTAGAATTCATCTGTAAACCCATCTGACCCTAAGGATTTTTTTTTAGGGAGTTCATTAATGGCTTGTTCAATTTATTTTTCTAATATGTGCTTATTTAAGGATTTTATTTCCTCTTCAGTTAACTTGGGCACTTTGTATTTTTGTAAGTATTTATCCATTTCATTTAGATTGTCAAATTTATTGGCATACAGTTGGGCAAAATAGTTCCTAATAATTGCTTTAATTTCCACTTCATTGGTGGTAACATCACCCTTTTCATTTTTGATACTGGTAATTTGGTTTTCTTCTTTCTTTTTTTTTTAATCAAATTAACCAGTGGTTTATCTATTTTATTCAATTTTATTAATTTCTCCTTTAATTTTCCAGATTTCTAATTTAGTATTTAATTGGGGATTTCTAATTTGTTCTTTTTCTAGCTTTTTAAGTTACATGCCCAATTCATTGTATCTCTTCTTTTTCTTTTTTTATTCAGGTAAGCATTTAGAGCTATAAAATTTCCCCTAAGCACTGCTTTGGCTGCATCCAATAGATTTTGGTATGTTGTGTCATTATTGTCATTCTCTTGGATAAATTTATTGATTGTTTCTATGATTTGTTGTTTGACCTATTCATTCTTTAGAATGAAATTATTTGGTTTCTAATTGATTTTCAGTCTACCTTTCCATGGCTCTTTATTACATGTAATTTTTATTGCATCATGATCTAACAAGGATGCATTTACTATTTCTGCCTTTCTACAGTGGACTATGATGTTTTTGTGCCCTGATACATAGTCAATTTTTGAAAATGTGCCATATACTCCTGAGAAAAATGTATATGCCTTTCTATCCCCATTCAGTTTTCTCCAGACATCTATTATGTCTAATTTTCTAGTATTCTATTCACCTCTTTCACTTATTTCTTATTTATTTTGTGGCTAGATTTATCTAATTCTGAGAGGGGGAGATTCAGATCCTCCACTAGTATAGTATTACTGTGTATTTCCTCTTGTAATTCATTTAACTTCTCCTCTAGTAATTTGGATGCTATATCTATACTACCTTTTAGCAAGATGTAGTTTCCTTCTGTAAAGAATTAATTGTTATTGAAGTTTTTATGACCCCATCTTTTGGCTAGAATTTAAAAAACAAAAAACAAAAAACCTTGGTGCGAACTTGCCTGGGGCTCCACAAACCACAAAGTGCTCCACCAACTGGTTGTAGCCATCGCCATGGCACTGGCACCACACATCATCATCACTCGCCAATGTCTACATGGGCCTGGAAAAATTATAATGATCGGAAGCCCAGTGAGGGCAGTCATGTGACTATCAGAGCAGACAGCCAATTGGCTGGGGATAGTGTGTGGTCAGCCTGGGGTCTGCTGGGAAGAAGGGAGGTTTTTGGCCCTTCTAGCTTGAGGCTGGAAGGCGATAGGATGCTGCTGTGTGTTCTCAGCTGATTCCTGGGCGGTAGTGTTGTTCAGGGCATATCATTTCCCTTTCCCCATTTTATTTCCTTTCCTTTAATCCTACTGATTGTGTTGGTGTTTTTTTAATTTCGTTCTTTTTAAATAAATCCTGTTCTGTTTTGAGGGAGGCAGTTGGTCTCCTTCCTTGCCCAGATATTGTGGTGAGCTGCCTAGCTAACACTCCCCAATTAAAAATTGGTCCCTACACTTCCTTATATCTTTTAATTAGATCTATTTTTGCCATTGCTTTGTCTGAGATAAGGATTGGTATTTGTCTGCTTTAAATGTGTTTCTTGAAAACAGCATATTGTAGGATTCTGTTTTTTAATCCACTCTGCAATTCATTTCTGTTTTATGGCAGAGTTCATCACATTCACATTCACAGTTATTATTTCTAGCTGTCTATTCCCCCTCCATTCTGTTTACCCCCTTTGTACTCCCCCCTTCTTTCACCATATTCCTGCTCACCAACATCTTCCTTCTTACCCCTGCCTCCCCCAATCTGCCCTTCCTTTATATCACCCCCTCCCTTTTCTTTACCCTTTTCTCTCTTGCTTTTGCCCTCCCTCCTATCAGCCTCCCCTTTCCCCTTACCCTTTTACTTCCCTAAATAATAAGCTAAGTTTCTTTATCCAAATGAACATATATGTTATTCACTCTTTGAATCAAATCTAGTGAGAGTAGGGTTGAAATAATGCTCAACCCTCCCTTCTTTCCCTATATTGTAATAGGTATTTTTCACCTCTTCATATGATGTAATTCACTCCATTCCACTTCCCCTTTCCTCTTCTCCACATTAACTCCCTTTTTAACCCCTTAATTTTCTTGATATCATCACATCAAACACAGTTTATATTTATACCCTGTGTATAATCCTTCTGTATGCCCAAATACATATACAGTTCTCAAGAGTTATAAGTATTATATTCCCATGTAGGGATGTAAACAGTTTAACCTTATTGAGTAATTTTCCCCCGTTTACCTTTATAAATGTCTCTTGAGTCTTGTATGTTAAGATCAACTTTTCTATTCACTTCTGGTCTTTTCATTAGGAAGCCTTGAAAGTCCCCAGTGTCATTGAATGTCCATCTTTTCCCCTGAAAGAGAATGCTCAGTTTTGCTGGGTAATAGATTCTTGGCTGCAATCCAAGCTCCTTTGCCTTCCGGAATATCATATTCCAAGCCTTGCAATCCTTTAATGTTGAAGCTGCCAGGTCCTGTGCAACCCTGACTGTGCTCCATGATATATTTTTTGTGTGTGGGGGGCAATGGGGGTTAAGTGACTTGCCCAGGGTCACACAGCTAGTAAGTGTCAAGTGTCTGAGGCCGGATTTGAACTCAGGTACTCCTGAATCCAGGGCTGGTGCTCTATCCACTGCGCCACCTAGCTGCCCTCCTCCATGATATTTAAATTGCTTCTTTCTGGCTATTTGGAGTATTTTCTCCTTCACCTGATAATTCCAGAATTTGGCTACAATATTCCTTGTAGTTTTCCTTTTGGGGTATCTTTCAGGAGGTGATCAGTGGATTCTTTCAATGATGATTTTATCCTCTGATTCTATAATATCAGGGCAGTTCTCCTCAAAAATTTCCTAGAATATGGTGTCTAGACTCTTTTTCTGATCATGGCTTTCAGGCAGTCCAATGATTCTCAAATTGTCTCTCCTGGATCTGTTATCCATGTCAGTTGTCTTTCCAATGAGGTATTTCACATTTTCTCCTATTTTTTCATTCTTTTGATTTTGTTTGACTGATTCCTACTGTCTCATGGGTTCATTATCTTCCAACTGTCCAATTTTAATTTTTAAGGCATTGTTTTCTTCAGTCAATCTTTGTGCTTCCTTTTCCAAGCTGCTGATTCTTTTTTCATAATTTTCTTGTGTTGCTTTCATTTCTCTCCCCATTTCTCTCAACTGATTTTAAAAATCCTTTTTGAGCTCTTCCAAGAAGACTTTTTGTTCTTGAGACCAATTCATCTTCCCTCTTGAGGCTTCACGTTTAGGCAATTTGGGAGTATTGTCCTCATCTGAGTTTGTGTTTGTCTCTTCCCTGACCATACAGAATCTCTCAATGGTGAGAGCTCTTTTTTTGTTTCTTGCTCATTATTTATTTATTTATTTATTTATTTTATTAAGTTGAGGTCTGCTCTGGGGGCACTAGGGTCCTTGTTTCAAGGTTCTTGTGCTGGGGTGTAGGGGGTGTGTCACTGGCTTTCTACACTGAGGCCTCTATGGCTTGTGCATTTCTCACCAACCTGGGCTTGCTGGCTGCACTGGGATCAGTAGGCCTGGTTGTGATTGTCCTATGGGTGGCCCTCCAGCTGGCAGCAGATTATACACAGGATTTCACCACTTTCCTGCTGTGCCACCAGCTTATTGAGCCAGGATCCAGGGCTCAGTTGCTCGGCTGTGGCCCACAGTTCCTGATGACTTGCCCTGACCCATTCTGTGTTGCACAGCCCCGACGATGCACTGCTCCTTCCTTTTGCCCCAGAACGACCTTTTCTGAAGTCTTCTAAATTATCTCTGGTTGGAAGACTGTGTCTCTCTGTGTCTTTGCAGGTTCTGTAGTTTCAGAATCCATCTAGAGAATTGATTTAATGTTCTTTTTGAGGGAACAGAAGGAGAGCTCAAGTGATTTGCTGGCTACTCTCCATCATCTTGGCTCCACCCACCCAAAGTGTCTTTTTAAGGAAGGCTTGATTTTTTTTTTCAGATAAGAATAGTTCCTTTTATTTTATTTTATAACATAGTTCAAGCATTTTGTAAAGCTTAAAGTAATATATAAATGGCAGTTTTCGTTATCCTTATCATCATTACAAGTTAATGACATTAGATCAAAAATCCCCTTATTTCCAACATTCATTTTTGTACAATTTTAATTTCCAAAATTTTCTCCCTCTTTCCCACCCTACCCCCTGCTTAAGACAGCAAGCAATCTGACAATCATGTTAAGCATATTTTCACATTACTCATGTGAAATAAAAATCAGAACAAAGGAGAAAAAACTATTAGAAAAAAAATTAGGCTTATATTTTTCCTAATATTGAACCAGCCCTGAATTCCTGGAATAAATCCCACCTGGTCATAGTGAATTATATTGAAGATAAATTTCTTTAATCCCTTTGCTAATATTTGATTTTAAAAATTTGCACCAATATTTATTAAGAAAATTGGTCTATAATTTTCTTTCTCTGTTTTGGCTCTTTCTGGTTTAGGTATCAGCACCATATTTGTCTCATAAAAGAATTTGGTAGAACTACTTCCATTTCTACTCTTCTAAATAGTTTACATAATACTGGAATTAATTGTTCTTTAAATGTTTGGTAGAATTCTCTTGTAAACCCATCTGGTCCTGAAGATTTTTCTTAAGAAGTTCATTGATGGCTTGTTCCATTTCCTTTTCTAAAATGGAGTTATGCAAATATTTTTTTCCTCTTCTGTTAATCTGGGCAACTTATATTTTTGTGAATATTAATCCATTTCACTTAGATTGGCAGATTGTTGGCACATAGTTAGGTAAAATAATTCCTGTTTCTTGCTTTAAATTCTTCTTCATTGGTGGTGAATTCACCATTTTCATTTTTGATAGTGGCAATTTGGTTTTCTCCTTTTTTTTTTTTTGGTGGGGCAATGAGGGTTAAGTGATTTGTCTAGGGTCAGACAGCTAGTAAGTGTCAAGCTTTTGAGGCCAGATTTGAACTCAGGTCCTCCTGAATCCAGGGCCATTGTTTTTTCCACTGTGCACCTAGCTGCCCAAATGAGTTGTCAGGTATTATTGTTGTCATGGTGGTATAGTCATTTTAGTGGTGTCTGACTCTTCTTGATCCCATTTGGGGTTTTCTTTTTTGTGGGGCAATGAGGGTTAAGTGACTGGCCCATGTCACACAACTAGTAAGTGTCAAGTGTCTGAGGTCGGATTTGAACTCAGGTCCTCCTGAATCCAGGGCCAATGCTTTATCCACTTCGCCACCTAGCTGCCCCTGTTTTCTTTTTTAAATTAATCCAATCTTTGTCTATTTTATTGTTGTTTTTTCATAAAACCATCCCTTAGTTTTATTTATTAACTCAATGATTTTCTTACTTTCCACTTTATTAATTTCTCTTTTGATTATCAGAATTTCTAATTTAGTATTTAATTGGGGATATTTAATTTACTCTTTTTCTAGTTTTTTTTACTTGCACAGAAATGTCTCACTTCTAATAGATGCTTAATAAATATTTGTTGATTGATAGATTCATAATTGAATCACTTCTCACTGGCTATATGCAAGAAAAGTACAAGAACTGACAGTTTCTACCAAGTTTTTTTTTAATTTCATATTTTGCAGAGCCAAGATGTCAGAGAGAAGACAGGAAGTTTTTCTTAATATTTATTTATTTATTTATTCATTCATTCATTTAGTCATCTATTTATTTATATTTTTATTCATTCATTAATTCATTTACTTATTCATTCATTCATTCATTCATCCATCCATCGATCCATCCATTCATTCTTTCATTCATTGAATCATTTATCTACTATCTTTTTATTTATTTATTCATTCACTCAAGTAAAAAAAGTGGAAAATGCAAAATAGCATGCTTCAGTCTGTGTTCTTTCAATATCAGTTCTTTCTGTGGTGGTGGATATTATGCTTTACCATTGGTCCTTTGGGATGGTCTTGAATCATTGTATTGTTGAGAGTAGTTAAGTCAAGAATCCAGGAAGTTGTTTGAGTTCTTGCAAGTTTCCCTCAAAAACCCCATTAAATCCAACCTCTAAATGGATTCTGGAGTTATAGAACATACCAAAAGACAGAGACACAATCTTCCAACTGGAGATAATTTAGAAGCTTTCAGAAATGGTCAGTCTCACTTGGGCAAAAAGGGAGCTCAGTGGAGCTCAGCACAACACAGCATGGATGGGGTTTAGGCAAGTCAGCAGGAAGTGCTTAGCCACAGCAAAGATCAGAAGCTGAGGTCCCTTGGTCATGGTTCAGAAGGCTTGTGGTGCAGCAGGGCAGTTGTGAGACCTTCCAGCCCCAACTTAGAGGGTAAACTATCATCTAGAGAACCACCCACAGGATAGGCACAACTAGGCTAAACCATACCAGTATAGGGAGGAAGCCCAGGGTTGTGAGGAATCCACAAGCCTCACAAGCCTCAGAACAGAAAGCCAGTGACAATGCCCCTATCCCCCAGCACAAGAAACTTGCAACAGTAGCTCCTGTGGCCCAGGAACAGACTTCAACTTTATAAGTAAAAAAAAAAAAAGGCTACAACATTAGTAAGAAACAGAAAAGGGCCCTTACCATTGACAGCTTCTTTGGTGACAGGGAATAATCAAACATAAACTTAGATGAGGATAACACTGTCAAAATTGGTCTTAAGATCAAAAAGCCTTCTTGGAAGACCTCAAAAATCATTTAAAAAATCGAATGAGGGATAATTACTCCAAAAAAATTCCAAATACACCCATAAGACAACTCCTGAAGAAGTATAACCCACAAAATGACATGCTAAGATTATTTTCCAGCCAAAGATGACTTAGAAGTTCATCAGGAGGGGGTTGCCATGTTGGGCTGGGAGTGAAGTCCAACCTCGCACTGACACAGATTCAGCCCCAGGCAGGCTATGCCAGGAGAAATTTACCCCTGAGCCTCTGAATCAGCTGCTGTACAGGCATCTTCTGGAACTAAGCTCACAGTCTGGTGAGAAGGCTGAATGACTGGCCAGGGTGGGAAGAATACAAGGGTGTCTGTAGAAGCTGAGGAGGAATTTAATTTTCCTAACCCAGCTGGGAACCAAGAAGAAATCTTGAGTGGTGGCAGCCCATGTTGGGGGGTAACAGGCTCGTTGGAGCTAATAACCATAGCAAACAAAATTGTGTTGTCTGGTTAATTAGCAAGTTGTCCTGGGGTTATTTACAGACCTGAGCATAGTCCAGGAGCACAATAAAGCAAATCCAAATGAAAAAAAAAAAAAGAATAGAGGGCAATATGAAATATCTTCTTGGAAAAACTGCTGACCTGGCAAATAGATCCAGGAGAGATCATTTGAAAATTATTGAACTACCTGAAAACCATGATCAAAATAAGAGTTTAGACATCACCTTCCAAGAGATTGTCAGGGAAAATTGCCCTGATGTTCTAGAAGTAAAAGGTAAAATACAAATTGAAAGAATCCACCAATAACCTCCTGAAAGACATCCCAAAAGGAAAACTCCTAGGAATATTATAGCCAAATTTCAGAGCTCCCAGGTCAAGGAGAAAATATTGTAAGCAGCCACAAAGAAACAATTCAAATACTGTGGAGCCACAGTCAGGATAGTACAGGATCTAGCAGCTTCTTCATTAAAGGATTAGAGGGCATGGAATATGATATTCTGGAGGAAATTAGAATTGGGATTACAACCAAAAATCACCTACCCAGCAAAACTGAGCATAATCTTTCAGGGGGGAAATGGGACTTCAATGAAAAAGAGGACTTTCCAGTATTCATGATGAAAAGAACTGAACTGAATAGAAAATATGACTTTCAAATGCAAGACACTAGAGAAGCACAAAAAGGTAAACAGGAAAAAGAAATCATGAGAGATGTTAAAAGGTTAAACTGTTTACATTCCTACATGGGAAAATAATATGTCTAAATCATAAGAGTTTTCTGAGTATTAGAGCAGATGATAGGAATAAATTTAGACAGAGGGCACAAGTGGGAGTTGATTATGAATGGATGATATATATATATATATATATATATATATATATATATATATATATATATATATATATATATATATATATATATATATTCCAAGCACAGGCAACACAACAGATTTCCACCTCAGTGTCAATAGAGACCCCTGCAATTTTCCCCTGTGGACAACCCCTAGAGCCCTTCACTGGTCCATGAGCTGAGTTCTGGAAGTAGCTGCTGCTTCAGCTGATTCCAAGATTCTGGAGGCCCGTTTCTCTGGCATGGGGCTGGATCTGTGCTGGCATGGCCTGGGTCTGGACTGTGCTCTGGTAGAACAGACCTTTCCTGTTGACCTTCTAAGCAATCTTTGGCTGGAAAATGATCTCACCCTATCCTTTTTGTAGGTTCTGCTGCTCCAGGAATTGTCTTATGGTATTATTTGAAGGGATTTGGAGGGATTGTGGGGAGAACTCGAGAAGTCACTGCCTTTCCTCTGCCATCTTGGGTCTGCCTTGAATCATACTGTTTCTATTTTTTTGTGTGTTTCTTTTTCTTCTTTGGGATTTTTCTCTTTTGTTCTGATTCTTCTTTCATAGCATGAATAATGCAGAAATATATTTAATGTGGTTGTAAATATATAATGTATACCAGATTCCTTTTTGTCTTGGGAAGGGGGAAGGGAAAGGAGGGAGAGAGAAAAATTTAGAACTAAAAATTTTATAGAAAAAATGTTTAAAACTGTCTTTACATGTAACTGTAAATAATAAAATATTTTTATTACTTAAAAATAAATAAAATTCCTATTTTATTTTCCCCAATCACATGTAAAACAATTTTAACATCTGCTTTTAAAACTTTGAGTTCCAAATTCTCTCCCTTATTCCCTCCCCCAGCTTTTGAGAAGGCAAACAATTAGGTAGAGGTTATATATGTATAGTCATGCAAAACATTTCCATATTAGTCATGTTGTGAAAGATAACAGACAAAAAACCTGAAGGAAAAAAAGTTTAAAAAATCCTTCTATCTGTATACAGACACCATCAATTCTTTCTCTGGGGATGAATAGCGTTCTTCATCATAAGTCCTTCACTGTTGTCTTGGATAATTGTACTGCTGAGAATAATTAAGTTATTCATAGCTGATTATCTCACCACATTGCTATTACTTGATACACAGCACATTTCACTTTATCTCAGCTCATGTACTTCGTTCCAAGTTTTTCTGAAAATGTCCTGCTCATCATTTCTTATATCACAATAGTTTTCTATCATAATTAAATACCACAATTTGTTCAGCAATTCCCCAATTGATGAGCATCCCCTCAATTTCCAATTCTTTGCCACCAGAAAAAGAACTGTTATAAATATATTTGTATGTATGGGGTTTTTTTGTTTTATCCCTTTGGGATACAAACCTAGTTGTGGTACTACTGGGTCAAAGAGTATGCATAGTTTTATAGACCTTTGGGAATAGTTAAAAATTGCTCCATAGAATGGTTGAATCAGTTTACAACTCTACCAACAGTTCATTAATGTCCCATTTTTCCCAACATCCCCTTCAATATTTGTCATTTTCCTCTTCTGTTCTATTAGCCAATCTAATAGGTATGAGGTAATACCCCAGAATTGTTTTTATTTGCATCTCTCTAATTAATAGTGAGTTAGAGCATTTTTTCATACATCTATGGATAGCTTTGATTACTTCACCTGAAAACTGTTAATATCTTTAGATCATTTATCAATTTGGAAATGACTATTTTTTTAGATTGTACTCAGTTCTCTATATGTTTGAAAAACAAAGCCTTCATCAGAGAAACTTGCTTCTTTTCAGTTACTATTGTTATATTTCCCTCCATCCTATCCCTTCCTGCCATTTATGCTATTTTCTCCTTTCTTTCACTACGTCCCTTCTCAAAAAAAGATTTGTTTCTGTCTACCCTATCCCCCTGTCTGCTCTCCCTTCTATCACCCCACCCCTCTTGTACCCTTCCCCTCCTACTTTCCTGCAAGGTAAGATAGGTTTCAATACCCTCATTGAGTATGTATATTATTCCCTCTTTTAGCCAATTCTGATGAGAATAAGGTTCACTCATTCCCCCTCAGGTCCTCCATCTTCACCTCTACTGTATAAGCTTTTTCTTACTTCTTTTATGTCAGATAATTTACCCCCATTCCACCTCTACCTTTCCTTTTCTCCCAGTGCATTTCTCTCTCACCCCTTAATTTTTTTTTAGATATTATCCCTTCATATTCAACTCACACTTGAGTCTCTGTCTATATATACACCTTCTAAATGCCCTAATAATGAGAAAGTTTTTATAAGTTATAAGTATCATCATCCCATATAGGAATGTAAACAGTTTAACCTTTTTAAATACTTTATGCTTTCCCTTTCCTGTTTTCCTTTTTATTATTCTCTTGAGGCTTGCATTTGAAAGTCAAAATTTTTTTCAGCTCTGGACTTTTCATCAAGAATGCCTAAAAATCATTTTCTTTGAATGCCCATTTTCCCCTGGAAGTATTGTGCTTGGTTTTTCTGGATATGTGATTCTTGATCGTAACCCCAGTTCTTTTGCCCTCCTGAATATCATATTTGAAACCTTCTGATCCTTTAATATAGAATCTGCTAAATATTTTGTGATCTTGGCTGTGGTTCCATGGTACTTAATTGTTTGTTTCTACGTGCTTGTAGCATTTTCTCCTTGACCTGATAATTCTGAAACTTAGCTACAATGTTCCTTGGAGTTTTCATTTTGTGGTCTCTTTCAGGAATTGATTGATGGATTTTTTTCAATTTTTTTTTTTTAGTGAGGCAATTGGGGTTAAGTGACTTGCCCAGGGCCACACAGCTAGTAAGTGTTAAGTGTCTGACTCCAGGGCCGGTGCTCTATCCACTGTACCACCTAGCTTCCCCAATTGATGGATTTTTAAAATTTTTATTTTACCCTCTGGTTCTAGAATATCATAGCAGTTTTCCTTCATCATGTCTTTTTTTTAATAGTTTTTTTTCCAAATACAAGTAAAGGTAGTTTCCAACATTCATTTTTGTAAGATTTTGAGTTCCAAATTTTTCTCCATCCCACCCATCCCTCCCCCCTACTGAAGTTATCAAGCAATATGATATAGGTTACACATTATAATTATGTT
The DNA here is from genome assembly GCF_019393635.1 of Dromiciops gliroides. Taxonomy (NCBI): domain Eukaryota; kingdom Metazoa; phylum Chordata; class Mammalia; order Microbiotheria; family Microbiotheriidae; genus Dromiciops; species Dromiciops gliroides. The sequence continues at coordinate 303,770,798 of NC_057862.1, read as the reverse complement.
AAACATATTAGGCATGTTGTGAGAGAAGAATCAGAAAAAAAGGGAAAAAAAGAAAAAAGAAACAAAACAACAATAACTACAAATGGGAAAATAGTGTGTTTCAATTTGAATTCAGACTCCACAGTTCTTTTTCTGGATGTTGAAAGCATTTTCCTTCATGAGTCTTGGCATTGTCTTGGATCATTATTGTACCATTAAGAAGGGTAAATCTGTCACTGCTGATCATCACACAATGTTGTTGATACTGTGTACAATGTTCTTAATTTTTTCTCATTTCGCTGAGCATCAATTTATGTCTTTCCAGGTTTTTCTAGAAATCTGCCTGCTCATCATTTTATTTTCTTTTTTTCTAAATTTTGAATATTATTCTATTTTTCAGTTATATGTAGAGATAGCTTTCAACATTAGTTTCTATACGATTTTGAGTTCCAAATTTTTCTCCCTCCTTCACTTCCCTCCCCCCTCCCCAAGACAGAAAGCAATCCAATATAGGCTATACATGTACAATCACATTAAACGTATTTCCTCATTGGTCTTATTGTCAAAGAAGAATCAGGCAAAAAAGGGAAAACACCCAAAAGAAAAAAAGTAGAAATAGTATAGTTCCATCTGCATTCAGATTCATAGTTCTTTTTTCTGAATATGGAGAGTATTTTCCATAATTAGTTCTTTTTTTTAATAAACTTATTTATTTGTACTGTTGGGTTCCAATTTGTATACCTCTTTCCCTCCCTCCCCTCTCCCCTCCCTCCTTTCCCCCCTCCCTGAAATGGCAAACAATCAGATATGGGTTATATATGTATGATTATGTAAAACATTACCATATTTGTCATTTTCTACAAGCATACTTGATTAAATGAAATAAAATGAAAAATAGCATGCTTTAGTCTGTTCCATCAATATCAGTTCTTTCACTGGAGATGGATAGTATGTTTCATCAATAGTCCTTTGGGATTGTTTTAAATCATTGTATTGTTGAGAATAGTCGAGTCATTCACAATTCTTCATCAAAGAATATTGCTGTCTCTGTGTACAATATTCTCTTGGTTCTGCTCACTTCACAGTATATAATTTCATAAATGTCTTTCCAGGCCTTTCTGAAGTCATCCTGCTTGTCATTTCTTATAGCACAATAATATTCCATCACCATCATATACCACAGTTTGTTTAGCCATTCCCCAAGTGATGAGCATTCCTTTGATTTCCAATTTTAAGCCAACACAAAAATAGTTGTTATTAATATTTTTGTACGAATTGGTCTTTTTCCGTCATGAGTTCTTTTGATTCAAGTCTTGGATCACTGTATTGCTGAGAAGAGCTAAGTCTGTCACAGGTGATCATAGCATAATGTTGCTGTTACTGTGTACAATGTTCTTCTGGTTCTGCTCACTTCACTCAGCTTCAGTTCACTTAAGTCTATTCAGTTTTTTCTAAAATCAGCCTGTTCATCATGTCTTGTAACAAAATAGTATTCCATTATATTATTCAGCCATTCTCCAATTGATGGGTGTCCCCTTGATTTACAATTCTTTGCCATCACAAAGAGAGCTGCTAGAAATATTTATGTTCATGTGGGTCCTTTTGTGTGTGTGTGTGTGTGATCTCTTTGGGATATAGGCCAAATAGTGGTATTGATGGGTCAAAGGATATGCACAGTTTTATTGCCCTTTTATTTAGTTCTCTACAAATTTTAGAAATGAGACCTTTATTAGAAACACTAGCTGTAAAAAAATTTCCCCTGCTTTTTGCTTTCCTTCCAATCTTGGCTTCATTGCTTCTATTTGTACAAAACCTTTTTTATTTAATGTAATCAAAATGATACATTTTGCATTTCATAATGTTCTCTAACTCTTTTTGGCCATAAATTCTTCTCCTTTTCATAGATCTGAGAGGTAAACTATTCCTTCCTCTCCTAATTTTCTATGCTATCACCCTTTATGTCTAAATTATGCACCCATTTTGACCTTATTTTGGTATATAGTGTAAAACATTGGTCTATGCCTAGTTTCTGCCATACTATCTTCTACTTTTCCCAGCAGTTTTCATCAAATAGTGAGTTCTTACTCCGGAAGCTGGAGTCTTTGGATTTATCAAACAGTAGATTAGCATAGTCATTTACTACATACTATGTCTCCTGTGCCTAACCTATTCCACTGATCCACCACTCTATTTCTTAGCCAGTACCAATAGTTTTGATCACTGCCACTTTATAGTATAGCTTCAGATTTGGTACAGCTAGCCCACTTTCCCATGCATTTTTTCATTAGTTCCTGTAGGGGCCAAATTTAATTTGGGGAGAGTTAATTGGGTGGCTTGCCATAATATTAGGGTTCAGAAAATAATGAGGGACCTCTAGGTCCAAAGCTTCCTCCCCTCTGAACTGTCTTTTTTTAGTTATTTCTCCCAGGACAATAAGCTTAACAACATCTTTTCCACAAACAAATCATGTTTTATTTAATGGGAATAAAATACACAGCAAAGGTGAAATTAATAAACTCAAGGACAAGGGAATAGTGAAAAAGGAAAATGGATAATCTCCCTGGCTCTAGCAAGGGCCTTCTCAAACCCAAACTTGCTTTCAACTCAGCTAATTCAAAGGGCTGGATTTAACTCACCACCAGGGGTCCGTAATTTCTATGGGAGTCAGCTGTTCAGCCTGTAGTCTGCTCTGAATGCTCCTCCAAGGCCAGAGAGAGACCGAGAGTGTGTTTTTTCTACCTCCCCCAAAGGGGAGGTCCTTCAAGTAGTGTGGCTGAGACTGGTTCCCTGTTGATAATGCTGTTGACAGCCTTTGAGGACACTTCTTCTCAGGGTTTGCCAAATTTAAACTAGGTGGCTAAAAATCTAATCATCTTAAGTGGGTACGTAGTAGTTTCTCATTCACAGCCAATTCAAACACTAAATAAATCAGGTCGGATCCCTGGGCATCTGCCAAGTACCACATTCCCTTGATACTCTTGACTTTTTGTTCTTCCAGATGAATTTTGTTATGAGTTTTTCTAGCTCTATAAAATGATTTTAGGTAATCTGATTGCTGTGGTACTAAATAAATAAATTAATTTAGGTAGAATCATCATTTTTTATTAAATTAGCTTAGCTAATCCATGAGCAATTGATATGTTTTCAATGATTTAGATCTGATTTTATTCGTGTGAAAAATGTTTTGTAATTCTGTTCATAGAGTTCCTGGGTTTGTCTTGGCAACTAGACTCCCAAATATTTTATATTGTCCAAAGTTATATTGTTATAGTTTTTGTTTCTCTATCTCTTGCTGCTGAGCTTTGTTGGTCATGTATAGAAATGCTGATTATTTATGTGTATTTATTTTATATCCTGCAACTTTCCTAAACTTGTTCATTGTTAGAAATTCTGAAAATCAAAGGACATGTTAATAAAAATAAAAGTAGAATTCACTTGTAAACCCATCTAGCCCTGAAAATTGTTTCTTAGGAAGTTCATTAATGGTTTGTTCAATTTCCTTTTCTAAAATGTGGCTATTCAAGTCCTTTATTTCCTTTTCTATTAACCTGGGCAATTTATATTTTTAAAAATATTCATACAATTCCTTTAGATTGTCAAATTTATTGACACATTTAGACAAAAATAGCTCCTAATTATTGCTTTAATTTCCACTTTACCCTCTTCATTTTTGATAAAAGTAATTTGGTTTTCTTTCTTTTTTAAATCAAATTAAATAAAGATTTATCTATTTTGTTGATTTTTCCCCATAAAACCAGCTGTTTTATTTCTTAATTCTATAGGTTTTTTACTTTTATTTTTATTAACATGTCCTTTGATTTTCAGAATTTCTAATTTATTAATTTGGGATCTTTAATTTGTTCTTTCTCTAGCTTTTTTAGTTGCATGCCCAATTAATTGCTCTCCTCTTTCTCTATTTTATTCATGTAAGCATTTAGAATGATAAAATTTCCCCTAAAAACTGCTTTGGATGCATCCCAAAAAATTTGTTATGTTGTATCATTGTTGTCATTCTCTTGGAACAAGTTATTGATTGTGTCTATGATTTGTTGTTTGACCGACTCATTTTTTAGGATAAGATTATTTAGTTTCCAATTAATTTTCAGGATATTTTTCCATGGCACTTTATTACATGTAATTTTATTGCATCATGATTTGAAAAGGATGTATTTGTTTTTTCTGCCTTTCTACATTTGACTGTGAGGTTTTTGTGTCCTAATATATGATCAATTTTTGTGTAGGTGCCATGTACCACTAAGTAAAATTGTATATTCCTTTCTATTCCCATTCAGTTTTCTCCAGAGGTATATCATGTCTATCTTTTCTAAAATTCTGTTCACCTCTTTAACTTCTTTCTTATGTATTTTGTGATTAGTTTTATCTAGTTCTGAGAGGGGAAGGTTAAGATTCTCCACTAGTATAGTTTTGCTGTCCATTTCCTCTTCTGACTCACTTAATTTCTCCTCTAAGGATTTGGATACTATGCCAGTTGGTGCATATATGTTGAGTATTGCTACCACTTCATTGTCTGTGGTACCTTTTAGTAAGATGTAGTTTCCTTCCTTATCTTTTTAAATTAGATATATTTTTTGCTTTTGCTTTTTCTGAGATAAGGATTGCTACCCCTATTACTCCTATTATTTTCTTTTTACTCCAGCTGAAGGATAATAGATTCTGCTCCAGCCTTTTATGACTACTCTGTGTGCATCTCTCTGCTGTAAATGTGTTGCTTGTAAACAACATATTATAACATTCTTGTTTCTAATCCACTCTGCTATTTGCTTCTATTTTATGGGAGAGTTTATACACTTCACATTCACAGTTATGATTACTAGCTGTGTATTTCCCTCCATCCTATTTTTTCCTTAATTTATATGTTTTTTCTTGATTCACCCTGTTCCTCCTCACCAATGTTTTGCTTCTGACCACTGCTTCCATCAATCTACCCTCCTTTTTATCAGCCCCCTTGATTTCCTTTCCCTCTTCATTTCTGCCCTCCATTCTATTAGTGCCCTTCCCCTTTCCCTGTTACTCTTCTACCTCCTTATAGAGTAACCTAAAATTTTTATGTAAATGAATTTATGCTATTCTCTTTTTGATGCAAATCTGATGACAGTAAGATTGAAACAATGCTTACCCTTCCCTTTTTTCCCTCTAGGGAAATAGGTTTTTTGCACCTCTTCATGTGATGTAATTTACTCCATTCCACCTCCCCCTTTTTCTTATGCCCATAATACTCCTTTTTTCACCCCTTAATTTTTTTTAAAAATCTTCACTTCAAAGTCAAGTTATACATATACCCTCTATGTATATTATTGCTATCTGCATAAATAAAGATACAGTTTTCAAGAGTTACAAATATTATCTTCCCATGCATGTATGTAAATTATTTAACCTTATTGAATAACATTTTTTCGGTTTTCCTCTTTACACTTGTCTTGAGTCTTGTTTGTGAAGATCAAACTGCTCATCCTTTCTTATAGCACAATAGTATTCCATTACATTCATATACCACAATTTGTTCAGCCATTCACTAATTGATGCACATCCCCTCAATTTCCAATTCTTTGCTACCACAAAAAGATCAACCATAAATATTTTTGTACATCTGGGTCCTTTTCTTTTTTTATGATTTCTTTGGCATATAGACCTAGTAGTGGTATTGCGGGGTCAAAGGGTATACACAATTTTATAGCTTTTGGGGCATGGTTCCAAATTAGTCTCCAGAATTGTTGGATCAGTTCACATCTCCAACAATGAATTAGTGGTCCAATTTTCTCCTTATCTCCTACAACATTTATTATTTTCCTTGCTTTTTTTGTCATATTAGCCAAACTGATAGGTGTGAAGTAGTACCTCAGAGTAATTTTCATTTGCATTTCTCTAATCAGTAGTGATTGAGGATATTTTTCATATGATTATAGATAACTTTAATTTCTTTATCTGGGAGGAGCCAAGATGGTGGAGAGAAGCCAGTCTGCCTGAGCTCTCCAAAATTTCCCTTAAAAACAACATTAAATGGAGCCTCTAAACAGATTCTGAACTACAGGACCTACAAAAAGAAAGAGGATCACAATCTTCCAAGTGGAGATAATTGAAAAGACTTCAGGAAAGGTCACTGTCACTTGGGCATCAGAGGAGCACAGCACAGCATGTAAGGGGGTCGGGGCAAGTCATTGGGAAGCAACCGAGGCCCCTTGATCCTGGCTCAGTGGGCTAGTGGTGCAGAGGATCAGCGGTGAGATCCACCAGCACCAGCTGAGAGGGCAGGCTTCCAGCTAGGGAGCCACACACAGGACAGGTGCGACCAGGCCTGTCTATCACAGCACATGCACAAGAAGCAAGCCCAGGGCAGTGAGAAATCTGCAAGCCATAGAGGCCTCAGAGCATAAAGCCAGCGAAACAGCCCCTATCACCCAGCACAAGAAACTTGAAACAGTGACCCTGGTGTCCCAGGAGTGGATCACAACCTTAAAAAAATAATAATAAGTTGCAATATGAGCAAGAAACAAAAAAGAGCTCTCACCATTGATAGCTTCTGTATCGTCAGGGAAGAGCCAAACACAAACTCAGATGAGGACAATGATCTCATATGGCCTACATGTGAAGCCTCAAGAGGGATGATAAATTGGTCTCAAGAACAAAAAGCCTTCTTGGAAGAGCTCAAAAAGGATGTAAAAAATAAATTGAGATGGGCAGCTAGGTGGTGCAGTGGATAAAGCACTGGCTCTGAATTCAGGAGGACCTGAGTTCAAATCTGGCATCAGACACTTGACACCTTCTAGCTGTGTGACTCTGGGCAAGTCACTTAACCCTCATTGCCCCGCAAAAAAAAAAAAAAAGAAAAGAAAAGAAGGAAATATATAGACAAAAATCAACTGAGAGAAGTAGAAGAAAAATGAAAGCAACACAAGAAAATTATGAACAAAGAATCAGCAGCTTGGAAAAGGAAGCACAAAGATTGACTGAAGAAAACAATTCCTTAAAAAATTCATTTGGCTAAATGGAATGGAGGTGCATAATTTCATTAAAGAAAACAATGCCTTGGGGCAGCTAGGTGGCGCAGTGGATAGGGCACCGGCCCTGGAGTCAGGAGGACCTGAGTTCAAATCCGGCCTCAGACACTTAACACTTACTAGCTGTGTGACCCTGGGCAAGTCACTTAACCCCAATTGCCTCACTAAAAAAAAAAAAAGAAAAAGAAAAAAGAAAACAATGCCTTAAAAATTAAAATTGGACAGTTGGAAGATAAGGAATCCATGAGACACCAGGAATCAGTCAAGCAGAATCAAAAGAATGAAAAAATAGAAGAAAATGTGAAATACCTCATTGGAAAGACAACTGATCTGGAAAACAGATCCAGGAGAGACAATTTGAGAATCATTGGACTGCCTGAAAGCCATGATCAGAAAAAGAATCTAGACACCATATTCCAGGAAATTATTAAAGAGAACTGCCCTGATATTATAGAATCAGAGGATAAAATTGACATTGAAAGATTCCACCAATCACCTCCTGAAAGAGACCCCAAAAGGAAAATTCCAAGGAATATTGTAGCCAAATTCCGGAATTATCAGGTGAAGGAGAAAATACTCCAAGCAGCCAAAAAGAAACATTTAAATATCATGGAGCCATGGACAGGAGCATTCTCTTTCAGGGGAAAAGATGGAAATTCAATGACACTGGGGACTTTCAAGGTTTCCTGAGGAAAAAACCAGAACTGAATAGAAAATTCAATCTTAACATACAAGACTCGAGAGAAGTTTAAAAAGGTAAAAAGAGGGGAAAAAGTTCCTCAATTAGGTTAAACTGTTTACATCCCTACATGGGAAGTTAATACTGATAACTCTTGAGAACTGTAAATGTATTTGGGCAGACAGAAGGGTATTTATACACAGAGGGTATAAATATAAATTGTCGTGATGTGATGACATAAAGAAAATTAAGGGGTTAAAAGGGAAGTTTATAGGGAGAAGAGGAAAGGGGAGTTGGAATGGGGTGAATTACATCATATGAAGAGGTGAATAAAACCTATTACAATAGAGGGAAAGAAGGGAGGGGTGAACATTGTTTCAACCCTACTCTCATTAGATTTGATTCAAAGAGGGAATGACATACATGTTCATTTGGATAAACAAACTTAGCTTATTCTTTAAGGAAATAAAAGGGGAAGGAGAAGGGGGAACTGATAGAAGGGAAGGCAAAAGCAAGGGAGAAAAGGGTAAAGAAAAGGGAGGGGGGTGATAAAAAGGGAGGGCAGATTGGGGAAGGCAGTGGTAAGAAGCAAAAGGTTGGTGAGAAGGAATAGGGTGAAATAAGGCAGGGAAAGTACAAAGGGGGGTAAATAGAATGGAGGGGAATAGACAGTTAGTAATAATAACTGTGAATGTGAATGTGGTGAACCCTGCTATAAAACAGAAGCAAATGGATTAAAAAACAGAACCCTATAATATGCTGTTTACAAGAAACACATTTAAAGCAGAGAGATACACACAGAGTAAAGGTTGGAGCAGAATATATTAAGCTTCAGCTAAAGTAAAAAAAAGGCAGGGGTAGCAATCCTTATCTCAGACAAAGCACAGGCAAAAATAGATCTCATTAAAAGAGATAAGGAAGAAAAAAAGGCGGGGGGGGGGGGGGACAGCTAGATGGCTCAGTGGATAGAGCACCAGCCCTGGAGTCAGGAGTACCTGAGTTCAAATCCGGCCTCAGACACTTAACACTTACTATCTGTGTGACCCTAGGCAAGTCACTTAACCCCAATTGCCTCACTAAAAAAAAAAAAAAAATAGATAAAGAAGGAAACTACATCTTGCTAAAAGGCACTATAGATAATGAAGCAATATCAATGTTAAATATGTATGAGCCAAGTGGTATAGCATCCAAATTCTTAGAAGATAAGTTAAATGAGTTACAAGAGGAATTAGACATTAATACTATACTAGTGAATCTGAATCTTCCCCTCTCAGAATTAGATAAATCTAGCCAAAAAATAAATAACAAAAGAAGTGAAAGAGGTGAATAGAATACTAGAAAAGTTAGACATGATAGATGTCTGGAGAAAATTGAATGGGGATAAAAAGGAATATGCCAGGGGCAGCTAGATGGTGCAGTGAATAAAGCACTGGCCCTGGATTCAGGAGGACCTGAGTTCAAATCTGCCCTCAGATAATTGACACTTACTAGCTGTGTGACCCTGGGCAAGTTACTTAACCCCCATTGCCTCACCAAAAAAAAAAAAAAAAAAAAGAAAGGAATATACCTTTTTCTCAGCAGTACATGGTACATTTTCAAAACTTGACCATGTATTAGGGCACAAAAATATCATAGTCAAATGTAGAAAAGCAGAAAAAGTAAATGCATCCTTCTCAGATAATGATGCAATAAAAATTGCATGTAAGAAAGCACCATGGAAAAGTAGAATGAAAATCAATTGGAAACTATATAATTTCATTCTAAAGAATGAATGGGTCAAACAACAAATCATAGAAAAAATCAATAACTTTATCCAAGAGAATGACAAGAATGAGACAACATACCAAAATCTATGGGATGCAGCCAAAGCTGTGCTTAGGGGAAAATTTATAGCTCTAACTGCTTGCATGAATAAAAAAGAGAAAGAGGAGATCGATGAATTGGGCATGCAACCTAAAAAGCTAGAAAAAAGAACAAGTTAGAAATCTCCAATTAGATACTAAACTAGAAATCCTGAAAATTAAAGGAGAAATTAATAAAATTTAAAGCAAGAAAACCATAGAATTAATCAATAAAACTAAGAGCTGGTTTTATGAAAAAAGCCAATAAAATAGATAAAATATTTGTTAATTTGATTTTAAAAAAGAAAGAAAACCAAATTACCAGTATCAAAAATGAAAGGGTGATGTTACCACCAATGAAGTAGAAATTAAAGCAATAATTAGGAATTATTTTGCCCAACTGTATGCCAATAAATTTGACAATCTAAATGAAAGGGATAAATATACGCAAATATATAAACTGCCCAGGTTAACTGAAGAGGAAAAAAAATCCTTAAAGAAGCCCATATTAGAAAAAGAAATTGAACAAGCCATTAATGAACTCCCTAAGAAAAAGTCCCCCGGGCCAGATGGGTTTACAGGTGAATTCTATCAAACATTTAAAGAACAATTAATTCCAATATTATACAAATTATTTGGGAAAATAGGTGAAGGAATAGTTCTACCAAATTCGTTTTATGACACAAATACGGTGGTGATACCAAAACCAAGCAGAGCAAAAACAGAGAAAGAAAATTATACACCAATTTCCCTAATGAATATTGATGCTAAAATCTTAAATAAGATATTAGCAAGGAGATTAACAGCAAGTGATCACCAGGATAAAACACTATGACCAAGTGGGATTTATACCAGGAATGCAGGGCTGGTTCAACATTAGGAAAACTATCAACATAATCAACCACATCAATAAGAAAACTAACCAAAATCATATGATTATCTCAATAGATGCAGAGAAAGCTTTTGACAAAATACAGCATCCATTCCTAGTAAAAACACTAGAGAGTTTAGGAATAGGTGGAGCTTTCCTTAAAATAATAAGCAGTATCTACCTAAAACCATCAGCAAGCATTATATGTAATGGAGATAAGTTAGACGCCTTCCCAATAATATCAGGGGTGAAACAGGGATGTCCATTATCACCTCTATTATTTAATATTGTACTAAAAATGTTAGCTTTAGCAATCAGAGAAGAAAAAAGGAGGAAACAAAACTATCACTCTATGCAGATGATATGATGATATAGAGAATCCTAGAGAATCAACTAAAAAACTACTTGAAACAATTAACAACTTTAGCAAAGTTGCAGGATGTAAAATAAATCCACATAAATCATCAGCATTTCTATACATGACCAACAAAGTCCAGCAGCAAGAGATAGAAAGAGAAATTCCATTTAAAGTAATGGTAGATAATATAAAATACTTGAGAGTCTACTTGCTAAGACAAACCCAGGAACTCTATGAACACAATCAACAAACATTTTTCACACAAATCAAATTAGATCTAAATAATTGAAAAGATATCAATTGCTCATGGATAGACAGAGCTATTAATATGGTAAAAATGACAATTCTACCTAAATTAATTTACTTATTCAGCACCATACAAATCAGACTACCTAAAGATTATTTTATAGAGCTAGACAAAATAGTAACAAAATTCATCTGGAAAAAAAAATCAAGAATATCATGGGAAATAATAAAAAAAATGTACAGGAAGGTGGATTAGCTGTACCAAATCTGGAGCTTTACTATATGAATGGAAATGGAAATTTACTATATGAATGCCCAAAGCGGCATTCATCAAAACTACCTGCTACTGGCTAAGAAATAGACTGGAGGATCAATGGAATAGGCTAGACACAGGAGACACAGTAGTAAATTACTTTTGTAATGTACTGTTTGATAAACCCAAAGACTCCAGCTTCTAGGATAGGAACTCAGTATTTGACAAAAACTGTTGGGAAAACTGGAAGCTAGTATGGCAGAAATTACGCATAGACCAACATCTTACAACTTATGCTAAAAGAAGGTCAAAATGGATACATGATTTAGACATAAGAGGTGATACCATAGGTAAATTAGGAGAAGAAGAAATAGACTACCTTTCCAAACTTTGGAAAGGAGAACAGGTTATGACCAAACAAGAGATAGAGAATATTATGAAATGGAAAATGAATGATTTTGATTACATTAAATTAAAAAGGGTTTGTACAAACAGAAGCAATGCATCCAAAATTAGAAGGGAGGCAGAAAGCTAGGAAACAATTTTTATGGCTGGTACTTCTGATAAAGGCGTCATTTCTAAAATATATAGGGAACTAAATCAAATTGATATGAATCCAAGTCATTCCCCAATTGAGAAATGGTCAAAGGATATGAACAGGCAGTTTTCTGATGAAGAAATCAAAGCTATCTATTCCCATATGAAAAAATGCTCTAAATCGCTATTGATTAGAGAGATGCAAATTAAAACAACTCTGAGGTACCACTTGACATTTATCAGATTGGCTAATATGACAAAAAAGGAAAATAATAAATGTTGGAGAAGCTGTGGGAAAATTGGAACACTAATGCATTGTTTGTGGAGCTGTGAACTGATCCAACCATAATCTGGAATTATTCCCAAAGGGCTATAAATCTGTGCATACCCTTTGACCAAGTAATACAACTTTTGTGTCTTTTTCCCAAAGAGATCATAAAAAAGGGAAAAGGACCCACATGTACAAAAATATTTATAGCTGCTCTTTTTGCGGTGGCAAGGAATTGAAAATTGAGGGGTTGCCCATCAATTGGGGAATGGCTGAACAAGTTGTGGAATATGAATGTAATGGAATTCTATTGTGCTGTAAGAAACAATGAGCAGGAAGAGTTCAGAAAAACCAGGAATTAATTGCATGAACTGATGATGAGTGAGATGAACAGAACGAACATTGTACACAGTATCATCAACATTGTGTGTTGATCTACTCTGATGGACTAGATTCTTTTCACCAAAGCAGTGGTATAGAAGAGTTCCAGGGGACTCGTGATGGAAGGTGATCTCCAAATCCAGAAAAAAAGAACTGTGGAAAATAGATGCTGATTGAACCATACTATTTCTTTCTTTCTTTCTTTTTTGGTGCTGTTTTTTTTCTATTTTGCGTTTTTTTCATTGCTCTGATTCTTCTGTTATAACATGACTAATGCAGAAATATGTTTAATGTTTTATATATATCCTATATCAGATTACCTGCTGTCTAGGGGAGGGGGGAGAGAGGGGAGGGAGGGAGAAAAATCTGAGATTGGAAAGCTTGTATAAACAAATGTTGAAAACTATCTTTACATGTAACTGGAAAAAATAAAATACTTTTATCAGAAAAAAGTATATCAACATAAAATATACTGGAAAAACCTTATTGGGGGCAGCTAGCTTTTTGCACTACATCATCTTTGAGGTAGCTGAGGATTTTACTTTTTCCTTTTCTTTTTATTGCTTTGCTCAATTATTTCATTAAAAAGATAATTTTTCCAACTCATAAGAAACATCTCAGTAAGGAATACACAGAGGACACAGGTCTGAACTGAATATGAATGGATGATATCTGTAAAGCATTTATTTTATGCTAATCCTTGTTCTTTGTGGGGCAAACAGGGTGGGATGTCATGTCTCAAGACGGATTTGGGCTCAGGCCTCCTGGGTCTAGGGCTGGTGCTTGTGCACTGTGCCACTGAGCTAACCCAGGATGACATCTTTAAAATAGGGGTGAAGGGTAGGAGGAATAGACCTGGGGAGGGGTAAGGGGAGAGGTGTAGAGGGCAGAGGTAGCTCACATGAAGAAAACAAGAAAGAATCTTATGGAGGGGAGGGGAAGAGGGCAAGAGGGGGAAGGAATAGGGCAGTGAGTGAATCTTACTACCATCAGAATTGGCTCAAAGAGGGAATGACATACATACTCAAATGGGTAAGGTAATATATTTTTGACCTGTGGAAAAGTGGGTGGGGAAGGATAAAAGGGGGGAGTGGGAGGGAGCAGTTAGGTGGTGCAGTGGATAAAAGCACTGGCCCTGGATTCAGGAGTACCTCAGTTCAATTCCGGCCTCAGACACTTGACATGTACTAGCTGTGTGACCCTGGGCAAGTCACTTAACCCCCTTTGCCCCGAAAAAACCCCCCCAAAAAGGTGGGGGTAGGAGAAGAGGGAAAGAAGGGAAGGGAATTTTGGGGAGAGAGCAGTAAAAAGCAAAACAGTTTAGAGGAAGGTGAAGATATTCTGCATAACAGCACATGTATGACATTTATTGAATTGCTTGATTTCATAGGGAGAGTTGAGGAGGGAAGGAAGAAGAAAAAAATTAAGAAAAGAGAATTAGCTCAAAGACATTAACGTCATAAGAGCGGGCACAAGGAAGGAATAACATACACACCTGATAGGGAGGAAAAATCTATTTAACCCAACAGGAAATTAGGAGGAGAAGAAGATAAGGAGTGAAGAGTGAAGGGATGGGGCAGTCAGTATCAAAACACTTTTGAGAAGTAATAGGGCAAAAGAAGGTAGAAAACAGAGTAAATATAATTGGAATGGAATAGGATGGACAGAAATAGTTATGATTATTGCCTACAATGGCAAAACATGTGGTACATACTCTGTTGGACTATTGGGAAGAAAATTCTTTATCAAGTTTAAGGTGCTATATAAAAGTTATGATGAGCAGGATACTATCAGAAAAACCTGGAAAGACCCAGATAAACTGAAGCAGAGTGAAATGTACTATATACAATATAACAGCTGTAGTGTAAGAAGATCTGCTGGTAATCACGTGGTTATTTTCAGCAAGGAAATGATCCAATACAACTCAGAAGAACTAATGAAAATGGCTATACAGCTACAGAGAAAGAACTGATGGTTTCTAAAACAGACTGAAACATATCTTTTCTGGACAACACAACGACTTCCAACTGCCAGGACCTGGCAGATAGCCAATTGGGATGTTGACCTCGTGAAGAAGTTCTACGACCAAGGGAGAAATCGACAACTGAACGGGAGCCTGAGTGAAGAAGCCAAAGCATGTGAGCTGGCTTTTGCGCTGCTCAGATAGGAACTTAGGACAAAGTCCCAGGCAGATGGGAGTGACGCCACCAATTTTTGCAATGGGGGCTCCCTGAAACCTGGGCAACTGCAACATTGAGCTATGGGCAGTTCAGGACGCTGCTGGGAAATTGACTTGCTAGCTTCCCGGGAATCATTTGAAAGCCACGTGAGATTTGTTCCTCATGTCGCTCTGAAACAAACGCCTTAGGTGGTCTTCTTTCCCGTAGCATACATTCTCTGACTCTGCTCAATCAGAACACGATACAAATCTCATTGGCTATTTAACATTCCATCAAAATGATGGACAAAACTTCGCACTGGGAGACGCCAGGACAGGTCAAGTCTCACGAATGTCTGACCTTTCTGACCTGAAACGATTTACTTGACTTCTTTTTGACTTTGTATCCTGAACTGGAAAGGCAATCATACTTTTTTTCAGATAACTTTTTCCCTTTCTCTCTCTCTCTCTCTCTCTCTCTATCTGTCCGTCTCTCTGTCTCTCTATATAGCTATCTAATTATCTACCTATCTGTCTCTATCTGCTCCACTTATATCTTTTGGTGTAAATTTCACCTTTTGTTGTTTGAAAAGGTTTCACTCCTTTGATTACTATACAGTGTTTATTTTAGCTCTTTATCAGTGCAGAACGGTCGATTTGCGAACCGCATCACTGTAATTCATTCCAGTTTATTAACCTGATTCAATTCCCTCCGGAGGAAAAAGAGAGACAGAGGAGGCTCTAATTCCCTCTCGAAAGCATAAGTCACAGAATATTTGTAAACGATGAGGACCTAGAATACACAAAAGAATTTCTCTAAAAGTGACCAAGCTCACTAGCTAAAGTTTTAGGACAACACTTTAAGGAATCAGGACTGTGCATAACACATTAGTTGCTCACGTGAGAAAAGAATCCTTAATAATGAATCTCGAGGAGAAACCAAGACGTCTTAGAGGTAGCTACTCTACCCCCTCTCTGGAAACCAACCTGGGATGAGCCTTCAGCTTAACCCAAGGAATTCAGATTAACCTTTCTAAATAGCTGGGGAAAGAAGCACACCTAGATGATTGGAACTTGTTCTCTAAACCACCCCCAAGTCCTGTCAATTAATGGAGCCGAATGATGGTAACCAGTTATCTTAGATCAATGTGTGCTGACCTGCCTCTACCAAAATCAAGACGGAAATCCCTGGGGACACGAGGAAGGCTCTCGGTCTCTCATTCTGTCGCTCTCTGTCTCTCTGAATATTTCTCTCTCTCTCTCTCTGTCTCTCTCTCTCTGTCTCTCTCTCTCTCTCTCTCTCTCTCTCTCTCTCTCTCTCTCTCTCTCTCTCTGTCTCTGCTCTCTCTGTGTCTCTGTCTTTCTCTCCGACCCACTTCCAGGTGCTCTTCAAGTCAAGTATGTAATGATTTAGGCTTTTAAAGCATGGGGAAGTCAAGGAGCCAGGTGGTCAATACTTTATTGATATGTAAGATTTATTAAGCAAAAACAGCCTACTGCGAAGCAGGTGCAACAGCCATTTATTTCTAAGTAGCAATATTTTAGCCAGCCCAGCCTAGTCCCACAATATTTCCTATAACACAGTCATAGTTACACACGTTTGTATTACATGACATGCTCTGCAAACCGGTGTTTGTACGTTTCTTTTTGAAAAATCTTCATTGTGTTTTCTGTTTGTCCCAGTTCCATGGAAAGATGTATTTGCACATTGGTTATCAGATGTGGAGCCCCGAGTGGTTCCCCCTCCCTCCCTTCTAACCCCACTCCCCAAGAGAGGAAGCAATCCGGTGGAGGTTCCATCTGTACAAGCACATTCAAAGACGATCCACATGAATCCTGTTGTGAAAGGATGTTCAGAACAAAAGGCAAAACCTGAAACCTGAACGGCCAACGCAAAGACATGGAAGGCTTCCATCTGCATTCAGATGCTACAGTTCTTTCTTTCTGGATGTGCAGAGCATTTTCCAGCCTGAGTCCTTGGGAATTGTCCTAGAACTTGGCTATTGCTCGGAAGAGCGGAGTCTATCCCATGTGATCGTGGCACAATGCTGCTTTTCCTGTGTCCACTGTCCTTCTGGTTCAGCTCACTTCATTGAGCACTATTCCACCGAAGTCTTTGCAGGTAGGTGTTATTTTCCCCTTCAAACATGAACTCAACGACTGTTGTTTTTCCATTGATGTGACACCAAAGAGTGCACCAGTTCCTCTCTTGGAAAGAAATGGGTGGCATGGAAATCCTTTTCTTCCTCCAAATCGTGTGGGGATGTGTGGTTTCCATTGCCATACTGCATGGAAGAAGAGCATGGTGCCCTGAAATGGGACCTCCATGCGGAATTATTCAGAGCTCTGTGGCACATCATTTCAGGGCCTTATTGGACAGAGAAAAATCTATCTGGAGATAGGCAGATGACTCGGCTCAAAAAGAATGCCCGAACTTGTCTAGAGGATAGAAAGGATGAGGATGGTGGGCTGAATAGCTCAGCTCGGATATACATGCATTCTCTCAGGGAAGCTCAGATGTGTTCCACCTTTGGTGTAGGGGCTCAGGATTTCCCAGGGTGTGGGCATCTTCATCTTGGCTTCAGAACCTGCTTTTCCCTTGGTCCAAGCATTCCCATATCACTGGGGGAGAAGGAGCTGTTGCAAGGACTTCATCTGCCAAAGGATGAGGCAAGCCTTAGCAGGCAGATCAGCAGCCCGAGTACTCAGTTCCCTAATTGTTTGGGATGTGGAATGGCTGCACATTCAGATCTTTGGCGTGAAGAAGCCAAAGCATGTGAGCTGGCTTTTGCGCTGCTCAAATAGGAACTCAGGACAAAGCCCAGGCAGATGTCGCCACCAATTTTTGCAATGGGGACTCCCTGAAACCTGGGCAACTGCAACATTGAGCTATGGGCAGTTCAGGATGCTGCTGGGAAATTGACTTGCTAGCTTCCCAGGAATCATTTGAAAGCCACATGAGATTTGTTCCTCATGTCGCTCTGAAACAAATGCCTTAGGTGGTTTTCTTTCCCATGGCATACATTCTCTGACTCTACAGACTCTGCTCAATCAGAACACGATACAAATCTCAGTGACTATTTAGCATTCCATCTAAATGATGGACAAAAGTTCGCACTGGGAGATGCCACCACAGGTCGTCTCATGAATGTCTGACCTTTCTGACCTGAACCTATTTACTTGACCTCTTTTTGCCTTCATATCCTGACCTATAAAGGCAATCATAATTTTACTAGATAACTCTATCTCTATCACTATCTGTCTATCTATTTAGTCTCTCTCTCTCTCTCTCTCTCTCTCTATCTATCTATCTATCTATCTATCTATCTATGTGTCTCTCTGTCTGTCTCTTTTCCAACTACTTATCTATATGTCTCTATCTGCTATACTTATATGTTTTTGTATAAATTTCATCTTTTGCTTCTTTGAAAATGTTTGAGCGGCAGAGTCAGATGGCAGAGACGATTCAGCAAGAACCTGAGCTCTCCTTCTGTTCCCTCAAACTGAACATTAAGTCAATCCTCTGGACGGATTCTGAAACTACAGAACCTGCAAAGAGACAGAGAGACACAGTCTTCCAACCAGGGATAATTTAGAAGATTTCAGAAAAGGTCGGTCTGACTCGGGGAAAAGGGAGGCCCAGTGCAGGGCAGCACCGGGGTAGGGGCAAATCAGCAGGAAGCTGTGGGCCACAACCAAGCAACTGAGGCCCCTTGATCCTGGCTCAAAAATCTGGTGGTGCAGGAGGACAGTGGTGAAACCCACCTGCACCAGCTGAGAGGGCAGTTTGCCAGCTGGAGGGCCCCACACAGGACAGGGGTGACTAGGCCCACTGATCCCAGTGCGCTCAGAAAGGAAGTCCAGGGGGGGGGTGGAATCCACAAAATATAGAGGCCTCAGTGTAAAAAGCCAGTTACACAACCCCTATACCCCAGAACAAGATGCTCAGAATAGGGACCCTGGTGCCCCCAAAGCAGACCTCAACTTAAAATAAATAAATAAATAAGCTGCAGTATGAGTAAGAAACACCATTGAGAGCTTCTGTATCAAAAGCGAAGAGGCAAACACAAACTCAGATGAGGACCATACTCTCAAATTGCCTACATGTGAAGCTTCAAGAGGGAAGATGAATTGGTCTCAAGAACAAAAAGCCTTCCTGGAAGAGCTCAAAAAGGGTTTTAAAAATCAATTGAGAGGGGGGCAGAGCCAAGATGGAGGAGGAGAGGCTGTGATTCCCACAAGTTCCAGATAAACCCATCTACTCACACCCAAATAATTCGGTAAAAAATCAAAACCCAGAACAACCTAATGCATATAAGAACAGAGTGAGACTATTTCTCCACAAAAGAGGGCAATTCTGATCACCTACTGATCAGGCTGAACAGCTCAGCATGCAGTCCAGACCCAGCCAGGGACAGTGCTTCTAGCACATGTCAGAGTCTTCAGCACCAGCAGCTTCTGAGGCTCCAATTACAGACTGGTGAGGGGGTTTGGCGGTAGGCCGGGGTGAAGTGGAGGCAGTATCTACAGGAGTTGGGGCAAAGTGCCCTGGGTCTGAACCAGTGGGCTGAATCGAGTGGTTGTGACCCAGTGGGGGAGGGGCAAAAGCACGTCAAGCTTCCAACCATAGAGAATCAGACTTCAATCAGACTTCTGTTTCTGGGTCAAAGAGAAAGCGGCCCTGATTACTCACAAGCCAGGCAGGCTGAGAAGAAGCCCAGTCACTACATGGGCCACACTGTAGCACAAACAGTGTGTCCTGTAAGCAGCACTACACTTTAAGAAGAAGTAAAAAGAAAAGAAATAGTAAGCCAGGATGAGTAGGCAGAGAAAGCAGAAGACCATCAAAAAGTTATTTGGGGGAAAGGTAGACCACAATACAACCTCAGAAGAAGAAGATAATAACAGGGTCAAAGCTCCAACATCCAAAGCTTCCAAGAAAAATATGAACTGGTCTCAGGCTATGGAAGCTCTCAAAAGGGACTTTGAAGAGAAAGAAGGAGAAATAGAAAGATGTATAGAAAGAAAGGAAGGAATGGAAAGAGAAATGAGAGCAATTGAGGAGAGTCATGAGAAAAAAGTCAACAGTTTGAAAAACCAAATGGAAAAGGAGATTAAAAAACTGTCTGATGAAAAATAATTGCCTAAGAATTAGGATTGAACAAATGGAAGCTAGTGACTTATGAGAAACCAAGACACAGTAAAGCAAATCCAATCGAATGAAAAAATAGAGGGCATTGTGAAATATCTCCTTGGAAAAACAGCTGACCTGGAAAATAAATCTAAGAGAGATAATTTGAAAATCATTGGACTACCTGAAAATCATGACCAAAACAAGAGCTTAGATACCATCCTCCAAGGGATTGTCAGGAATTTGCCCTGATATTCTAGGAAATTGCCCTGATATTCTAGAAGCAGAAGCTAAAATCGAAATTGAAAGAATCCACCAATCGCCTCCTGAAAGAGATTCCAAAAGGAAAACCTCCAGGAATATTAGAGCCAAATTTCAGAACTCACAAGTCAAGGAGAAAATATTGCAAGCAGCTAGAAAAAAGGACTTCAAATACTGTGGAGCTCCAATAAGGATAAAGCAAGATCTAGCAGCTTCTACATTAAAGGACTGGAGGGCATGGAATATGATATTCCAGAGAGCAAAAGACCTGGGACTACAGACAAAAATCACATACCCAGCAAAACTAATCATCATCTTTCAGAGGAAAAACTGGAATTTCAATGAGAAAGACTTTCAGGCATTTGTTATGAAAAGACCTAAACTGAATAGAAAATTTGACTTTCAAATACAAGACCCTGAAGAAGCATAAAAAGATAAACAGGAAAAAGACTTCATGATGGATATTAAAAGATCAAACTGTTTATATTCCTACATGGGAAGATAATACTTTGAACTCATAAGAACTATCTCAGTAAGGAATTCACAGAGGACACAGGTCTGAACTGAATACGAAGGGATGATATCTGTAAAGCATTTATGTTTTGTTCTCTGTGGGGCAGACAGGGTGGGGTGTCTTATGTCTGGGGCCAGATTTGGGCTTGGGGCCTCCTGGGTCCAGGGCTGGTGCTTTGTCCACTGTGCCACCTAACTAACCCATGATGACATCTTTAAAATAGGGTTGAGGTGTAGGAGAAATATACTGGGGGAGGGGGAAGGGGAGAGATGGTCTGGGGAGAGGTTGTTCACATGAAGGAAACAAGAAAAAAGCTTATGGAGGGGAGGGGAAGAGGGGGAAGGAATTAGGAAGTGAGTGAAGTTTAATATCATCAGAATTGGCTCAAAGAAGGACTAACATACATACTCATGTAGGTATAGTAATATGTTTTTGCCCTGAGGGAGGGGAGGGCTATAAGGCGGGGGGGGGAGCAGTAAAAAGCAAAACTTCTTCATAACTGCACAAGTATGACATATTGAATTGCTTGATTTCATAGGGAGGGTTGAGGAGGGAGGGAGGAAGGAAATTTGGAACACAGAATTAGCTCAAAGACCTTAAATTCATCAGAGTGGGCTCATGGAGGGAATAACATTCACACCCAGTTGGGAGAAGTAATCTATTTAACCCTACAGGAAAGTATGAGGGGAAGAGGATAAGGAAGGAACGGTGAAAAAAGGGAGTGCAGAGTAGGGGAGGGGACAATCAGAAGTAAAACACTTTTGAGGAGGAATAGGTTAAAAGAAGATAGAAAAGAGAGTAAATATCATGGGAAGGAAATAGGATGGAAGGAAATAGTTATGATGATTGATTATAATGGCAAAACATATGGTACCTACTTTGCTGAGCTAATATGAAGAAAATTCTTTGTCAAGTTTAAGGTACTTTATTCAGGTTATGATGAACAGGATACTACCAGAAAAACCTGAAAAGACCTACATTAACTGAAGCAGAGTGAAATGTACTGTATACAAAATAACAGCAATAGTGTAAGATGATCTGCTGGGAAGCATGTGGTTATTTTCAGCAAGGCAATAATCCAATATAACCCTGAAGGACTTATGAAAATGGCAACACATCTACAGAGGAAAAAGTGATAGTATCTGAAAATAGATGGAAACACATTTTCTAAATTTTGTTTCCTCTTTGACAATTCCTCAATCTGAAGTTTTGGGGGTTTTTTTTACTCTTTTCTCTCACAACCTAGTTAATGTGGAAGTGTTTTCCATGACTACTCATGTATAACTTATTTTGAAATGCTTGAGTTCTAGTGGGTGGGGAGTGGGAATGGAGGAGGAAGAGAAGTTGGAACGCAAATTTTTTATAAATTGACGTTAAAATTTGTTTTTACATATATTTTGGAAAATAAAATTCTATTCAATAAAAAAAGGAAAAAAATAAGTTGAGAGAGGTAGAAGAAAAAATGGGAAGAGAGCTCAAAAAGGATTTCAAAAGTCAATTGAGAGAGGTAGGAGAACAAATGGGGAGAGAAATAAAAGCAAAACAAGAAAACTATGAAAAAAGAATCAGCAGCTTGGAAATGGAAGCACAAAGATTGACTGAAAAAAACAATTCCTTAAAAAATTCATCTGGCCAAATGGAAAAAAAGGTGCATAATCTCACTGAAGAAAACAATGCCTTAAAAAAATTCATCTGGCCAAATGGAAAAAATGGTGCATAATCTCATTGAAGAAAACAATGCCTTAAAAATTAAAATTGGACAGTTGGAAGATAAGGAATCCATGAGACACCAGAAATCAGTCAATCAGAATCAAAAGAATGAAAAAATAGAAGAAAATGTGAAATACTTCATTGGAAAGACAACTGATCTGGAAAACAGATCCAGGAGAGACAATTTGAGAATCATTGGACTGCCTGAAAGCCATGATCAGAAAAAGAGTCTAGACACCATATTCCAGGAAATTATTAAGGAGAACTACCCTGATATTATAGAATCAGAGGATAAAATCGTCATTGAAAGAATCCACTGATCACCTCCTGAAAGAGACCTGAAAAGGAAAACTCCAAGGAATATTGTAGCCAAATTCCAGAATTATCAGGTGAAGGAGAAAATACTCCAAGCAGCCAGAAAGAAGCAATTTAAATATCATGGAGCCACAGTCAGGATTTCTCAGGACCTGGCAGCTTCAATGTTAAAGGATCACTAGGCTTAGAATATGATATTCTGGAAGGCAAAGGAGCTTGGAATGCAGCCACTAATCTAGTACCCAGCAAAAATGTGCATTCTCTTTCAAGGGAAAAGATGGACATTCAATGACATTGGGAACTTTCAAGGTTTCTTGATGAAAAGACCAGAACTGAATAGAAAATTCGATCTTAACATACAAGACTCAAGTTTATAAAGGTAAACAGAGGGGAAAAAATTACTCAATTAGGTTAAACTGTTTACATCCCTATGCAGGAAGATAATACTTATAACTCTTGAGAACTGTAAATGTATTTGGGCAGACAGAAGGACTATACCCAGAGGACATAAATATACATTGTCTTTGATGTGATGATACAAAGACAATTAAGGGGGTAAAAAGGGAGTTTATGGGAAGAAGAGGAAAGGGGAGGTGGAATGGGGTGAATTACATCATATGAAGAGGTGAAAAAAAACCTATTACAATAGTGGAAAAGAAGGGAGGAGAGAACATTGTTTCAACCCTACTCTCATTAGATTTGATTCAAAGAGGGAATAACATATATGTTCATTGGGATAAAGAAACTTAGCACATTCTTTAGGGAAGTAAAAGGGGAAGGGAAAGGGGGGACTGATAGAAGGGAGGACAAAAGCAAGGGAGAAAAGGGTAAAGAAAAGGGAGAGTTGATAAGAAAGGGAGGGCAGATTGGGGGAGGCAGGGGTAAGAAGCAAAATGTTGGTGAGGAGGAATAGGGTGAAAGAATGGGGAAAAGTACAAAGGGGGTAAATAGAATGGAAGGGAATAGACAGTGATAATAACTGTGAATGTGAATGGGATGAACTCTGCTATAAAACGGAAGCAAATTGCAGAATGGATTAAAAACTAGAATCCTACAATATGCTGTTTACAAGAAACACATTTGAAGCAGAGAGATACACACAGAGTAAAGGCAAAAGACTGGAGCAGAATATCTTATGCTTCAGCTAAAGTGAAAAAAGCAGGGGTAGCAATCCTTATCTCAGACAAAGCACAGGCAAAAATAGATCTCATTAAAAGAGACAAGGAAGGAAACTACCTCTTGCTAAAAGGTACTATAGATAATGAAGTAATATCAATGGTATAGCATCCAAATTCTTAGAGAAGTTAAATGAGTTACAAGAAGAAATAGACAGCAAAACTATACTAGTGAGGGATATGAATCTTCCACTCTCAGAATTAGATAAATCTAGCTGCAAAATAAATAAGAAAGAAGTGAAAGAGGTGAATAGAATACTAGAAAAGTTAGACGTGATAGATGTCTGGAGAAAACTGAATGGGTATAGATAGGAATATGCCTCTTCTCAGGAGTACATGGCACATATTCAAAAATTGCCCGTGTATTAGAAACAAAAACCTCATAGTCAAATGTAGAAAGGCAGAAATAGTAAATGCATCCTTCTCAGATTGTGATGCAATAAAAGTTGCATGTAATAAAGAGCCATGGAAAGGTAGACTGAAAATTAATTGGAAACTAATTTCATTCTAAGAACGAGTAGGTCAAACAACAAATCATAGAAACAATCAATAACTTCATACAAGAGAATAATAATAATGAGACAACATACCAAAACCTATAGGATGCAGTCAAAGCAGTGCTTAGGAGAAATTTTATATCTCTAAATGCTTACATGAATAAAAAAGAGAAAGAGGAAATCAATGAGTTGGGCATGCAACTAAAAAAGCTAGGAAAAAAAAACAAATTAAAAATCCCCAATCAAATACTGAATTAGAAATCCTGAAAATCAAAGAAGAAATTAATAAAATCGAAAGCAAGAAAACTATAGAATTAATCAATAAAACTAAGAACTGGTTTTATGAAAATATCAATAAAATAGATAAACCTTTGGTTAATTTTATTTAAAAAAAAAAAGAAAGAAGAAAACCAAATTACCAGTATCAAAAATGAAAGAGGTGATTTTACCATCAATGAAGTGGAAATTAAAGCAATAATTAGGAACTATTTTCCCCAACTGTATGCCAATAAAATTTGACAATCTAAATGAAATGTATAAATATTTACAAAACTACAAATTACCCAGGTTAACTGAAGAGGAAATATAATCCTTAAATAAGCCCATATTAGAAAAAAATTGAACAAGCCATTAATGAACTCCCTAAGAAAAAATCTCCAGGGCCAGATGGGTTTACAAGTAAATTCTACCAAATATTTAAAGAACATTTAATTCCAATACTATACAAATTATTTTAAAAAATAGGTGAAGGAGTTCTACCAAATTCCTTTTATGACACAAATATGGTCTTGATACTGTGGAAATTTATTTTGATTTGGGGACCCTGTCTTTGGGCTGAAATTAAAAAACCTTAGGCTCTCAGGGTTTTTTTCTGTGTGAGGGGCTAGTTCCCCTCCCCCTCCACACTTCAGCAGAGCCAAAAAAGCCCCATGGGCTTTTCAGGACTCCAGGTCAGATGACTGGGGGGAAAAAAAGGAGCCCCAGATCCCTACACCCTGAAGAGAGCTTCCCTGGAGATCCCAGGCTTGTCTTGCCAGGCCCTAGCATAGCCTGTGTGGCAGTCCCAGGTGGGCAGCAGGGGGCACGGCCCCTTGAGCCCTGCTAGCCACAGTCCTAGTGCGACCAGAGGATTAGCTTGGCATGTGTGGGGGTGCAGAGAGCTGGAGGTTTGAGGGGAGAGAAGGAACATATATACAGGGGAGCAAGACAGTGAAGGGGGGACACTGGAGGACTAGGAGGATGCAAAGAGGCTGGAAGATTAAGAGAACAGGAGGGACTCTGGAGGACAGATAGGAGAGACACTGAGGGAGGCAGATGTATGGAGGTTGGGAGAGGCCAGAAGATTAAGAAGACAGCAGAGAATCAAATATACGGGCCAGAGGCAAGATGGCAGAGGAAAGGCAGTGAGCTCCTGAATTCATAACACAATCGCTCCAAAAAACATCCAAATAATGCCATAGGAAAATGCCCAGAGCAGCAAAACTCACAGAAGAATGTGCTGAAATCATCTTCTAACCAAGAACAGCTTGGAAGGTCAGAAGGAGGGAGCTGTTGTGCTGATACATGAGTCGAGCCCAACCCCACAGTCACCCTGACACAGATCCAGTCCCAGGAAGGCCTCACCAGAAAAGCAGACCCCCCAGAGCCTCTGAATCAGCAGAAGCGCCAGTGTCATCTGGAACTAAGCTCACAGTCTGGTGAGTGGGCTGAGCCCTGGGCAGGGGAGAGAATACAGGGGTCTATGCTGGTGCTAAGGCAGAACTTGGATTTTATACCCCTGCTGAGAACCAGGAGGTAGGCTCAAGTAGCAGTGGCCCAGGTGGGGAAGGGGCATAGGCTCGTTGGAGCTAACAACCACAACACACAAAGCTGGTTGATTAGTAAGTTCGTCTGGGGTCATCTAGGACCAGGAAACAGGCTGGGTGAATGAAGAACCTGATTCTCCTTAAATCATACCACCTGGGACTTCTGAAGCTTGGGATACTGCAGCCTGGAAACAGTGCCCCACTTTAAGGATCTAAAAGTCAAGTAAAAGAAAGACAAGATGAGCAGACAGAGAAAGGTGAGGACTATAGAAAGTTTCTTCAGTAACAAGGAAGACCAAGGGGCACCCTGAGAGGAAGATGTCAACATCAGGGGCCCTATATCTAAAGCTTCCAAGAAAAATATGAATTGGTCTCAGGCCATAGAGGTGCTCAAAAAGGACTTTGAAGATATAGTTAGAGAGGTAGAGGAAAAAATGGAAAGAGAAATGAGGGTGATGCAGGAAAGACATGAGAAAAAAGTCAATAGCTTGAAAAGTGAAATTGGCCAAATGGAAAAGGAGGTACAAAAGCTCTCTGATGAAAATAATTGCCTAAGAATGAGGATTGAACAAATGGAAACCAGTGACTTTATGAGAAACCAAGACACAATGAAGCAAATCCAAATGAATAAAAAAATAGAGGGCAATGTGAAATATCTTCTGGGAAAAACTGCTGACCTAGAAAATAGGTCCAGGGGAGATAATTTGAAACATATTGGTCTACCTGAAAACCATGATCAAGGAAAGAGCTTAGACACCATCTTCCTAGATATTCTCAGGGAAAATTGCCCTGAAATTCTAGAAGCAGAAGGTAAAATAGAAATTGAAAGAATCCACCAAACACCTTCAGAAAGAGATCCCAAAAGGAAAATTCCTAGGAATATTATAGCCAAATTCCAGAGCTCTCAGGTCAAGGAGAAAATATTGCAAACTGCCAAAAAGAAAGAATTCAAGTACTGTGGAGCCCCAGTCAGGATAGCACAAGATCTAGCATCTTCTATATTAAAGGACTGGAGGGCATGGCATATGATATTCCAAAGGGCAAAGGATATGGTATTACAACCAAGAATCACTTACCCAGCAAAACTCAGCATTATCTTTCAGCAGAAAAAATGGGACTTTAATGAAAAAGAAGAGTAATCTATATAATCTGGGCAGTAAATGAGCCTAACACTCATCAGAATTGGCTCAAAGACCTCAATCTCATTAGAATTGGCTCAAGGAGGGAATAATATACATACTCAATTGGGTGGAGTAATCTCTCTAATCCTGCAGGAAAATAGGAGGGGAAGGGGATAAAGAGAGAGGGGCAAAAGAAGGAAGGGCAGAGTGGGGGAGGGGATAGACAGAAGCAAATCCCTTTTGAAGAGGAATAGGATGAAAGAAGATGGATAATAGAATAAAAATCATGGGGAAGGGAATAGGATGGAAGGGAAACAGTTTACAGTAGTAATCATGAAAAAGAGAAAAGGGGGAAAAATTGTACAAGAAATATTTATAGCAACTCTTGGTAGAGGCTAAGAATTGAGAATCAAGGGAATGTCCATCAATTGAGGAATGATAGAAAAAGCTGTGCTATATGATTGCAGTGGAATGGTCTTTTGCTGCAAGAAATGACAAACAGTATGATCCCAAAAAACCTGGAAAGACTAATGAACATTGATAGTGAAGTGAGCAGAGCTGGGAGGACATTGTGCATAGTGACAGCAGTATTGTTCAGTGAGCAATTGTGAATGACTTAACTACTCTCAGCAGTGCAATGATCCAAGACAATCCCAAGGAACTAATGAGGAAGCTTACTATGCACCCCTATAGAAAGAACTGATAAAAAGAACACTTGTGGATTGTACATATATAACCTGGTTGCAATCTTGTGGGGGGTGGAGGGGGAGGAAAGGGAGGGAGGGAGGGAGAAAAATTTGGAACTCTAAATCCTATGAAAATGAATGTTGCAAAGTACCCTTACATGTAACTGGACAATAAAATAAATAAAGAACAAAACAAACAAAAAAGAATTTAAAAAATAAGACAGTAAGAAGGTGGGGAGACAGTACAAGGAGGCTGGAGAAGACAGTAAGAGAGGAGACAGAAGAAGGAGCAGTATGGAGTAAGGGGTTTTTCAGGGGTTCATCGCAAGTGTAGTGAGAGAGAAGTTAAAGAGTTAAGCAAGGGGCTATTGAGTGGGACAGTCAGCACAGAGGAGTTGGAGAAAGGGCTTTCCAGTTAGAAGGTAGAGAAAAGAGGACAGACAGAAAAAAGACAGAGAAAAAGCTAAGAAAGGGAAAGCTGGAGTGTACCCTAAGGCAAGAGGTAGCAATGGCCCTTATTATATTAAAAGCAGACAGGTTGTATAATTTGAATTTCTTAACCCTTATCTTTTACATTGATTTTTATAAATAAACCCTGCTTTGGTTATTTAATTAAGAGACTTCTTAATCTTTTGCTTATCAATTTGGGAGCAGTGTGGAGAAATTTTTAAATGGCCAATACTAAATTAATAGCAGTCAGATAGCCAGCCAGTCAAAAGTCCCAAGAT
The DNA here is from genome assembly GCF_019393635.1 of Dromiciops gliroides. Taxonomy (NCBI): domain Eukaryota; kingdom Metazoa; phylum Chordata; class Mammalia; order Microbiotheria; family Microbiotheriidae; genus Dromiciops; species Dromiciops gliroides. The sequence continues at coordinate 303,742,268 of NC_057862.1, read as the reverse complement.
TAGTCCCCCCAAATTAGGCAAGCAAGTTAAAAATATTTTCACATTTGAATGGCGACTGCAGCAGGACTTACAGCCCAATTATAATTTTTTCTAAACTTATACTTTTTCATATAAGTACAGTTATATACTTTTTTCAGATTAGATTAGTTATACTTATTTTTTTCACAATACCAAAACCAGCCAGACCCAAAACAGAGAAAGAAAATTATAGATCAATTTCCCTAATGAATATTGATGCAAAAATCTTAAATAAGATATTAGCAAGGAAATCACATCAAGTGATCACCAGGACAATATACTATGACCAGGTGAGATTTATACCAGGAATTCAGGACTGGTTCAACATTAGGAAATCTATCAACATAATCAACCACATCAATAAGAAAACTAACCAAAATCATATGATTATCTCAATAGATGCAGAGAAAGCTTTTGACAAAATAGAGCACCCATTTCTAATATAAAACACTAGTGAGCTTAGGAATAGGTGGAGCTTTCCTTAAAATAGTAAGCAGTATCTACCTAAAACTATCACTAAACATTATATGTAATGGAGATAAATTAGAGGCCTTCCAAATAAGATCAGGAGTGAAACAAGGATGTCCATTATCACCTCTATTATTTAATATTGTACTAGAAATGTTAGCTTTAGCAATCAGAGAAGAAAAAGGAATTAGCGGAATTAGAATAGGCAAGGAGGAAACAAAACTATCACTCTATGCAGATGATATGATGGTATAGAGAATCCTAGAGAATCAACTAAAAAACTACTTGAAACAATTAACAACTTTACCAAAGTTGCAGGATGTAAAATAAATCATCAGCATTTCTATACATGACCAACAAAGTCCAGCAGCAAGTGATAGAAAGAGAAATTCCATTTAAAGTAACAGTAGACAATATAAAATATAAAATACTTAGGAGTCTACTGTCAAGACAAACCCAGGAACTATATTAACACAATTATGAAACACTTTTTACACTACTCTAATCGGATCTAAATAATTGGGAAAATATCAGTTGCTCATAGATAGGCAGAGCTAATATAATAAAAATGACAATTCTACCTAAATTAAATTACTTATTCGGGGCCATACCAATAAGACTACCTAGAAATTATTTTATAGAGCTAGAAAAAATAATAAAATTCATCTGGGAGAACAAAAGGTCAAGAATATCAAGGGAACTAATGAAAAAATGCACAGGAAGGTGGGCTAGCTGTGCCAAATCTGAAGTTCTACTATAAAGTGGCAGTCATCAAAATTATTTCGTACTGGCTAAGAAAGAGAGTGGTGGATCAATGGAATAGGTTAGGCACGGGATACACATTAGTAAATTACTTTAGTAATGTACTGTTCGATAAAGCCAAAGACTCCAGCTTCTGGGATAGGAACTCGGTATTTAACAAAAACTGCTGGGAAAACTGGAATATAGCATGGCAGAAACTAGGCATAGACCAACATCTTACACCTTATACTAAAATAAGGTCAAAATGGGTACATGCTTTAGACATAAAAGGTGATACCATGAGTAAATTAGGAGAGGAAGGAATAATTTACCTCTCAGATTTTGTTTTGTTTTGTTTTGTTTTTTGTTTTATTTTTGCAGGGCAATGGGGGTTAAGTGACTTGCCCAGGGTCACACAGCTAGTGTCAAGTGTCTGAGGCCTGTACCTCTCAGATTTATGGAAAGGAGAACAGTTTATGACCAAACAAGAGAATATTATGAAATGTGAAATGGATGATTTTTATTACATTAAATTTAAAAGTTTTTGTACAAACAGAAGCAATGCATCCAAAATTAGAAGGGAGTCAGAAAGCTGGGAAACAATTTTTATAGCCAGTATTCCCGATAAAGGCCTCATCTCTAAAATATATTGGGAACTAAATCAAATTTATAAGAATCCAAGTCATTCCCCAATTGAGAAATTGTCAAAGGATATGAACAGGCAGTTTTCTGATGAAGAAATCAAAGCTATCCATTGCCATATGAAAAAATGCTCTAAATCACTATTGATTAGAGAAATACAAATTAAAACAACTCTGAGGTACCACTTCACAGCTATCAGATTGGCTAATATGACAAAAAAAAAGGAAAACAATAAATGTTAGAGAAGCTGTGGAAAAAATTGGAACACTAATGCATTGTTGGTGGAGCTGTGGACTGATCCAACCATTCTGGAGAGCAATTTGGCACTATGCCCAAAGGGCTATAAAGCTGTGCATACCTTTTGACCCAGCAATGCCACTATTGGGTCTTTTTCCTAAAGAGATCATAAAAAAGGGAAAAGGACTCACATGTACAAAAATATGTATAGCTGCTCCTTTTGTGGTGGCAAGGAATTGGAAATTGAGGGGTTGCCCATCAATTAGGCAATGGCTGAACAAATTGTGGTATATGAATGTAATGGAATACTATTGTGCTGTAAGAAATGATGTGCAGGTGCATTTCAGAGAAACCTGGAAGAACTTACACGAACTGATGCTGAGTGAGATGAGAGGAACCAGGAGAACATTGTACGCAGTATAAACAACATTGTGTGTTGATCAACTGCGATAGATTTGACTCTTCTCAGCAATACAGTGGTCCAAGATAGTTCTAAAGGACTCATGATGGAAAATATTCTCCAAATCCAGAAAAAAAAAAAAAGAAGAATTGTTGAATCTGGATGCAGATTGAACCATACTATTTCTATTGTTTTTGTTGTTGTTTTTCTTTTTTGAGGTTTTTCCTTTTTGTTCTGATTCTTCTTTTACAGCATGACTAATGCAGAGGTATGTTTAATGTGATTGTACACGTATAACCAATATCAGACTGCTTTGCTTCTTTGGGGAGGGGGAGGTAAGGGAGGGAGGGAGAATAATTTGAAACTAGAAATCATATAAAAAACAAATGTTGAAAACTATCTCTACATGTAACTAGAAAATAATAAAATGCTTTTATCATTAAAAAAAGAAACTGTATTGGAACTGGAGAAAAAGAATACCCCTCTCCCTCCCACCTGAGTATCTCCTAATCCCTTCAACCAATCAGAAACCTCTTATGCAACAGAAAAACCTGGCACAATTTGTCTCTTCAACTATATGTCTAGCTGAAGGAATAGCTTGTCTAGATGATACTCAGTTTTTAAAATTTCATTTCTTTTTTTTTTTTTTGGTGAGGCAATGAGGGTTAAGTGACTTGACCAAGGTCTTACAGCTAGTAAGTGTCAAGTGTCTGAGGCCATATTTGAACTCAGGTCCTCCTGAATCCAGGGCCAGTGCTTTATCCACTGTGCCACCTAGCTGACCTTCATTTCTTTTTCTTTCTTTTTTTAGTTTATATTTTATTTTTCCCCAATTACATGTTAAAACAATTTTAGCATTTTTTGAAGTTTTGAGTTCCAGATTCTACCCCTCCCTCCTTCTTTCCTCTGCCCCTCCCTGTGATGGTAAGTACTCAGATGAATGTTATACATGTGTAATCATGTAAAACATTTCCACATTAATTGTTTTATACAAGAAGACTCAAATAAAAGAAAAAGAATGAAAGAAAAAAAAGAAAGTGGAAAACAGCATGCTTCAGTCTGTATTCCAACAATATCAGTGTTTTTTCTCTTAAGGTGGAAAATATCCTTTATCATTCATTAGTTCTTTGAGATTGTCTTGGATTACTGTATTGCTGAGAGTAGCTGTCATTGACAGTTCTTCATCAAACAATATTGCTGTTACTGTATATAATGTTCTGCTGGTTCTTCTCACCTCACTCTCCATCAGTTCATGTATGTCCTTCCAATTTTTTTTCTGAAATCATCCTGCTTACAACTTTTTATAGCACAATAATATGCCATTACAATAATATACCGCAGTCTTTATAGCCATTCCCCAATTGATGGACATCCTTTTGATTTCCATTTCTTAGCCATGATAAAATGATTTGCTATAAATATCTTTGTATAAATAGGTCCTTATTCCTTTTTTAAGTCTTTGGATTATAGACCTAGCAGTGGTATTGCTGGATCAAAGGGTATGCACAATTTTATAGCCCTTTGAACATAGTTACAAATTGCTCTCCAGAATGGTTTGATCAGTTCACAACTCCATCAACAATGCAGTAGTGTCCCAGTTTTCCCACATCCCCTCTACCACCCACCACTTTCCTTTTTTGTCATTTAAGCCAATCTGATAGGTGTGATGTGGTAGCTCAAAGTTGTTCCAATTTGTATTTTCTCTAGTCAATATTGATTGAGAGCATTTTATATGACTATAGATAACTGATTTCTTTGTCTGAAAATTGCCTGTTCATATAATTGGACCATTTATCAATTGGTTAATAATTTGTATTTTTTTTATTTGACTCAGTTCTTTATATATTTGAGAAATGAGACCTTTATCAGAGAAAGTTATTGAAAAATTTCCCCCCCCCCAGTTTTCTGCTTTTATAATTTTGGTTGCATTGCTTTTGTTTGTGCAAAAACTTTTTAAATTTTATGTAATAAAAATTATCCATTTTAGATTTTGCAATTCTCTCTATATTTTCTTTGGTCCTAAATTCTTGCCTTATCCATAGATCTGACAGATAAACTATTCCATGCTCTCCTAATTTGCTTATGGTATGACCTTTTATGTGTAAACCATGTACCCATATTGACCTTATCTTGGTTTACAGTGTGTCTTTTGTTTCATTTAATGCAATTACTTATTAATATAAAGCAAAATATGAATATGACCATAACAGAGATACAAATAAAGTGCCATGGAAACATTTAGTAAGGAAAATAACTTTTAATCTAAAAGGTCTAAGGAAACATCATAGAGGAACTATCACTTAAAGCAAGTCTTGAAAGGAAGAGTCTAGGGAATACTATGAACTACAGAACATAAGTGCTTGAAGAAATCACAGAATCATAGAGCCTATTCTAGTCATAATTGGAGGTAATCTTACAAATCTAGTCCTATCCTCTCATTTAAAGCAAAGCAAAGGAAATTTCTGTTCAGGTTATGTCTCCTGATTCTAAATACCATATATTTCTTCTATATCATGTTTAGGTTTGGGGGCAAGTAAGGTTCTGATAAGTTCTAATAATGGCTTAAGATTCAGGAGTAGTAAGCCTGAATTCAATCCAATTCAACCCTAAGCCATCTTCTCAACAACCCACAAGAAACCCTTGCTGCTGAGGCCATAAACTGTAACCTGGATGTCTTAATTCCTTCATGTTCAGAACTTCCATTTTAGGGCCCTACTATGCTACTTGGTGACCATCTTGCCTGACCCACTATTTCAAACAAACCTCAACCATGCTTCAATTCCCAGGTCCTCTTCTCAAAAGTCTTGATAGCAATTTGTAGTTTTCCCCAACATAACATACTCTTCAGTTCTGCAAATCTGTGATAAAACTAGCTCTTTCATTTTTCCTGGAGAGAGTGATTCAGTCTACTACCTTACTGCTCCACTCACTGTCTTGCTAATTTTCTCTGACTCTCTGATTCTGACTCTTCCCTGACCACCACTCTTCTATTTGTGTGGTCTTCTACTATTAGAATGTAAGCTACTTGAAATCAGAGACCATCTTTCTTTGTATTTTATTGTCAACTTAAGTATGATGCTTGGCACATATTAATATTTATTAATGTTTGATAAGTGCTTTTTTAATGTCTTCTTTCATAAAGGGCTTCCTATATCCAGGGGCAGTCAGGTGGTACAATGGATAGAATACTGGGCCTGCAGTCAGGAGGACCTAAAGTTTAAATCCAGCCTCAGACATTTGCTAGCTATGTGACCCTAGGCAAGTCATTTTTTAAAAATTAATAAAGTATTTTATTTTTTCCCGTTACATGTAAAGATAGTTCTCAACTTTTGTTTATACAGGCTTTCCAATTTCAGATTTTTCTCCCTCCCTCCCCTCCCTCCCCTCTCCCCTAGACAGCAGGTAATCTGATATAGGTTATATATATATATGTGTGTGTGTGTGTGTGTGTGTGTGTGTGTGTGTGTGTGTGTGTGTATGTATGTATATCCACATAATAACATTAATCCTATTTCTGCATTAGTCATATTATAAGAGAAAAAACAGAGCAATGATGAAAAACCTCAAAGTAGAAAAAACAACAGCACAAAAAACAAAAGAAATAGTATGGTTCAATCAGCATCTATACTCCGCAGTTCTTTTTTTTTTTTCTTGGATTTGGAGATCCTCTTCTATCATGAGTTCCCTGGAACTCTTCTGTACCATTGCATTGGTGAGAAGAATATAGTCCATCACAGTAGATCAACACTCAATGTTGATGATACTATGTACAATGTTCTTCTGGTTCTGCTCATCTCACTCATCATCAGCCCATGCAAGACCCTCCAGGTTTCTCTGAACTCCTCCTGCTCATCATTTCTTACAGCACAATAGTATTCCATTGTATTCATATACCACAACTTGTCCAGCCATTCCCCAATTGATGGGCATCCCCTCCAATTCCAATTCCTTGCCACCACATAAAGAGCAGCTATAAATATTTTTGTACATGTGGGTCCCTTTCCCCCTTCCATGATTTCTTTGGGCAAAAGACCCAAAAGTGGTATTGCTGGGTCAAAGGGTATGGACAGCTTTATTGCCCTTTGGGCATAATTCCAAATTGCTCTCCATAATGGTTGGATCAGTCCACAGCTCCACCAACAATGCATTAGTGTTCCAATTTTCCCACAGCTTCTCCAACATTTATTATTTTCCTTTTTTGTCATTTTAGCCAATCTGATAGGTGTCAGGTGGTACCTCAGAGTTGTTTTAATTTGCATCTCTCTAATCATTAGAGATTTAGAGCATTTTTTCATATGGGAATAGATAGCTTTGGTTTCTTCATCAGAAAACTGCCTGTTCATATCCTTTGACAATTTCTCAATTGGGGAATGACTTGGATTCTTATAAATTTGATTTAGTTCCCAATATATTTTAGAGATGAGGCCTTTATCGGGAATACTGGCTATAAAAATTGTTTCCCAGCTTTCTGCCTCCCTTCTAATTTTGGATGCATTGCTTCTGTTTGTACAAAATTTTTTAAATTTAATGTAATCAAAATCATCCATTTTGCATTTTATAATATTCTCTATCTCTTGTTTGGTCATAAACTGTTTTCCTTTCCAAAGATCTGATAGGTAGACTATTCCTTTCTCTCCTAATTTACCTATGGTATCACCTCTTATGTCTAAATCATGTATCCATTTTGACCTTATTTTAGTATAAGGTGTAAGATGTTGGTCTATGCCTAGGCAAGTCATTTAACCTTTGTTTGACTCAGCTTCTTCAACTGTAAAATGGGGACCCTGGAGAAAGAAATGACAAATCACTCTTGGGGTCACCAAGAGTTGGATAGGACTAAATGACTCAACAGCAGCAAATACCCTGGATATATCAGAAGTACTGGGGAAGATACAAAGATGATTGTGGCAATTGCAGTCTTCATGAAACATAATGCAGCCTGGTAAGGAGCAACAGAACCCAAATGGGAATCCACATCCACATTACAAAACAGAAATCAAGTGTATAAGTGAACTATGAACAAAGTGTTACATAAGGATTAAGAAGGGGGAAAGCTATTTTTTAAAATGTGGAACACTTTGAATTTCGTAGTAATCCTAGCAGGCAGGTAGGAAAATGAGAGAAAGCAAAAAGGTAATTTGGAGTCAGGCTGTCAAGAGCCTTGATTTATCTTCTCTATAAACGGGAGTGCCTGTGTTATCTGTTACCTAAACTATCGTCTCTTTTCCCCTAAGATCTGTTTGGTTCTCTGGCCTGGGACAAGAAACACTTGGCCCGGCTATGGGGGCATGGAGGACGGCACATAAGGCATTCGAGAGACTCCAAACAGGGACGGCGGGGCTGGGCTGGGCTGAGTCCGCCTTTTGGCCAGGGCCTAGCCAGAGGTTGGGGCTGAACAGCTCCGTAGGAGGCGGTCACATGGTAGGGAGGGAGCAAGCCCGCCTTCTCCAGGAGGACCCTCAGCCTCAACTCTGCCAGGCCAGCAGCCACGCTGCTCAGAGCCCAGGAGGTGCACGGGGCTCCCGGACCAACCCTACCAAGCTTCGGGGACTGGTGAGACAGGTGCCATCGTGCGGGGCAAGAGCCGAATCAGCCACCATCTCCTACTCCCCCCCTCCAAACCCCAGCAGCTGGAGCTGCAGCAGCAGCAGCAGCCGTGACAGTAGCAACAGCAGAGAAGGCAGCGCCGGTGGCGGAGAGAACAGCGAAGACAGCAGCCACACCACCAGCAGCAACACCATGGATCTTTCATTTATGGCAGCCCAGGTAATAGGACCCTCCCCTAACCCCGAAGGTGGGACATCCACACAGACCCCCTGAGCCCCATTTCACGCACTTCTCCTCCCAGCCTGTTTTCGCTGCTTCTAAAAGAACAAGTTTTAACCTGCTGTTTCCTCCTTCTTCCTGTCTCCTCCACCCCTCCCCCGATGGCTAGCAAAGCCTTTCAAAGAAACCGCCCTTATCCATCAATCTGTCTAGTTTATCACCTCAGTCCTAACTCCTCTGTTCTGGGAGCTGGGATTTGAGACAGTCAACGGGGAACGCTAGGAGCCTCAGTCTAGGACCTTTACTCTTTCCTTTTCTTTGTTCTCTCTCCCTCCTACCAGAAAAAAAAAAGGCCAAAACTGAAGGAGTGAGGAAGTCAGAACTGAGAAATTCGGGGCTGTGAGAGTGGTCAGGCATGGCTACTGTGGCACCTGGGGGTGGGGGTGACCATCAGGCCTCCAGCTGTGCCTATCTGTCTCCTTTCCCCCTACCCCACCAGGAAAAAAAAAAAAAAAGACTACAAGCAACAGCAAAGAAAGAGGCACCTGGGGCTCTGTATTGGCACCCATCTGGAAGGGCTCTCCAATTAGGGAACATGATTAAGTCTTGGAGAAGAGGGGGATAGGTGGGGACTACTGTGGATTAAAGCAAGTGTCTTTAATCTTTTTGTGTACTAGACCCCTTTGGTAGTCTGGTGAAAGCAATGGACTCCTTGAATGTATAAAATAGTATATAAAGGATTACAAGAGAAGCCAAATATGCATTTTTTTTAAAGTGCATGCACCCCAGGTTAAGAATCCCTGAGTTAAAGGCAGGATTCATACATATAGATCTCCATTTCTCAACACTCCCTTCATCCCCTAGAGTCAGGGAAATCACTCCATCTTCACTTTCCCCATCTGCCAAAAATGAAAAATAATGCCTGCCCTGACCTACAGGGTTATGGGAAGGATGAGTGGATGTGAAAGCCCAGCATAAACCAAACAATCCCTCTATACTTGTGAGGTAATATGATAATAATAAGATAGAACCACAAGTGAAAGATAGCTGAAATAGATGGGCATCTGCTCTTTTATTTCTCCTCTTTCAACAAGTAAGCAGAGCCTTCAGGTATCTGGTGTGACCTTGGTCTCTGGGTGAACTTATAATACAGTCACAATGGCAAAAGCCTCTGTTGTAAATATCACTAATTGGCAGCCTATCTCAGTCCCCCTAGCCTCCTGGAATCAGGTGCCTCCAGTTTTGCTTCATGGGGACATGCCTTTCTGTGCTCTGTGCATGTTACTTCATCAGTCTTCATGGTCTAGAGTGCATTTGTACGGTGTCTTTCAAGATAGAGAAAGGAAAGAAGCCTTATTCTTCTTTGACTTGTTCCTATACAATCTGAAGTGAAAATGAATTCCAGCTCCACCCTTACCTCTCAGAGGAAGGGGAATAGGTATCTCCCTATTGTTTGGAAGATTAATGTATTTAAAGAGGGAAATCAGATCAGATAATTATTCTGAGCAAAAAGGAAAGTCAACCTTTCCTCTTATAAATGGGATTCAGACAAGTGACCTAACTGATGAGAGGCTTCCTTTCCCACATCTGAGCTTAGAAACTAGTAATACTGGAGAAATGGTGCCTTCTCCACCAGGTGCTTTTCTCAAATAATGCTGAGCATAGTAGGCACTTAATAAATGTTTTTAATTGAATTAGCTGTATCATAGAATATTCTTCTGAATAGAATTGTAAGAATATTGAAGGCAGAGATCATGCTAAATATTTCCTTGTGTCCATATTTCTCAGTGCCATTTGCATAGTAAGAATTTTCAGTATTCTAACAATGAATGATTTCTCTGTAGGGGCACTTTCTCCACTAACAAACTTTTCTATGGCTTGGTGGATTGTCTTTGACAGATTATTTGACCAAATATATATATATACACATATATACATATATATTCATATATGTATGTATGCATGTATATGTGTGTATATCTGCATATGTATGTGTATATATGGATATAAACATGTATATGTATATATATATATCATCCTATAGTCAATTTTCTAGTGATGAGCCTGCCTATTTTTCCCTAGGCTATTCTTCCTTGGAGTCAATCCCATCCTTCAATAATAATAATGATAATGGCTATCATTTATGTAGAGCTTTAAGGTTTGCAAAGTGCTTTACAAATATTTCATTTTTCCTCACAACAAACCTGGGAGCAAAGTGCTGTTACTACCCGCATTTGACTAATAAGGAGACCCAAAGAATGGAAATGATTTGTGCAGAATCACATAGGCAGTAAATATCAGGGTCAGGATCCAAATCTAGTACTCTTCCTATCTGAACCATGTATGATTATGCCTTTTCTATTGACAAGAAAACTGAATTGAAGATACTTACTCCATATCCCACAGCTGATTAGAATCTATGGCCTGTTCCACTTGGAACATTAATCCATTTTTAAAGTTGCCTTTCTAGCAATTAATGAAGTTGGTTAAAACAAACATGGAGAAAATTCACCTAATGCTTTTGCTTTCCTCTGAAAACAAAACATTTGAGTCCAGTTTGCATTAAATGATTAACAAATCAAACAGAGGATCCTAAAATTTACTGCTTTCCCTAGAGTTCTGAAAACTTCAAAGAAATCCCAACTCTTTTGACAAGGATTCCATCTTCCTAATTGCTCTGAAGAGCAGTTTTTGACCTTAGTTAAATTCCTAGCTCTTATTTCCTGAAAGGGGAGTCATTCTAATAGGAGATATGGTAGTAAAACACCTTTTCACTGAAAAAACCCTTTGCCTATTTTCTCATTGAGAAGAAAAAAACAATTACTGCCACTTTGATCCTCTTTTGTCTCTTTCTTACCACAAACAGCTGATGTTTCCTTGGTAACAAGATAAATTGATTACCAAAATCCTTGGGGATGGCTATAGCAGTGGAAGTTGCTATGGCAACTTTACAAAATAAACTTGCATGAGGTTTCATGGGTTGGCACTGCCTTAGGTATTAAGGGAGTCCCAGAGAAGTATCAGACCTGGTCTCTGCCCACAATCAACAAATATTTATTAAGTATCTGCTCTTTGTTGACACTGCTAAGTTTTGGGGATACAAAGATAAGAATAAAACATTTCCTTCCCTCAAGAATCTTACATTATATTGGGTGGGAACAACATGTACATATATGAGTAGATTCAAGACATAGACAAAGGAAATTTTGGCAGGAGTGGGAGGATTGGCACTAGTGGCTGGGAGAGTCAGGAAAAGTTTCATATAGGAAATGGCACTTGAGCTGATCTTTGAAGGAAAAAGGGATTCTAAGAAGTGGAGGTGATTCTGAAGTTCTTTGTAGGCATAAGGGGAAACCTGTGCAAAGACATGGAGACAGGAGGTGGAGACAGGAGGTGTGAGGAGCAGCAAGGAGCTCATGTTCTAGTTAGGGAGACTAGACATAAATACGTGAAAAGTCAAGTAACAGTAATGTGACAAGATGAGGAGAGCCCAGTCCAAGTGGCAGCACTAGGTGGTGAGGAGAGGCTTCATGGAGAACCTGGGACTGAAACTGGGTCTTGAACAAAGAGTACAAATCGAATAGGGAGTGAGGAATAGAGAGAAGCTAAATGTATGATTATTTTCTTTGTAAAGATTGGGATGTGAAATCCAAACAAAAGCATAGCTTATCAGGTCTAAACCCATTTCACATGCATCATCTCATTTGCACCTTATATACAACAACCCTGGGAGGAAAGGAAGGCAGAAATTATTGTCCCATTTTACATACAAGAAAAATGAAATACTGAAAAGAGTGATTGGCCCAGGGTTTTATAGCTGTATAATTGACACAGAAAGGAATAGAATTCAGGTCTCCTGACTCTCAGTTCTATGTTCTTCCCTCCATATCATGATGCATCCTTTCTTTCTTTAAAGTTTTATTGATGTTTTGTTTTCACAAAACAAATATTTACAAATGGCTTCTATTCACGCAAAATCTCCTGTAATAAACTGAAATAGATGAGTTAAAGTCATAATAATATAGTAACCTCATTGGAAAGAGCATGCAACATTTCACATTTGTAGCATTTCAGACATTTTTTTTCAGTCACGTCCAACTCTTTGTGACCCCATTTGTGATTCTCTTGGCAAAGATACTGGTGGTTTACCATTTCCTTCTCCAGTTCATTTTACAGATGAGGGACTGAAGCAAACAACAGAGTTAAGAGACTTGCCCAGGGTCACACAGCTATTAAGTGTTTCAGGATGAATTTGAACTCATGAAAATGAGTCTTCCTGATTCCAAATTCAGTGCTTTATCCACTCTGCTACTTAGCTGCACTTTTTTTTTTAATAACCATAAATGCTCCCTCCTATCCCATTGGAAAATACAAAGAAAAGAAAAACAAACTTATTATAACAAACACACATAGTCAAGCATAACAAACTCCCTCAATGGCCATATACAAATATATATGTATACACACACACACACACACACATATGTCTTATTCTGTATCCCAAATCTGTCATGTCTCTGCAATGATAGCATGTTTCATCATTGATCTCCTAGACTAATGGATAGTCAGCATATTGATCATAGATTTCAAAGCTATTTGTTTTTATACTGTTGTTACTGTATAAATTGTTTCCCTGGTTCTGCTCACTTAGTTCTTCATTAATTTGTGTTCATGTTCATATTTATAATATTAATGACATAGTATAAATTCTTCTGAGTATTGTTCAGAGTGCTTATTTCACTCTGTATCAGTTGATATAAGTACTTTGTGTCTTTTGGAAATCATCTATTTCCTCATTTCTTATAGGACAGTAGTCCTCCAATCATATTCATATCCTACAACTTATTTAACCGTTCCTCAATTGTTGGACACCCCTTCATTTTCCAGTTTGTTGTTTTTAGAAAAAGCTGCTACAAATATTTCTGTGCATATAGAACCTTTTCCTCATAACTTGATGTTTTTTGGGTATAGGCAATAGTATATCTGCATCATTTCTGAGTTAGGTGTGTACTGAAAGCTAGAAGTAGATAAGCTTGCCTAGAACGAAAAATTTGTGTTGGGGAAAACAGTATCACCTTAACCAATCATAATAACTGACATATATCCTTAATATTTGAACAACATTTTAGAGACATCAGATCATTTGAACTTTCACAACACTGTGAGTTAGTTGTAACAAGTATTGTTATCCCTACCTTATAGATGAGAGGACTGAGGCTCAGTAACTTGCCCAGGGTCACAAAGTAAACATTATAGTCAGGGTTTAAATTCAGGTCTCCCTGGTTCAAAGTCCAGCATTTTCCCACAATTCTGTAGGTTCTTCATGTATAAAATGGGAGTTCCCTTCTGCCTCTAAAATACTATTAGTGGGGCATAAGTTTGAAAAGGCAGGCTTTTTACAAGTTTCCCCTCTTTGTTATACTACCTCCTGAAATTGTATAATTATCCAGGAAAATAATCTAAGAAATATTATTTAACAAAATCTTTTCATGTTAAAAAATCCTATTTTGTCCACAATCAAGGCCTTTCCAGTCCTTCTTGCAGTCAAGTTTTTACTTTCTGTATGATCTAAAAACAATGAATTTCTCTGTTACCAATATCACTGTTGCCAAGTGATCACTTAATTTCTCTCTCTCTCTCTCTCTCTCTCTCTCTCTCTCTCTCCTTGTGGGGAAATGAGGGTTAATTGACTTGCCCAGGGTCACACAGCTAAAAACCTTCAAGTGTCTGAGGCTGGATTTGAACTCAGGTCCTCCTGAATACAGGGCCAGTGCTTTACCCACTGTGCCACCTAGCTGCCCATGAGCACTTAATTTCTATTTCAACACAATGCTGGAAACAGTATAAGAGATTAGACATCATGAGAGTTTGGGGAGTGTTTTGGATAACAAAACAAGTTAGGGGAAGAAAACAGAAGGTTTTTTTGAGTGTTTGGGTATTTGCCAGGAGTATTGTGAATTCTGCCTCTTCATCAGTGTTAAGAACTTGAGAGCAGAGCCACACTGGGTAAGTCATATACTTCTCTGGATCTCATTTTCTTCATCTTCTAGATGAGAGGGTTTGGACTAGATTAATAACTGACTGAATGGCTGGATGAAAAAACTTTTCTTAAACACTTATTATTTGTTGAGTATTTTGTGGGATTCCGGGGATATGAATACAAAAGTTCCTGCCTTCAATTTGTTTGAATTCTACTAAAGGGGACAAATAACATAGGGGACCCTAGGAAGGAATGTTTTGTTCTGGGGAATCAAGCATATATTGCTAATCCATAGGATGATGGTTCAACCTTCCTTTCACAGGAACAAAGACAGAGAGTAGATGAGTTCCAATAGATCTGACATTCAATGATTTTATGATTCTAAGATTCCTTCTAACTATAACCTTATATAGTTCTATGACCATTCCTGATGTTTCCATTGTTCCCCTTGTCTTGGTTGGTTGTGTTATGATTTATAATTCTATTAAGTCCGCTCTCTGCAGGGTGCATCTGTTATGTACTTCAAAAGGATGGTCTCATATACCACCCTTTTCCCATGTTCTGCAAGTTATATAAAACCTGCTTAACAGGACCCCACCTTTCTCTCCTTAATTTGCTTATGTATTGTTCTTTATAAAGAATGCCTTCATTCTCCTCACTATCTGTGGAAATCTTTTTCTTAATAATAAACAATTTTATTTGTAATTTGGGGTTCCAATTTTTATCCTTCTTTCCCTCCCTCCCCTAGCCCTTCCCTGAGGCTGAAACCAGATATGGGTTATACATGTATGATTATGCAGAATATTACCATATTAGTAATTTTGTACAAGGAAACTTGATTAAAAGAAAAAATAATTAAAGAAAGTGAAAAATAGCATGCTTCAGTCTGTTCCATCAATATCAGTTCTTTCTTTGGAGGTGGATAGTATGTTTCATCAATAATACTTTGGGATTGTCTTGGATCATTGTATTGTTGTGAATAGTCAAGCCATTCACAGTTCTTCATCAAATGATATTGCTGTCTCTGTGTGCAATGTTCTCTTGGTTCTGCTTACTTCACAATACATCATTTCATACATGTCTTTCCAGGCCTTTCTGAAGTCATCCTGCTTGTCATTTCTTTTAGCACAATTATATTCCATCAATCTGTGGAAATTTTAACCATCCTGTAAGGCTCAACTAAGATGCTACCCCTTCCAGGAAGCCTTCCATTGTTCCTCCCTACCTCTTATCTAGAAGTGAATAAATTAATAAGCATTTACTTAGAGCTTACTGTGTGCCAAATACTGCAGTAAGCAATGGAAATACAAAAGCAAATGTAAAGACAGTCTCTGCCCTCCCACATTCCAATGGAGAAGATAACATATACATGTATTTGGTTGGAGTATCAACCAAAGAGGGAAAAGAGTATCAACTTTGATAGGGAAAGTTACAGAATGGTGAGTGGGACCATAAAGGAAGAAAATGACATAAGGCAAAGTTGATTTGATCACAGTTATGGAATTGAAGAGGGGAGGGAAGAAAGGTATGAGTAATTGGCAAAGAAGTTGGTATAGCTATGGAGGAGATGGCAAAAAGGGAGAGAAGGTAGTGAAGCAAAATGTGATTGAGGCTTTCCTGAAATAGAAACCCAAGAAATACAGTTCCCACTTAGGACAGAAAAGCCTCAGGGCAAAGTTCCTCCAGGGCACAGTCCCTTGTGTGGGTAACAATCTGGTTGGCTCAGTTGAAGAAGAGATAGCCACAACAGAGAAAGAAATAGTCTTTTCCTTCTCTTGATCCCCTTGCAACATTTTCTTTGTACTTCTCTTGCTGTTAATATGACCTTCAGAAGGTGTTATAGGTGTTTTCTATTCATGTGTTATCACCCTTACTAATCTCCTAATGTCAGAGATTGAGTCAGTTATCTTTTTTACTCTTTATGCTAGAGCATAGAACTGTTTAATAGAGTAGCTACCCAATATTAGTTAAATTAGTTGAATGAATGGAATTGGTAAACATTAATGCTCTTTGTTACAGGTAATTGAATCAGGAACTGGAGATTAGAAACTTTTTCTTTCCTATCTGCCAAACCATCATTTCCCTCATTTACAATTGACATAACATCCCACTGAGTATAAGAAGCCTATTCTCATAAGACACATTGTTAGGTCTGCTTGCTTCCCAAAAATTCTTTGTCAAATATGTTCCCAGTCCTGCCAGATATATTCCAGATAGAAAAGAAAAACCTAAAACTATTCAACAGAGCAATCAGTTTCAGCCAGTTTAACTGAGCTTAATTTGTGGCCTGGGTAGATGTAGCACTGTGAAGTCCTAAACTGGGAGCCAGGAGACCTGGGTTCATTGTTCTTCTGTTAATACAACAAGACAAACCTTTATTAAGATGGAAATTAGGGGCATCTAGGTGGCACAGTGGATAAAGCACTAGCCCTGGATTCAGGAGGAACTGAGTTTAAATCTGACATCAGACACTTGACACTTACTAGCTCTGTGATCCTGAGCAAGTCACTTAACCCTCATTGCCTCACAAAAAAAAGATGGAAATTAAATGGTCCCAGCCTTCCAGGAGTTCACGATCTACTGGAGGAAATTTAAAATATACACAGATGAGTAATCACCAAATGTATACAAAATAGCTTCAAAAATGGGAGAGAACTGACACTTTGGGTAGGGTCCTTCATTCTCAAAGAGGACCATGATATCAGGAAATATGTCAGGACTTGAACTGAATTGAATTTAAATGAGGTGGGGTTGTGAAAAGTTACTAACCTCACTATCTCTTCCGCAGCCATCTGAGTCCAATGGCAAGATACACATCAGGATGACTGGAAATGGCCTCAGATGCAGTGAGATACTTAGACTTTTTAAGTTAAGGCCTTTCATGGCTGTCATTTTGCCTGAGGCAACACCCACTCAGTGATTAAGGCTAGGTAAGAAAAGAGGGAAAGAAAGATATCAGGAAAAAGTCTCCTATGGATTACAGTACTTAAATTGTACTTTTAAAGCATCAAGGTGGTGGTAGGGAAGGAATACATCCAACTTGTGGAGGGCTGCCTATGTAAAGGAACAGCAAGCAGTCTAGTCTCATGGAAGGAAGGGGAGCAATATGAAGAGATAAATTGGCACCAGGCTGTGAAGTACATTAAAAGATCCTAGAGGACATAAAGGCCTCTAAAGTTCATTGAATAGTGCAATAAGTCAATTGGAATTTTTAAATCACCTACTATGTGCCAGGTGCCATGCTCAGCAATGGAGATACAAATCAAAACAAACCAAAAAAGTGTTTTCAAGGAGCTCACAGTCTAATGGGGGAGACAATTTGCAAATAACTACATACCAGAAAGACAATTTGCAATAAAGTGGCAATAATCTCAGATGGAAGGCAATAAAATTAAGTACAACTGGGAAAGTCCTCTTGTAGGAGTGACATAGGGTGTGAAAAAATGGCCAGGGTACCTATGGAAACTGTTGAAGACCTCAACTAATAGGGAGAACTCAGAACATTTTAGGGTATCCCACTTCCCCTCTGGACATTTCTGGTTGTTAGGAATCTTTTCCTTACATAGATCTGAAATGTATCCCCTCCGTAGCTTAACCCATTCTTCCTAACTCTGCCTTCTGAGGCCAAGCAGGATAAATATAATTCATATTCCATGTAACAGAAGTCAGGAGACATGAAGTTTAAGTCCCAGTTCTGCCACTAAAATAATTACTGTGCCAAAATGGACAGGTTATTTCTCTACTCAGGACATGAGTTTCTCTTTGTATAAAAATGAAGTAATTGATGTAGATTATTTCTGAGGTTCCTGTAACATTCTGTAACATTTCTACGAACTGATCATGGTATCATTATAACATCCTAAAGGGAAAGAAATGCAGTTGCCCTCTCCCTTGTGGAATGGGCTGCCAATTTAGGAGATTGGACTAGCAGAACTCCCATCAATTCCTCTCTCTAGGAGTTGGGCTAATTGCTGAGACAGTGTTCTTGTCTAAGAAGTAATGCTTTATTTTTTTTTTAGCAAGAATAATCATTTGCATACAAGTTGTCTATTTCAAGCATATTTTTTTTGAAATAGAAGCAAATCTTCCTGCACTTTAAAAGATTTAAATATTTTAGCACCTAATTAGATGCATGCCATGGGAATTTAGCACTTAGTTTAAGTATAAATGTCATATACACCCATTAAGTGGTGGAGAATGACTTGGTGAGTTTGTTCAACCAGCCTTAGAATTGATTTTTAAAGCCTCATATCAAACTTCTCATTTTGATTTGATAAAAATTGACTCCCAGTAAAGGAAGGGAGCAACATGAAATCATTTAATAGACAAATGCTTACTGAACCCCTATCTTCTGCTTAGCCTGTTCTTTAAGGATTATGAAAGTATAAGACACAGTCATTACTCCTAAGGACCATACAGACATAGGCACATGATGCAAATGAAGAAAATATGAAATAAATCAAGTATCATCTCATTAATTTGCCTAATATCATCCAAGAGTAGCCTTCTAATAGATTGTAGTCTCCATAAGAGTAGGGATTGAATCTTATTCAGGTGTGTTATGAAGCTCAAATGAGATAAAGGATAAAAGGAACTTTAAAGCTCCATATAAATACCCATTGCTATTATTATTGTTATTATTATTATCACTATCCTCTGGTCACCAGAGTTCCAGTCTAATACTGAATTCATTCTCTGAGCCTTCTACTTGTAACGACTGGATTGACACCACCTGCTGGAGATTTACTGTAGGAAAGCTCCGCCATGAGAAGAAGGCGTCTGAGGGCAAGCCATGTGGTTTTACTTGGCGTAGGGAAGTAACATTTGCTCATGGGTGCTGTCTATCAAAGCTGCCAGCCAATTAGCTTGGAGCTGGGGGGGGGCGGGTTGGGAGATGTTCCCAGCTTCACAGGAGGCATTGGGCTTTTTTTGTTCCTGACCTCACCATGGCGGGTCAGATGATGGGGTCTCTTAGAAATAGTTAGATGTCGGGCATCTGGGTGGCACAGTGGATGGAGAACTGGCCCTGGATTCAGGAGGACCTGAGTTCAAATTCAGCCTCAGGCACTTGACACTTGCTGGCTGTGTGACCCTGGGCAAGTCACTTAACCCCAATTGCCTCACCAAAAAAAAAAAAGTTAGATTTTTACCTTTCTCTCTGATCCTAATGCTCTTTAATAAATACTTAAATACTTAAATACTCTTGCTAAAGCTATTTTTTATTGGCAACCACTCATTAGAATTTAGACAGACTAGTTAGGATTTTAGCACTCTCACATACTGCACTCCTGCTGAGCTTAAGCAGTATTTATAGAGCAATACAAGGTGTGCTGGTAAATGTTTTTAAATGTGGAAAATGTATACACACATTTTTTAATTTAGTCTGAATTATTAACATTTTATTAAGTCTAGACAATCAACAAAACAATAAATCAAGTCCTCATTTGTGGTGAATGCTGATTTCTAAGGTGTAAATGCTCACTCTGAAAATTTAACAAGAGGGCTCTCAAAGGCAGGGTGGCTCTAGCACACCTGCCTCCAGTACACATGGAGGCATTTAATATATATTTATTGAATTCTACACAAGTTAATTACTCAGATAACTAGAGTCTCCCGTTAAGAGCTAAAATCTTTTTTAATTACAAAATGTTTACATCACCTGTACTCTAAATTTAACAAATACCAAACAAAAACATTTTCATAGATAGAGTAGAAGAAATTATCCATGAAACTACACATTTCTATTACCTAGAGCTTGTTTTTTAAGTGTATAATAAATTCAACATGTTTCTTTCAGAACAGCCCTGTTTGTCTGTCTTTCCCTCTGAAATTCCATTCTCTTTAGAAAATTTAGAAAATGCTTTGGTGACCTTCTTTTCTTCTTTTCTGGCAACATTATCAACTAGCTCCTTCCTCCAAATGAAAGAAAGAAAGAAAAATATATTCTTTGCAACTAATAAGCATAATCAAGCAAAAAGAAGTCACACATTTGATGGGTACAAATAAGTATGTCTCCTATACCTCTGTCAGGAGACATGTTGCATGCTTCATTATCAATCCTCTGAAATTGTGAATTAGCCATTTACTTGATCTAAGTTCTTTCCAAGTTGTTTTTTCCTTTTAAGGTTTGTTTCTACTGTATACAGTGCTTGGTTCCAAAGGTTTGTCATGCTGGGGGGTGGGAGTGGGGATAAGCTCCCCCTCACTATAAAATACTCCAATAGTGTGTGTTTCAAATAGCCTCTGACAACCGAAGCCCAACTCCTGGCCTTCTTGTGGCGGTACTCTTTCCACTAACAGGAGAAGGGGCGAAGGCGAGTCACTGGTGCCTTAAAACCAGTTCCTTCAGGTAGGTGGGGCTCGTCAGCATTGGCAGGCAACTCGCCTAGGGGAAGGAAACCCTGATTTTAAACCTCCGCTGCCTTGCCATATATGGGAAAGGCTTCAGGAGTTAACCCTGAGGAAAAATCAGGAGTCAGAGTCCCTTAGGCAGTTGGATGTTGGACATCACATCCCTCTGGCAACTCCTGTGGCGGCACTGGTGCCAAACTGTACTGGCTCTGCCTCTCCTTTGGATCCAACAATATCACGAAGAGGGAAAACCTGCTGCATGGGCAACAGCTTGTTCTCCATATTGATCTGCCCAGGCCAGCGCCCTGGAGAGGACACTTCGGCTACTCCTCATGGGGTAGATACAACATGCCCAGCCACACTGTGGCCTGTGGCTCTTCAAGGCACTGATGCATGGTCATCCATGACTGGCGGAAGCCTATACAGTGGTCTGGCTCTTCTCATTTCACTTTGCTTCTCTTCATATACCAGATTTCTTTCAAAATATTCCTTTCATCATTCTTTATAGTACAGTAATATTCTATTACATTTATATACCATAAGTTGTTCAGCTAATCCCTCGTTCACTGCCTTTGTTTCTACATTTTTGCCACTAGAATAAAAGAGTTGCTATAAATATTTTTGTACATGGGTCTTTTCTCTCTCTCTTTGTTCACTTTCAAAGAGTTTCAAAAGACCTAGTAGTGGTGTTTTGGAGCAAAGTTCCAAATTGCTTTCCAGAATGATTGGACAAATTTATAGCTCCACTAAAAAGTTTTCCCACAGCCCCTCCAACAAGCCATTTTCTTTTTTAATCAACTGCCAATATGTGCAAGGTGGAAACTCAGAATAGTTTTAATTTGCATCTTTAAAAATTGTAAGTGATTTGGGGCATATCTTTGTATGGTTGATGATTACTAGGATTTACGATAGTAACTGTCCATTCATAATCATTTATCTAGTAGGGAATGGCTTTCATTCTGATATACTTGAATCAGTTTCTTATAGAACTTACATGTCAGACCTTTATCAGATTCATTTGCTGAAATTTTTTTTTCAGTTAAATGTTTCTCTTCTAAGTCCAACTACACTGTTTTTATTTGTGGAGAAGCTTTTCCATTTTACGTAATCAGAATTATCCATTTTACCTTTGATGATTATTTCTATCCCTTGTAGCTTATGAGGTGACTTTTTATATCTATATCACATGTCCATTTGGAGCTCATTGCTATACATAGTGTGGAATGCTGGTCTTAATCTCATTTCTATCAAACTATTTTCCAGGTTTCCTTTCAATTTTTGGTGAATAGTGAGCCTTTGCCTAATAGTTGAGGTATTTGGGCTTTATTGAATAGTATTCTGTTACATTCTTTTGCTTCTGCATAGAGTACCCAAGCTATTTCAGGAATCTATTTCATAATTTTTAAACTAATGCCAAATAGTTTGGATAATTATTGCTATGTAGCATATTTTGAGAGCTGGTTAAGATTAAGCCAACTTCCTTTCCGCTTTTTAAAAAAATATTTTCTTTGATATTCTTGACTGTTTGTACCTCTGGATGAATTGTGTTATTATTTTTCCTAGCTTAACAAAGTAACTCTTTTTTAGTTTTGACATCGAATAAGTAAATTAATATTAGTAGCATTATCATTTTTATTATCTTGGAATAGCTCAACCACAAGCAACTAATCTACTTAATTATTTAAATCTGTGCTCATTTTTATAAAGAGTATTTAGTATTTGTATTCATATACTCTATTTTTTGTGTGTGTTTTGAGAAATGGATTCACTAATATTTTTCGTTGGTAGTTCTCAAACTTTTTGATCTCAAGTCCCTTTTACACTCTTTTAAAAATGAGCTCCCCCACCCAAGAGCATTTGTTTATGTGGGTTATATCTATTGATATTTACCATATCAGAAGTTAAAATATTTTAGCATCTTGATAATAATTTTGACCTGAGGATTCCCAGAGGTCCAAAGAATATACCTTAAAAACTGTTGTTTATATAGTTACTTTGAAATTTTTCTATCTATTTGTGCTGGGGTTTGTTTGTAATATACAGAAAAGTTGATGACATGTAGGTTTGTTTTATATATTGCTATTTTACTGATGTTATTAACTGTTTTGCAGTTTTTTCTCATTTGAATCAATAGGGTTCTCTATGTAGACCATCATATTATCTGCAAAGTAATATTTTTTCTTTTTACTTATGTTTATTACCTCAGTTTCTTTTTCTTCTCCTGTTACTATATCTAGCTTCTCTAGCACTAACTCAATCAGTAAATAAGCATTTATTCAGTACCACAATGTGCATGTACAAAGAAAGAAACAACCCCTACTCTCAAGGAGTTTACATTCTCATGGGGACACAAAGTGTATAAGGAATAAAGGTAAAGACAATGCAACATAGATACATATAAAATGTTTAAGATTATTTAATTATCTTTCCTTATTCTTTTTACTAGATTAGTTGTTTTTTATAGTAAATAGCTTACATTTTCTTCTATTTTTTCAATTTTTCAATTTTGTTGTAATATTTCTTCTTATCTCATGAAATCATAGATCTGTTTAGTCCATTCCAATTTTCAAGGAGCCTGATACTTGGATAAGGTATTCTGCCTCCTGTTCTAATTCTTTCCACTTAGAATTTCATTTTTATCTCTTGCTTCATTTCTTATACTCCTTGTGGCTAAGGTATATTTTTCTCTGATACTCTGCTTATATTTATTGTAATATTTTTCTGTATTTATCTCTTGGGCATCTCTGAAGCTATAATACTTCTTTATAGTGTCCAGCATTTTCTTTTTACTCATATAAACAATTTCTTATTTTGAATTTTGTGTCAGAGCCTACATTCTTGAATAGGCCCTGACCTCAGTTTTCTAGATCTGACTTCTGGTTTCCAGTTGCCTTGATGTATCTATATTCATATTGCTGGCAGCTTTCTTGCTCCAACTAGATCAATCAGGTTCAATGTGCTATGGCCTTCAGGGGTCCTTATAGCATTGCAGGTCAGAGTTCTATGAACTTTTGGTGTCCATAGGTTATCACAGTCTGAGCATTCCTGACAACATACCTAGGGCCAGAATCTTCAAAACACTGAGGTGGGGCAGCTAGATGGCGCAATGGATAGAGCACCGGCCCTGGAGTCAGGAGTACCTGAGTTCAAATCCGGCCTCAGACACTTACTAGCTGTGTGACCCTGGGCGAGTCACTTAACCCCAATTTCCCCGAAAAAAAAAAAAAGCACTGAGGGAACCACCCTGGACCTTCCTCACAGGAGGAATTTGGTCTGCTTGTCACTACATAAGGAGTGATTAAGGTTTCAGGTGTAATAGGAGCATCTCTGCTATGTACTAGCAGGCTTGTGCCTTCTCTACCTATGTAAGAATTGTTTTTTCTGGTTGAGCTTCTGCTGATGTTCATAGGCTTCTTTTTGTGCAGATCTGGGCTAAGTGAATATGCCAAACCAGAGTTTCTCTTTAGATTTCTTGTTTCTTTTTTCATGCATTGCTCTTTTTTGATGTTTTCTGGAGTGTATTTTGAGAGTGAGGCCATGCATCCATCTTAACCAGAAATGGCCAAGTCTATTAAAGGCAATAGAGCAAATTACAAAACCTGGGCCATTATTATCTGGATATATCACAAAATTCTAAAGTTACGTTTAAAATTCTCTGCCAGGGGACAGCTAGGTGGCACAGTGGATAAAAAAAATTTTGTGAAGATAGAAACAAGATTTGACAACAGAACAAATATACAGGATGAGAACATATGAGGATTTAAAAAATATACTGAGATTTTAAGCCTATATTATTAGAAAAATAGTACTGCCCTTGACAGTGATAGAAAAGTGTAGGAGAAAAGAAATTTACATTTATCCCTATTAAACTTCATCTTATTAGGTTCAGCCCAATGCATTATTCCAAAGGTTCTTAACCTCTTTTTGTGACTGGTAAAGCCTATTGACTGCTTCTTAGAATGTTCTTGAATGCATAAAATAAAATGCATTGATTACATAGAAAAACAATTGTTTGGGGGCAGCTAGGTGGTACAGTGGATAGAGCACCAGCTCTGGAGTCAGGAGGACCTGAATTCAAATCCAGCCTCAGATACTTGACACTTACTAGCTGTGTGACTCTGGGCAAGTCACTTAATGCCTATTGCCTCACCAAAAAAAAAAAAGAAAAGAAAAGAAAAGAAAAAAGAAAAACAATTATGTTGATATTTGTTGTTGAGTCATTTATCAGTCATGTCTGACTCTTCACAGGTCTATTTGGGATTTTCATGGCAAAGATATTAGAGTGGTTTACCATTTCCTTCTTCAGCTCATTTTACAGATAAGAAAACTGAGGCAAACAGGGTCAAATGACTTGCCCAGTGTCACACAGCTAAGTGGCTGATGTGTGATTTGAACTTATGAAGATGAGTCTTCCTAGTTCCAAGCCCAGTGCTCTCTCCACTGTGCCACCTGGCTTCCCTATGTTGAGATATTTGTCTTTGTGTATATATGCATATATGTATATATATACACATATAACACACATGTGTGTATATATATTTACATATGATATATATAACATATATTTAAGTTAGCTTGTGATTGACTTGTGCAGCCAGATCTGTATCTTCCCAAAAAATTTTTCTTTCTCACTGGAATTGTTTCCCTTTGTATCTTCAGAACTTCATTCTTGAACATCTCACATCATTCCTGGGTTGATTTCCCCATTAATGTTTTAGTCTATGGGATCTTACCTAGATTTCCCCAGAGCCCTTGAAATCTGCTTTCCCCAAAACTAGTGTACATCTCAGATTATGCCCAAATTCTCTATGGATTGAGTGGTTGCTTCTCAATGGGGTTCCCATCTTTTCCATATCAGTTGCCAGGTCCTCCCTTTTCAAGAGAATCAGATCTAGAATAAAATTTCCAGTTGTTGGTTCCTATGTCTTGTAAAGGATTAAATTATCACATAATCAATGTGAAGTAAAACTTGAACTCTGGGGTCCTGACCTCACAGGCTGGCTTTCTATCTGCTACACCACATTGCCTTTCAGTGTGCTTAGGAAATATTCATCAAAATGAATTGAATTTATACCTCTTCCCTTCTGCTTTCTGCAAAGTTTGGGAATCACTCAATTTTCAAGCCTTGATTCTCTGTTTTTGTTTCTCAATCATGTCAAATTCACAATACTGAACCTTTCCTCAGAACCATTTCAGCTTCTCAATTTGCTTTTCAAAAATTTGATTCTAACTTGCAGCACCAATTCTCCTTGTCATCTGTGATTTATCAAACACCTTTATCCTTCATGTATAGTCAGTTACTAAGTCCTATTGAATTTTCCCAAAAATGCCTCTCATAAAACCATAGTTTAGAAGAAATTCCAGAAGTCTTAAGATTTAAGATATCTGCAGAAGCTAGGTGGTGCTGTGGATAAAGCACTGGCCCTGGATTCAGGAGGACCTGAGTTCATATCTGACCTCAGACACTTGACACTTACTAGCCGTGAGACCCTGGGAAAGTCTCTTAACCCTCATCACCCTGAAAAAATATTTAAGATATCTAATTGAACTCTCACATTTAAGAAATTAGGAAACAGAAGTAGGGAGAGCATATTTTGTATCCTCTTTCATCTCCAGCCAGCTGCACAAGGTGGAAGACTACCTCTTTCCCAGAACATTTGCAGCATAAATGAGATTGCACAAAATGTGGCTTATTGAGAAATGTTTAGCTCTTGATATGACACCTGAATCAGAAAGAACATTTTAATAATTTGAGGAGAAACACTTAATTTTGTTTCAATCTATTATGGGCAAAAAGTATGCATAGTCAGCATTGCTTGATCAGGCAATCTTTCAAATGAAAATTTTTATCCACTGACACCACCATAGGATATTGGTGAGTTCATGCTCATTATGATTATTTCAAGGTTGTAAAAGATCAGGCAGTACCTTCTCAATCCTCTAAATGCAACAATATAGTATTCAGATGAAGCCCCTTCATGATGCATAGCCATCACTCTTACTCTCTAGGTTGGCTCACTCATCTTAACCTTTATGTCTGAGGTTGCCAGACTAAGAGCACCACCACACACCTATGAATCAAACTCTCACAGTCCTAGAGTTAACCCTATTGTGGTTTTATGTCCTCCTACTAGACATTATAGTTCTAGCATTATAAGATATCAGTGACCATGATACTATTAGCTACTAATTATAACATATTTCCTTAATGATAAGGTAAAAGCAAGAATAATTTTAATATTACAGCCCAGCCATACATTTGGGTCACACTTTCATGTACAGTGTACGTGGAGGAAGGCAGGAACACACAGAAACCTGGACATTCAAGAATATCATGAAGAGAGGTACATGAATGAGGAAATACATGTGCTTGGGAAAATTCACAACACTGGACTATAGGCTTTTAATATTGGTTTCTTTGATTTTTTGTTTTTTTAGTAAGGCAATTGGGGTTAAGTGACTTGCCCAGGGTCACACAGCTAGTAAGTGTTAAGTGTCTGAGGCCAGATTTGAACTCAGGTACTCCTGAATCTAGGGCCAGTGCTCTATCTACTGCGCCATCTAGCTGCCCCTAATATTGATTTCTTAAGGAACAAAGCCATTTCACTTCCAACTGTTCCCTTTTTGGTCCTTACCAATTGCCCACTGAACAAATCTGCTTCTCTACTGCTGTTGAACTGATGAAGCAGTGGCAAGCTCTTTTAACTCATAATTGAATTTAAAAGGGTGCTGAGAAAGTATTATGCTATTAGAGTGACAAACAGTTACCCTGAGCCAGAAAACTAAAAAGCTCATCAAGTTGGCCTTCTGGACAATGCAGAAAAGCTTAGTAAGCTCCACTATTCATCAGGATTCTGCCTCATCCAATCAGCTTTCAGAATCTTGTTACAGCAAAATAGACATAATAGCAAAACTCATCAGGTTGGCTTTCTGGGCAATGCAAACTAGTCCAGCCAGATCTTCACTCAACTGGGTTCTGTCAAGTCAGTCAATCGGTAGGTCAGTCAATAAGCATTTACTAAATGCATGCTATATGCCAGATAATTAGGCCTATTTTCACAGGAAAAAAGCTTGCCTTCTCCTCCTCTTTCTTCCTCTTGGACTAGATGGGGCAATAAAGGGCAATAGCTGAAGATGAAGTAGCTCTCTCCCTGGGCCTAATAACAATGTGTCGTTAAAACTTTTATTTTATCAGTTTTCATACACGAAACAATTTTTCTCCCTTTTTCAGCAAAAATATGAAAGGGGAAGGGAAGGGTAGAGAAAAGGAGAGGAAGGGAGGGAAATTGTAAGTGGCAGAATCAGAACTTAAAACTGGGTGTTCTGGGGGCAGCTAGGTGGTGCAGTGGATAGAGCACCGGCCCTGGAGTCAGGAGGACCTGAGTTCAAATCCAGCCTCAGACACTTGACACTTACTAGCTGTGTGACCTTGGGCAAGTCACTTAACACCAATTGCCTCACCAAAAAACAAAACCAAAAAAAAACACAAAAACCTGGGTGCTCTGGCTCAAAGTAGAAGGCTCTTTCAACAGATGTACACTGCCTCCAAATTCTGTATCTCTATATTTGTCTATAATTATACAAGCATAAAATTATATGCTCTCCCACTGGGCTATAACTTTAAGAGGCCAAGGAGATTCAAATTCCAAAAGTTTGGTCTCTAAAAGCAATACTTTAACTTTCAAACATGGGATCATTTGACATAGAAGAGACTATCAACTTTCTTCCCTTCTCTCTTAGTCTCCATTTTCCCATCTATAAAATGGTGATATTAATATCTATATCTCTTAGCTCAGCAAAATTATAAGGTTCCAGTTAAATTTTATGTGTAGATATAGATATATAGCTTCACAACCATAACATGATATGTAAATGCAAAATATTATTAAGAGGTGTTCAGTTCAATCCTTGGCATCTCTCTTTTGAGGCAGTGACAAAAAAAGACTCTGTGAGGAGAATCAAGAAACCCAAATAAAATATGAGGCTTATGTCTCATATTTTCTACAACTTTCCAATCACATGATATTGGTATTCATATTGGATCCCTATTCATCTGTCATGTGTCTCTTCTCAAATTATAGGATATGAGTTAGAGCCACAAACTGTCAGCACTTGAAGCAAATGTCCAATTGTAGATGCCTACCCTGAAGGAGTCTTAGATGACATCTAGCTCAAAGGCCTCACTTTTCAAGTTGTGGGACCTGGGATTCAAAGAACCGAAATGACCTACCCAACGATATCCCATTTGCTTTGGCCTCTAGATTGATAGCATTGATTGCCAACTAAAAACATTCATCACAATAAAGAAGAAACAAAAATATCTTTGTGTCTCCTATAACATGAAGGAGAGAATATTTATATATATATATATTATATATATACTAATATATATATATATTAGTCACTCAATAATATATATATATATATATTAGTCACTCAATAAATATTTGTTGAATGAAAGACCCAAAGGCCTCATTGAAAACATAAAATACCTCCATGCTTTAAAGAAAATGCATTATAATGCTTCATTGTCAGAATATTTACCAGAGGAAAAGCCACTATCACAGGATTAGGAATGAGTATCAGGATGGGGTTCCCTTCTTGAGCATTCTTTCCTTCTATACTCAGTAGAGGTAGAGACTACCCCTCCCATCATGGTCTCAAGGCCTGTGGTTTCCTAGACTTTGTAGTCTTCATGTGTCCTCTGGCCTTTTTTAGGAAAGTGCCATAATGTGGGAAACCAAATATGACAATGACCCATGTGCATCCTCAGAGCATGACCCTTCTCTCAGCTGGGCCCTTGGTCCAAGTAGAGAGGCTAAAATAACAATATAACAACAATGATAAGATTAATTCTTATCTGCATTTAAGGTTTACAAAACATTTTCTATCCCATAGCTCATTTGATCCTTATAATGAGCATGTGGGACAAGTGGTATCATATGTGTTAGTTTTCTTTTTTTGGAGAATGGATCTCCCTATCTCATTAGACTGGAAGTGCAGCATCCACTCACTACTGGATATCAGTGCTGATTGGTGCAAGGCTTTGGCCTACTCGGTTTTTTCACTGCATATTACCTTTATAGATAAAGAAACCAAGGCTCAGGGGGGACTAGGAGTGTAATAAATGGTTCCAAGGTTACACAGCAGAGCCAGGACTCAAAATTAGGTTCTGTGACTCCAAATTCAGTTCTTTTTTCATGATACACATTACTCATATCTCAGAAAATGCCTCTGCTGTTTTCTTCTCAGCTGCTGTTGCTGTCATTGAAGCAGCATTAAAAGGACTAGTGTCTTGATCAGTGTCCTTAGTGCCCAAAATACTTATGAAAGAGAGTTTTATTTCCAAAAGAGTTATGAACTGAGACATCATTGTAGAATATTAAATAAATCATTATTCAGAAAACACTTGTTAAAACTCTGCATTGTAGGACACATTCACTAAACCTCACTTCACAGTGCCTCTAAACACAAATAGAATGACTAGGGTTTTTTTTCCTATTCTGAAAGGTACCCATTATTCTAGAAAATGCTTTCCTGAGCTGGTTTTCAACAACTCTTTGAAGCTTGCAAACAATATCAGAGGAGCATAGGGATGATTTATGTAACAGCCTTGGCTGCAGAACAGCAATGAATGGCAATGTGGATGATGATGGTGTGGGGCTGCCTTTCTTAAGAGGATAAGATATTCACTTCTCTGGCCAGCACCAATCCCCCCCAAAATTCATGGTGCGGTGATGACCCCCATTCCTCTGGCAGCCTGCAATTGAATCACTCCTCACTGAACAGAAGGTATAGAACAAAAGTCAGACCTTTTAACAACCACATAGTAAAAATGGAGGGAAGGGCCTTAAAAGCTAAATTATTATCCCTCTATTTAGCTCAGGGTGTCAGTTAATTCTTTAATGAAGTGAAATGTACCTAGATTCCTATCTCACCTTCCTCTCTCTTGGGGAGGGTTTGTATTAACAGAGACTCAGTCTCCTTGATGTTAGAATTCCTGGTTGTTTTCATCCACAAATAGAATCTTGCAAAGGGCTGTAGGTATGTTTAAAGCTTTAGAAATCCACAAAGGAAACCTTTATAATACATCAGTTCTAACCGTTGTCTTTGGCAACATCTGGCTTTGAAAGCTACCTCAGGGTAAGAGGTATCCTTTGTTAAGTGAAATTCTAATGGGAAATACCTCCACTATACTTGTGATTAACTCTAGACCATTATTATAATTGTCCAGATTCATTAATCTTTAAATAGGATGGGGGTTGGAGCTTTCACTCTGAAGAATTTTACATTTATTTGACAAAGTGAAAGGCATTGTGATAAAGTAGATCAAGAGCAGGCCACAAAACCAGAAGATGGGTTGCCTTCCTCTAATACACTGGCTATGTGACCACTAGGCAAGATTATAAATTTCAGATGCCAACCTGAATTGGTAGGGTGAGTTTTTCATTCAATAATTCCCTAATACCACTACAATTACAAGTTCAGGCCTTGTCTCTACTTTTTCACAAGTGGAACATTATATTTAATATCAATTTGAATTGGTCATTTTTTATTTGTTTTTTTGTTTGTTTTTCTTTTTGTTTTTTGTGGGGCAATGGGGGTTAAGTGACTTGCCCAGGGTCACACAGCTAGTAAGTGTCAAGTGGCTGAGGCCAGATTTGAACCCAGGTACTCCTGAATCCAGGACCGGTGCTTTATCCACTGCACCACCTAGCCGCCCCTGAAATGGTCATTTTTAAGCCATTCCTTTAGAACAAAAGAGGACGCAAGAAGAAATTGAGGAAGGGAAAAAAGGAAAGTTATCAAACAAAAAAAATTTGAAAAGAGAAAGAAATAGGGAAGGAGGATTTTTAAATAAACATACAAAAGGTACCTATTTTGTGTAAGAAATTGTGCTAGATGCTAAGGAAAGAGAAATTCAATTTAAAAAAAAATACCTGTGTAAGGCACTGGGATAGGAGAGAGTGGAACAGGATGAGGGAAAAAAATAAGGAAAGAAAGAGCAAAACAAAAACAAACCAACCCTGAAATAGCCCAAGACCAAGTGCTGACAGAATTTAGAGCATTTCTCAGCAAGAAACCTCAGAGTAATGTCAGAAGGAAGGAGATGGAGGTGGAGAAAGAAACCATCTGTTAAGTGTGCAAATGGATTTCTAATTAATTGATGAGCTGTTTTGGTTCCCTTTTCCTTTCCCTTATCAGGAAATTTTACATAAAAGGAATAATTGTTTCTAACACGGTACAGTGGAAAGGATATTGAATTGTGAATCAGTGGTTCTAGGTTCAAGACCCAGCTTTGCCATCAACTATCCACATGACCGCATGCAAATATGTTCACCTCTTGGGCCTCATTTTCCTCCTCTCAAATGAGGTTGGTTGTACTGGATGCCTTTAGATTCTTTCCAATTCTTTGAGGTCCTGCCTAGTTCAACCCCTGGGGAACTCAACATCCAACATTTTATTTGGATGAAAAAATGGATAATAAATAAACAAAAACAACATCATCTTTGGCTACATTACATGAAATCAATACTTGAGTGCCAAACACCATCAAATAGAATGGGAGCTGGTATTCAGAAAACTGCTTTTCTACCTACGGGAGCTCAGGGAATGGCATTTGTGAAATAGGGCTTTAGGAAGTCTCTCCCTGACTCTAAGATTCTCAAACTTGTTTAGGAAGACATTGATCACTTCTTTTTAAATTTGCAAATCTAACTTTAACTCCTAAGTCAATGATTTTTTTTTTCTGGCCAAATTGTTTTGTTTACCTCCTACTTCTCTCTGGCTAATCTGGTCCCACACAGCAGTGTACTGGTCAATGTTTAGCAACCAATTCTATTAAGGGGTGGAGAGGAGGAAATGTGCCTATAACACACTTTTTAAAAAATTATTTTTATTTTTTGGTGAGGCAATTGGGGTTAAGTGACTTGCCCAGGGTCACACAGCTAGTAAGTGTCAAGTGTTTAAGGTAGGATTTGAACTCAGATCTTCCTGATTCCAGGGCCGGTGCTCTATCCACTGCACCACCTAGCTGCCCCTATAACACACTTTTAAGTTTAATCTGTTTTAACATGTTTCCATCATTTTCTTAAAGTCTAGATAATCAATAAAACCATAAATCAAGCCCCTATCTGTAGCATTTGCTGATTTCTTTCTTTCTTTCTTTCTTTCTTTCTTTCTTTCTTTCTTTCTTTCTTTCTTTCTTTCTTTCTCTTTCTTTCTTTCTTTCTTTCTTTCTTTCTTTCTTTCTTTCTTTCTTTCTTTTTAGTGAGGCAATTGGGGTTAAACAACTTGCCGAGGGTCACACAGCTAGTAAGTGTTAAGTGTCTGAGGTCAGATTTGAACTCAGGTACTCCTGACTCCAGGGCCGGTGCTCTATCCACTGTGCCACCTAGCTGCCCCATTTGCTGATTTGTAAGGTAAAAATGCTCATTCTGAAAATTTAGCAATCAGCTCTTCCCAGTTGAAGCTGGCCCAGGCAAACCCCTAGTCCCACCTAGGAGAAACCTGAAAACTTCAGTACAACTCTCATTTACCTCCATCCAAGAAACATATGTGTACAACAGTATGCCATTCCCACCAAGGTGACCACTAACTTCCCTTACAAGTATTTAGGATTAAAAGACAACAAACACAGCACATATTTAATCCCTGATATAAATAAAGTAGAAAAGATTTAAACAAATCCCATAAAAGGTCCCTTTACCAATGGACCCTTTTCCTCCCTACCCGAGTGGAGACTCCGTGACTCAGTAGTGTCCTGAATAGCACTAGTCAGGGTTTGTTCCTCTGGCTAAAGAGACTGAAAAGATATGCAAGGGGCAGGTTCCTCCTCAGCCTCAAACTCATACTATGCTGGATGGTGTCACTGTAGATAACCTTCTTACCCAGACCAACTGTGACTCAAACTTGAACAACTCTCTCCCCACACTCATTCTCTGCCCAGGTCACATTAGCATGCCAGCAGTCAAACACCTCCAAAGGACTATGATCCTATCCTCTGAACACCAACCTAAACCTAAATAAGTACAAAAAAGCTCATCACCAGAGAAGTGGCACCAGATGATTGTTTTTTATC
This sequence comes from Dromiciops gliroides, assembly GCF_019393635.1. Classification (NCBI taxonomy): domain Eukaryota; kingdom Metazoa; phylum Chordata; class Mammalia; order Microbiotheria; family Microbiotheriidae; genus Dromiciops; species Dromiciops gliroides. Next base: position 303,708,584 of record NC_057862.1, on the reverse strand, counting down.
ACTTTTGTTTTGTTTTGGTTTTTTGTTTTGTCAGGGCAATGAGGGTTAAGTGACTTGGCCAGGATCACACAGCTAGTAAGTGTCTGAGGCTGGATTTGAACTCAGGTCCTCCTGAATCCAGGGCCAGTGCTCTATCCACTGCACCACCTAGCTGCCCCCAGATGATTGTTTTTACTAAAATAATTCATAAAAACCATCTGCCTAGGTATAGAATTGTTGCTATCTGTGGAATTAAATTAAATCTCAAATATTTAGAAATATGGAGCTTAAGGATGTTTTTTTCATTATTTCAACCCTCTGTGATGTTGCTGTTATAGCTACTTCTTTCATAGAAGGAGATCTCAATTTGTCCATATGGTAGGGGTCACTAACTGAAAAACTCATTACTCTGGATATACCCCAGTGCTCATTCTATGAACTTAGGCCATCCCTATCAGAGGGTGATGGGTTTATCCATAATCAGTTTCAGATGCAAAGAAGATGGTGAAGTGCTTTTTGTATATGACAACACTACATTGCTAGTAGGATGTCCAGATGGAATTATCCAGAAGGCAGGTGGAAATATGATCCTAGAGCTCATGGTAGAGATTGGGGCTTGGACATAGAGATAGGGGAGTCATCAGAATAGATATGATAACTGAAGTGATGAAATCAGATCCAATTGACAAAAGATTAAGATGTAGAGAGAAGAAAAGGATGCCAACAACAAAGTTTTGGAGAATGCCTACATTTAGGGCCAAGAGAAGGATAAGGAGCCAAACAGCCAGACAAACTGTTCAATGGTATTGGTCAGAAAGTTGAGATTATCTGCTGAAATATTTGTTTTCTAGGCTGGGTTTCCCTAGCACATACTTGAGCCACTTTTATCTGCCATCATTTGATCTTTTTTCTTCCCTCTTTGGAATATTAATCTTTGTGAAATATAATTGGGCAGGTAACATGTTGCCCAAATAAAAAACAAACAAATGAAATTATGGATGTGAAAGTGTTTTGATGATTTTCAAAGGTGTGAATGGAAGGTAAGATTAATTATACATCAAAATAGGTGATCTCCTCTTTGTAGTTTTTCTTCCATCCATATAGACTATGACCAACCAACTCCACCTTTGTCAATAAGCTTTAGGGAGTTGCCTAAGAGATTAAGTGACATATGTGAGGTCACTCAGCTAATAAGTCAGAGGTATGATTTGAAGCAAAGTCTTCCTGATTCCAAGTTCATACTATCCATAAAACCATAGTCTTGAAGTCTTGAAGAGACTGATGTTGATGTTGATAATGATAACAAACATTAAACATAAAAGAATATGTGGAGGGAGGGGAGGGAGGGAGAAAAATTTGAAATTGGAAATCTTATCTAAACAAATGTTGAAAACTAAAATTAATTAATTAAAAATAATTCATAGGAAAAAAAGATAAAAGAATAATAGTGACTTAGTCTAGAACTATTTCTATCTGAACACCATCAATAAAGACAAAAATAACAATAATAGCCAACATTCCTCAAGATTGTCCGTGACAACATCTTCATCATTGCAAAGTAGTCTGCTTTTATCACTTCAATTATCATATCTATGCTGATGACTCTCATAACTTCATCTCCAGCTTCAACCTATACTCTAAATTCCAGGCCCACATTTATACCTTCCTCCTAGGCATCTCCCCCTAAGCATCTTAAATTCATCCTTTCCAAAATCCACTTCATCATCAAATGGTCCTGCTTATTCTCCCATCCCTCTTTCTAATAATGGTTCCATTCTCCACTCAGTTTCTATTTCTCCCTATCCTTTACCCTCTATACCAATTAAGTCACCAAATCATGTTAATTCTATCTCTGCAATGGTATATGCATCCATTTTGTCCTTTCCATTGGCACTGACATGACCTCATCATTTCCGTACTGGAGTATTGAAATAGTCTCCTACTTAGCTTTCATTATCTCTAGTCTTTCTTCCTCTCAATCTGTCCTTCTCACACAGCCAGAATAATCTTCCTAATGCATTTATCTGTTTACATGGGATAAAGTCCAGATTTCTTGGCCTGTCACTTGATTTGCCCTAGACTACTTTTATTTTCATGCCTTTGTCCCTGCATTCATACTGTGCTCCTGCCAACCTGGATTACTCTTTTTTCCTAAACAATCCATGCACTCTTAAGACTTCATTCTGTAATATCTTCCCTATTTTCTGTCCCCTTCATCTCCTCTCATTTCCATCTATACAAATCTTCCCTGTTGTGCAGGGCTGAACTCGAATGCCACTTCTACCATGAAACCTTCTAGCTGGAAATAGTCAGTTACTTAGCACTGTGTGGCTTTCTTGAAGCACTTGTCATATCCTACATTCTCTTATCATAGACTTAGAGGGGGAAGGAACATCAATACTAAAGACAAAGAGGTTGACGGACTTTGCCAAGGTCTCTTAATGGTCTGTAACAAAGCTGGGATTTAAACTCAGGTCTTCCAGCTCTTCATACTGTCTTTTTTTCCTACAACACCACTATATACATATGTATACACACATGCGCACATATATGTGTTGTGGGTATGTATACTTATATGTGTGTGTATATACATAGGTACATATGTACATAAATACACATGTACATACATGCATATAAATATCTTTCTTAACACAGTGGATAGAGCACCAGCCCTGCATTCAGGAGATACCTGAGTTCAAATCTGGCCTCAAACACTTAATACTTACTAGCTGTGTGACCCTGGGCAAGTCACTTAACTCCAAATGCCTCACCAAAAATAAATAAATAAATAAATAAAAATAAAATCTATCTATGAACCTATTTGGGGTCTGTGGACCCTAGGCCAAGAGCCCCTGGTCTAAATGATCTCTAATCTCTCTTACAACTATGACATTCTACAGTTCTATGATTTATAAATTCCTAATAGAACTAGTTTTAAGTATATATCCCTCTTACACCAAACATAGTTCATTGCAACCATAAGAATGTGGTAAATGTTTGTTGAATGAATTAGTGTTTGATCTATAAATATAGATGTATTGGGGTGCCATTGATCCTCTTTGAAAATGAAGGACAGGGGGCAGCTAGGTGGCGCAGTGGATAAAACACCGGCCTGGGATTCAGGAGTACCTGAGTTCAAATCCGGCCTCAGACACTTGACACTTAGTAGCTGTGTGACCCTGGGCAAGTCACTTAACCCCCATTGCCCTGCAAAAAAAAAAAAAAAGAAAAAAGAAAATGGACAAACAATAACAATAACATTATTAATGGTATTAACAATTACAATAATCCATAGAGAAGATTATTTACTCATTGAGGAAAATTATTTTTTAAAAATTAAAATCCAGTCACCTCAGGCCTGATTTAGATGTCACACTCTAGATGAATTTGACAGACAGCTACATATAGCAATAGCTCCAGGATATGGGTGACCTCCTATTACCAGGGTAATATCTGCTATCTAGAGAAGTAAATTCAGACAGACTCGGTGCTATCTTTTTGCAGTTCACCTGATGCCATTAAAAGCTTCTGGTACATTCTCAGAATTTGAAATTTCCTGTAGTGACCATTTGTGAGCCAGAAGGATTGGAAGGAAAAACTTTTTTCTTTTTTCTATTAAAAAAATTAAATTTGCTAACATACAATAAATCTTACAATTTTTACATTTAAAAAAAACTTTGAATATGGACTACATCCTCAAATAATCACTTCTTTTACAATTTGGCACTGATTTCAAAACATTTGGATACATATTTTTAAATTCTTCATTATGACATTACACCTTTTTCACATCAGATGTTAAGCATACCTTTGAGGAAAAGTCAATTTTTCTAAGTTCAGCCTTGATTATAGCCCTTAGGCTTTCTTTAAAAAAAAAAAAAAGAAACTTTTTTTCTTAATCATTCTTCCAGTCTATCAATCAATCAATCTAGAAGCATTTATTAGGCCTATATAATGTGCCAAACATTATGCCAGATTCTGCAGTTACAAAGAAAAAAATGAAGCAGGCCTTGCCCTCAAGGAGCTTGCCTTCTATAAGAGGAGACAACATATATACATATAAATATATACAAAGCATGTGAAATATAAATACAAGGTAATCTTGGTTAGTAGAAACTAGCAATAGAGCAGATAAAGAAAGGCATCATGTAGTAAATAGTACCTGATCTGAACTTTGAAGGAAAATAAGGAGACTAAGAGATAAAGAAGGTAGTACTGGGGTTGCTGGTGGTATGGATATTCAAAACATCACCTAGGGGCAGCTAGGTGGCGCAGTGGATAGAGCACCGGCCCTGGACTCAGGAGTACCTGAGTTCAAATCCGGCCCCAGACACTTAACACTTACTAGCTGTGTGACCCTGGGCAAGTCACTTAACCCCAATTGCCTCACTAAAAAAAATTTAAAAAAAATTTAAAAAAAAACATCACCTAACTTAATATTTCTATAAAGAACAGTCAAGATGCCATGGTTAGTGGAGGGAGGAGCCTTGGGTTTGAGCTCTTGGGGAGCTCACCCTATTGGTGCCAGACTTAGTTGGACATAAAATTAACTCTAGCCCTTCTGCAGCTAGTGGCAGAAAGCAAAAGAAATTATGAGCCCCAGCCTCCTCAGGAGCAGGACATGGAAGTCCTGCAGTTATTATGCCATTTGTCAACTTTAAACTGCTATCGAAATGTACATGATTAGAAGCTTAAATTGAGAATTTCTGAGTTGGAAAGGATTTTATAGTCAGCATTTTTATAGATTTTTACATTTTATTTTATTTTTTTCCACTAACAAAAATCCACCCACTCTCTCTTCTTCCTGCCCCACTTCTATTGAAAAATAAAAATCAAATCAAATCTTTGTAACAGATAGGAAGGATCTTAAGGAAATCTCTGACTTTGGCAGTTCATCTTCTGTTTGTAAGAAAAAGATTTTTTGGCCACCATTAAATAGCAGGTGTTAGAGATGGTTTTAATACTTTGTCCCCTGAAATGGGCAACAAGTTTCCTTGAAGGAGGAATAAGGTGTGTGGTTCAGTGTAGAGTATAGATGACTTGAGTTCCCAGCTCTACCATTTGGGCAAATTTTTTCTGCCCTCTGAGCCTCAGCTTCCTCACTTGTAAAATGGAGGTACCATCTGTCACCTGCTTCTAAGAGTTGTTATGAGGAAAGTGCCTTGTAAACTGGAATGTCATCTAAGAATATGAGCTATTTTTATTATAAAGGTGGTTCAGTCAGTAGAATGAGACTAGTGGGGTCTTTGCTGGAGTTTGACCAACACAATAGCTGTCCTTCATGCACCAGGCACTGTATGTACTAAGGGCTTGATGATCATTATCTCATTTGATCCTCACAACAATTCTGTAAGGTAGGTGATATCATTATCCTCATTTTACATATTAGAAAACTGAGGCAAACAGGAGGCAAGTGACTGGTCCAGGGTCACACAGTTAGGAAGTGTGTGAGGCAGTATTTGAATTCAAGGTTTGCTGACTCCAGGCCTGGCACTCTATCCATTGCACCACCTAACTGCCTGAAATGATAACTTTTAGAGCTTGAAAGGGCCTTAGAAAGATATTTCAGTTCAATAAGCATTTATAGGGGCAGCTAGGTGGTGCAGTGGATAAAGCACTGGCCCTGGATTCAGGAGGATCTGAGTTCAAATCCAGCCTCAGACCTTTGATACTTGCTAGCTGTGTGACCCTGGGCAAGTCACTTAACCCCAATTGCCTCACCAAAAAATAAATAAATATATTTAAAAAAAAATAAGCATTTATAAAGTGCCTACATATGTAAGACTCTGTGTTCAACACTGGGGACACAAAGATGGAAAAATTACCATCTCTGCCCTTGATGAGCTTATATACTTCAGGATAAGAGAGATGTACATACTTTAGTGTGACATAGAATGAGAATATGATGGGGTGGAGGAGTAGGATCAATTGCTGAAAATTGCACAAGACTAATCTAGGCTTGAAGGAAAGAAATCTTCCTAACAATTTGAGTTGTCTTGAAGTACAATGGCCTTCTTTAGTAGGTAGTGAGTTCACTGTCATCCTCATGCTCACTCGTCAGGTCTATTACAGGAGGAAATCCTTGTTCTTGGAGGGGTTGTCCTAGATGGCCTCCAAAGCTCCTTCCAGCTCTGAGATTCTGTGATTCCAAGAGATTCAGCATAAGTGGTATAAGAAAATTTGTTAAGAGAGTGACTTTATTTCAGCTGAGGTAATCAGGAAAGACTTCCTAGAGGAGGTGTTGCTTGAGTGGCTCTTTTTTTTTTTTTTTTTGGTGAGGCAATTGGGGTTAAGTGACTTGCCCAGAGTCACACAGCTAGTAAGTGTTAAGTGTCTGAGGCCAGATTTGAACTCAGGTCCTCCTTACTCCAGGGCTGGTGCTCTATCCACTGCTCCACCTAGCTGCTCCTTGAGTGGATCCTTGAAGAAAGAGAAGGATTTTAATGAACAGGATTGGAGAAGAGAGACTCTAGATTCAGAGTTGACAATTCATTCAATAAACATTTATTAATGACTTCGAGGCAGCAGGCAATGTAGTAGGCACCAGAGATACAAAGGAAAAAAGGGAAATGTCCCTCTCCTCAAGTAGCTTATCTTCATTTGGAGGGAAACAAGTGTACACAGAAAAGTTAAAAAAAAAACCCATAATAATATATAGCATCATTGCAGGAAGACACCGGCAACTAGGGAAATCAGAGGAAGCTTCTTATACAAGGTAGCACTTGAAGTGACCTTTGAAGGTCTCTAAAGATTCACTAATTCAGGGGTTCTTGATCCTTTTGTATGACATGGAGTCCTTTGGCACACTAGTGAAGCTTATGGAGCCCTTCTCAGAATTATGCTTTTAAATACACAAAACAAAATACATAAGATTAGAAAAGAAACTAATTTATTGAAATACATTTATCAAAGTATTAAAGAAAAACAAGTTTGCAAACCCTAGGTTAAGAACCCTGGATGAGATGAAATCCAATTAGAAGACTGTTAGAATTGTCTAGATGAGAGATGATAAGAAGGGGTAACATTATGAACAGAGAGGAGTTGGTGAAAGAATTTGGTAACTGATTGTACATAAAGAGACAAGGATGAATCACAGTTGGCTACAACATTTCAAGCTTGAGTGATGGAGAGAATGGAATTCCTATGAACAAAAACGGGGAAGTTGGGTAGGTGAGTAGGTTTAGAAGATACATTACATTTTTAAACTTTATTTTATTTTTTTCCACTAACAAAAATCCATCTTCTCTCCCTCCCTCCTGCCCCACCTCTATTTAAAAATAAAAAATAAAATAAAACCTTTGTAACAAAGAGGAAGGCTCTTAAGGTATAATTATACATACATTGAATATGAGATGCTTTCTGGACATCATTAGAGATATCTATCAGGGAGTTGGAGATATTGAGGAAAGAGATTAGATTTGGGAATCATATTCATAGAGGTCATAACTGAGCCCATGGGAACAGTTAAGATTACTAAGAGAGAAACTGTAGTGAGAAAGCAAAAAGCCAGGGACAAAGCCATGGTGGATACCGATGCTTAGAGAGTAAAAGGGGGACTAAAAATAGCAAAGAAGCCTTAGTACTATCAAGTATAAATACAACATATTAAAATAGGAAGTTAGAGATCCCTTTATAGTTGAAGGTGAAGCACCAAGGAAGGTGGGGCACTGCAATGTTTAATAACTTGTCTAAGTTTATACAAGTTGCAGATTCAGCATTCAAATCCAGATCTCCTCATATCCAAATGCTAGTTCTTCTTTACCTGTCAGTTTGTTGCTGAGTTGAGCCTATGTGTTTCCTTTTAGGTCCTTCAGAATAGAAGCTCTTGGTCTATTTTGAAAAAAAAAATGTCTAGAAATGCTTGTGGATCCATTTAAGTGCTTATTAGAGTAACTCTATGTCTTCAGCTCCACCTTAGATAATAAGGTCTTCACCTAGCTCTAGGGATTAAGGATCAGACTCATTATAAAGTTGCTAAATTTGGCACTTTTATACATAGCAATCATATTTCAAATCTTATTTTGGGGGGCAGCTAGGTGGCACAGTGAATAAAGCACTGGCCCTGGATTCAGGAGGAACTGAGTTCAAATCTGATCTCTTGACACTTACTAGCTGTGTGACCCTGGGCAAGTCACTTAACCCCCATTGCCCTACAAAAAGAAAAGAATAAAAAAAAAGAAAAGAAAGAAACCAAGGTCATGGAGGAGATAAATAACAGAGCTGGGATTCAAATCAAATCTTATTTTCCTCTCACTAATGCCCTCCTAAAATAAAATCTCCTAAAAATGGCTTTTTGGATTTTATAATTTGAGTCCACTTATGGAAGGCATTTTCAGAAGAATAGATTATATTAATTTGTCTCTGTGCCCAGCTTACTCCCTGGTAATAATCCAAGTATTAAATAAATATACAAGGACTATTCCAGAACTAGAAATGGGCCTTTACTTAAACTCATAGACCTTGGAGTGTTTCAGCTGGAATAGAATTTAGCTCATAGAATGTTAGAGATCTGTTTATTTCGCCAAGCATTTATTAAGCTTATATACCACATGTCAGGAATTGCACTAGGTGCTGGAGATAAAAATAAAATCATGAAGTAATCTTTGCCCATGAAGAGCTTATATTCTACTGAATTTGAAGGGTCTTGAGAGTCATAGAATATAAGATATTACCCCCTTGCTTAAGTGTCTGCTTATTGTCACTAACATAAAATACAAACTCCTCAGTTGGGCATTTAAACCCTTTTCCAATCTGGCCCTAGGATGCTGTGCCTTTCCAAGCTTATTTCATATTGTTCCCTTTCATGTAGGATATGTACCAGCCAAACTGGCCCACTTGCTCTTCCCCATGTTCAATATTCCATCTTTTTCCTCCTTGCCTTTCCTTACCATACCCTAAGCCTTGAATACATTCCTGACTCATCCTTGATATTTAGAATCTGTTTCCCTTCAATGTTCAAGTTAGGTTGCCATCTCCTATGGCATTTCCCTATGCCCCTTAATGCTAGTGTCTTCCATCTGTTGATTGCCTTCAATATATGTTGTCTATATCTTATTTGTGCATAGTTACTATATAGTCTCCTTCATTAGACTATAAGCTCCTTGAGAACAAGGACTGCTTTTTTTGCCTTGTCCCACCCTCCCCTTTTTTTGTATGTTTGTTCTTATCACAGTGCCTGACATACTGTTGTTGTTGCTCAGTCATTTCAGTTGCATCTGACTCTTTGTGACCATATTTGAGGTTTTCTTGGCAAAGATACTGGAATGGTTTGTCATTTCCTTCTCCAAGTCATTTGACAGATGAGGAACTGAGTCAAACAGGGTTAAGTGACTTGCCCAGGGACAAACAGCTTGTTAGTGCCTGAGGCCATATTTAAACTCAGAAAGATGTGCCTTTCTGACTTCAAACCCTGTAGAGGTTTGTCACCTATCTGAACCACCTGACATATACTAAATGCTTAATAAAAGCTTGTTAATTTTATTTTAAGCCTTTCCTGATCCCCCATTCTCTCTTTCTCCTCTAATTAGGAGGCATATCCTTGTCAATTTATATGTTGTATTTTCCCCATAGAATGAAAGCTTCTTGAGAGTAGGGATTACATTTCATTTTTTGTTGGTATCTCGAGCATTTGGCTCATAGTTGTTTGTTTGTTTTTGTTTTTTTTCTGGTGAGGCAATTGGGGTTAAGTGATTTGCCCAGGGTCACACAGCTAGTAAGTGTTATGCGTCTGAGGCTGGATTTGAACTCAGGTACTCCTGAATCCAGGGCCAGTGCTTTATCCCATAGTTGTTTTTAATAAATGTTTATTGGACCCTAGAGACTACCAAGTCTCACTTGATAGTCAATCACATACTTACTCTACCTATCATTTATCTATCTATCATGTATCTATTTATGCATCTATCTCTATTTATCTGTCTTTCTATATCTATGTTAACCCCTGGATGGCACAGTGCTGGGCCTGGAATCAGGAAGACCTGAATTCAAATCAGGCCTCAGACACTTACTAGCTATGTGACCCTGGACAAATCACTTGTTTGCCTCAGTTTCCTCATCTGTAAAATAAGATGGAGAAGGAAATGGCAAACCACTATAGTATCTTTGCCAAGAAAACCTCAGATGGAATCATGAAGGGTCAGAAACAACTGAACAACAAAAAATGTGTGAGAAAAGGGTCAGTCTGTCTGTCCGTCTAGCTATCTATCGATCTATCAAGTCTAGTCTATACCTGACCCAAAAACCTTTATCATGCACTGCTTTGCAAATCTTGTGAAGCCTATGAGCCCCTTCTCAGAATGATATTTTAAATGCATAAAATAAAGTATACAGAATTACACAGAAAACCACTTATACTGATATACAGTTGTTGAAGTATTTTTTATAGTCCACAGACCTCATATTAAGAATACTTGATTTAGTACAACCTGTTCATTTTTTTTGTGGGGCAATGGGGGTTAAATGACTTGCCCAGGGTCATACAGCTAGTCAGTGTCAAGTGTCTGAGGCCGGATTTGAACTCAGGTACTCCTGAATCCAGGGCCGGTGCTTTATCCACTGCACCACCTAGCCACCCCCTGTTCATTTTTTGGAAGGAAGAAACCCAAAGAAGCAAAATGGCTTTTCCCCATTATAAAACCAGGTAATGGTTGAGGTGAGACTAGAACCTAATTTCCCTGATCAATATTTGATTCTCACAAGTTTTAGGTGGATGAAATGATGCTCAATCAGGACAGAAAAAATATCTCTCCCACCCTCCACCTTCTCTACAATTCATATCCTCAAGGAAGGCCATCATAATTATTGGTGAAGTTCTCAAAAAATCCAAGTGATGTACCTTTCTCAAGCATATGATACTGCCTATGTGAAGAACGTATTACTTCCCAAGCCTAGATAAGCCATGCCTAAATGCAGACATCACTGAGAGCCATTCTTTTTTCCCTTACTTCATCTTTTTATTTTTTTATAAAAAGTATTTTATAATTTTCCAGTCACATGTAGAGATAGTTTTCAACATTTGTTTTTATAAGATTTCTAATTTCAAAAAAATTTTTCCCTCCCTACCATCCCTCCCCACTCCCCAAGATAGCAAGCAATCTGATACAGGTTATGTATGTACAATCACTTTAAATGTATTTCTGCATTAGTCAAACTGTGTAAGGAGAATCAGAGCAAAAAGGAAAAAAACCTCAAAAAACAAAAACAAAAAAATAGAAATAGTATGTTTCAATCTGCATCTAGATTCCATAGATCTTTTTTTTTTCTGGATTTGGAGAGCATTCCCTAATTGATGGGCATCCCCTCAATTTCCAATTCCTTGCCACCACAAAAAGAGCAGCTATAAATATTTTTGTACATGTGAGTCCTTTTCCCTTTTTAAGATCTCTTCGGGAAAAAGACCTAATCATAGTATTGCTGAGTCAAAGGGTATGCACAGCTTTATAGCCCTTTGGGCATAGTTCCAAATTGCTCTCCAGAATGGTTGGATCAGTTCACAGCTCCACCAACAATGCATTAGTGTTCCAATTTTTCCACAGTTTCTCCAACATTTATTGTTTTCCCTTTTTGTCATATTAGCCAATCTGGTAGCTGTGAGGTGGTACCTGAGAGTTGTTTTAATTTGCATTTCTCTAATCAATAGTCATTTAGAGCATTTTTTTCATTTGGCAATAGATAGCTTTGATTTCTTCATCAGAAAATTGACTGTTCATATCCTTTGACCATTTCTCAATTGGGAAATGACTTGGATTCTTATAAATTTGATTTAGTTCCCAATATATTTTAGAAATGAGGCCCTTATTAGAAATACTGGTTGTAAAAATTGTTTCCCAGCTTACTGAGAGCCATGCTTAACAATGAACCCATTAAAAGATAATCATACACAATGCTGTACTCTAAAGGATTTGTTGAACTAATGAAGATATAATATATGTTTTTATTGCCATTGTTGTTAATAATAAATAAAATTGCTTACTCTATCTCACAAGGTTTTTTCGGACCCAGTGAAATAATATAAACAACAGAGTTTGTAACCTTCATAAAAACCTATATAAGTGTCTTGTTGATATTATTAATAGATGTATTTTGATTATATCAATATATATATTTTGATAATAATGGCTGTCACTTCTTTTTTTTTTTTTTGCGGGGCAATGAGGGTTAAGCGACTTGCCCAGGGTCACACAACTAGTAAGTGTCAAGTGTCTGAGGACGGATTTGAACTCAGGTCCTTCTGAATCCAGGGCCAGTGCTTTATCCACTGCACCACCGCTTAGCTGCCCCCAGCTGACACTTCTATAGAACTTTATGGTCATAGTTTGTAAAAGTACTTTACACACATATACATTTAAAAACATATAATGAGATGGGTTATATTCCCACTTTATAATATTCTTATTTTAAATGAAGGGAAAATGAGGCTCATAGAAATAAAGTGACTTTTCAATGATTTCATATTTGATAAGTGGAAAACCCACTAATGTCTTCTTACTTCAAAGCCAGGCTTCCTTCATGATTTTGAACAACAAAGAAAAACAGCAAAACAAGTTTCTAATTAAGCAGAGATTTGTTTATTCTGTTCAGCCTGAAGTGAGCCTGAAGTGCTCACTTCAGAAGGGTTCATAAACAAATGGTCAAGAATCAATATACGGTCTATTGTGTCTCACAAACTAGTAGAATCTCAGAATTTCAAAGGGATTGTAGAAGCCATTTAGTCTTCTTGGTCATCTTTTCATCCTCATTTCCCTTCCACCAGAACCTTGGACTCTGCCCTTGCGTCTCCTGGCTCTGATAAGTGAGGTTTGTTTTGGATTTTTTTTTTTATTTTATCCTACCAGAGCCCAGTATTCCAGATCACTTCCAGATCCAGATCATGCTCTTATATCCCACCTCCCTCCTTCTTCCCCCAATAGAATGTAAGCTCCTTGTAGGCAGAGACTTTCTTGCTTGTATTTGTATTTTGTGCTTAGCACAGTGCCTAGCACTTAAATGCTTGCTTGCCCAGTTTGTCTACCTGTCTATTCATCCATCTATCTATCCATCTAGTCTAGTACTTACCTGACCAAGAATCCCTTTTATACCCAGCTTCTGCTTAAAAGGTGAACTTCATATTTTTTGAAGCAGCCAATTTTCCTTTTGGATGGCTCTAATTGTAAAGAAGTTTTCTGTATCATCAGGCCTAAACCTGTTTCTTTATAACTTTTATCCATAACACCAAATAATGCCTTCTAGGACCAGGCAGAACAAGCCTACTTCTTCTTCTACATAACAATCCTTCAAATACTCGTAGAAAGCTTTCGTGTCCCTGCCTAGGGCTCCTCTTCACCAAGCTAAACATCTTCAGTTCCTTCAATGGATCCTCATATGGCATGATTGTGATGCCCTTCAACTTTCTGTTTACCCTCCCCTGAATGCCTTCTAATTTATAAATGTCCTTCCTAAGACATTCACAATTGAATGCAATAATCCCAATAAGCTACCTACAGCACTTGTATATGATTTTAATTTTTTGAGTGAGGTGTAGGGAAATTGGTTTCATAAGTACAGAGTGGAGAATTCATAGTCAGCAGCAGTTTGTCTGGGGAAAAAAGACATGAGTTTTAGGGTACCACAAAATAAATTAATCATATACATCTGTATGACATGACAGCCAAAAAAGAAAAAAAAAAACTAATGTAACCTTGGACTGCATTGATAGAGCTATGGTTTCTAGGAATAAGTTGATAGACCCTCTGTATTCCTGCCTTATTAGACCTCAAGTATAGTATTTTATTGTGTGAAGTTCTGGGTGCCACAGTTTAAGGATATCATTATGCTGGAGATTGTCCAGAGGAAGACAACCAGGAGAGAGAAGGACCTTGAGTCCATGAAATGGGGGTGTTTAACTTAAAGATGAGATGACTTGGAGAAGGCCTGTTCACATATTCAAAAGGCTGTCATGTAAAGAGGAATTAGATATTCTCTGTTTGGCTCCCAGGAACCAAACCAAGAAAAGTTGCAAAAAAAAAAAAAAAGTTACAAATTTGGGTTTTATGGCATGAAAAACTTCCTGGTAACTAGAGGTTTCTGGATGCAGGATGGATGCCTTGAGAGGTAGTGGTAACCCTCTGACTGGAGGTCATTAAGCAGAGGCTGGATGACCCCTTATCTTTGTGTCATTGTGAGGATTCCTTCTGGGAATAGGCTGAAGTAGTTAAATGCTGAGGTCCCTTCCAACTCTAATATTCTGTCCCTAAATGTCATTCTGGGTGTGAAGTAATTTGGTTTCCCCTGCTTAACTTTTCCTATGTTGACTTCTTTCCCTGAAAATGTTTGCCTAAAATACAAGTAGACTGACTTGGGAGTAGTGAGTTCCCCATCCCTGGAGGTCTTTATGCAGAAGAATACTACTTGTTGAGCACATCATAAACAGGATTGATGAACTGAGTACCAGTTGGACTAGATGGTCTCTGGGGTCAACTCCAAAATTCTATGAAAGAGCACAGAGTCAGGAGGCCTAGATTTAGATTCTGATGATGCCAGTTACTATGGATACGACTGTGAGCATTTTGATTCTTGCTTCCTTCACTTATAAAATGAGTTAATAGTACTTCCCCTTGTTATAAGGAAAACACTTCATAAACCTTTAAGTATAATAAAAATGTGAGCATATTGTTTTATTTTTATAATATTATACTCAGTTACATTAACAGTATTTAATTTTTCTGGGTCTTATGATATTTACTGTTAAACATCCTTTTCAAAACTGGATATTTTGTTTCTTCTCCAGTTGTGCTTGCTTACTCAGAATTTAAAGTTTTGATTTGTATATTCAGATAATAGAAGCATTCTATAGGTGAGGAAACTGAGGTCTAGAGGAGGGTAAATTTTTTCCCATAATCATGCTAACAGTTAAATGATAATAATTACAATAACTAATATCTTGCATTTTTAAGTGGTAGATCCAATACTTGAACCCAGTTTTTCTGCCTCTAAGTGATCAAATAATTAATGTTGTTAATTACAATTGTTAAATATATATATATATATATATATATATATATATATATAGCCCTTTACTGTTACATAGCACTTTGTACACACTATCTCATTCAATCCTCATGACATCCTGTGGAATAGATGAGAAAATTGGGGACTGGAGAGGGGAAATGACTTATCCAATGTCACACAACTACTGAGGAGCAGAGCCAGGGCTCAAATTAGGTCTTCTGATTCTAAATCCAAAATTTTTTCAACTATTTCATCCATTTGGATGTTTCTTGTGTGTTGGCTCACATGTTTTAGAAGTTTCAAAAATATAACCTAGGAATAAAATATTCCATCTGATGAAAGATTCCTTATATTCCCTGATAATATACTACCTTCTTGAAAGCCGTTTTTTCTTGAGCCACTCTTTAAAAATCAAATGGAAGGGAGCAGCTAGGGGGCGCAGTGGATAGAGCACCGGCCCTGGAGTCAGGAGTACCTGAGTTCAAATCCGGCCTCAGACACTTAACACTTACTAGCTGTGTGACCCTGGGCAAGTCACTTAACCCCAATTGCCTCACTAAAAAATAAAAATAAAAAATTTTTTTTAAATCAAATGGAAGGGGGCAGCTAGGTGGCACAGTGGATAAAGCACTGGCCTTGGATTCAGAAGAACCTGAGTTCAAATCCAGCCTTGGACACTTGACACTTAACTAGCTGTGTGACCCTGGGTGAGTCACTTATCCCTCATTGCCCTGCAAAAAAAAAAATCAAATGGAAAGAGCACAATATTAGAAGTCATAGGACTTGAGTTCAAATGTAGTCTTTGACCTTAGTCAAGTCACTTCCCCATGACCCTCAGATTTTCATCTTTCAGATGAGGAGGTCTGGACCATCATATACCAGAATCGTAATCTGTGACTCCTCTTCCTACCTTTTTTGTTCTGAGTAGGACAGAGGGAATTGTGAGCTTGCTAGCTACGTTAAAGATTTCATATCCCTGTCTTGCCCCTCAAACTCAACTCTCTTGTAAATTTTTGTCAAGGGCACCAATATCCTTCTAGTCTTCCAATTTCATAACTAGGTGTCATCCTCAATTCCTCACTCATCTCACATAGTCAGTTTCCAAATCCTGCCAATTCTGTCTCCCCCTAATCTCCCAATCTCTGCCCTTCTCTCTACTCACACAGCCACCCTAGTTCAGGTTCTCATCTTTCACCTGGAAAATTGCAATAGTTTCCTAATTATTCTCCTGCCCATGTTTCTTAGCTCTCCAATCCATTATCCATAGATTTTCCTAAACCCACATCTGACCGTGAGTCTAACCTGCTTGATAAACCCTAATGGCTCTCTATTAATGCTAGAAGTTCTATTTGTCATTTAAAACCCCTTACAACCTGACCCTCATGTATCTTTATAACTTTATTTATTTCTTACTTTATTTCTTGCACTCTACAATTTAGCCAGACTGACCTTCTTAGTGTTCTTCACACATATGAATACACAACTAAAACAACTGAACATGAATAGGAAATTAAGGTATGATACCATCCATTAACATGTAAATGGAAATATGTAAAGAAAGCAGAATGAATTTATATAGAACACATTTTACTGAGTTGCAAAGACAATTTGCTTTTCATTGTTTTTGTATTGTGTAATGGGGAATATCTAGACACAGATACATGATTCCTTTGGAAAAGCTGTTATGTTAATTGACTCTTTTTTTTCATAGGGCAATGGGGGTTAAGTGATTTGCCCAGGGTCAGACCGCTAGTAAGTGTCAAGTGTCTGAGGCTGGATTTGAACTCAGGTACTCCTGAATCCAGGGTCAGTGCTTTATCCACTGCGCCACCTATCTGCCCCATGTTAATTGACTCTTACAACCTATTATGTGATTGTTACTTTTTTACTGAAAGATACATAATATATTTTACTTAAAAGGCAATTTACCTATTTGGTTAGCTATATGGATTTTAACTGAAAAATTAGTTACTAACAAATAGTTATTATTTATAAGTTCATTTTATATTCCAACTCACACACAGTTACTTTTCAAAAATAATGAAGCATATTCAATCATAATACCCTCACTGTGAATATTATTATTTATAATCATTGTTAATGCTATTTTTGTGAGAGTAAGAAAGTCTTTTGTACCATTAACACAATAAAATAAAAATATATACATTTCATCTTTATCTCATCCTTTTAAATATCTATTTTATGTATGTTTTATAATTTATACATTATAACCATATACTAGGTATATAACATAAATATACATTTAGAAATAAATATACATATTGGAGAAAATGATCAATTTTTTTTTTACTGATAGGGTGCATGATGAAAAAGTTTAGAAACCACTAGACTATGTGACCTTTAAAGTCATCAATAACTCTAAATCTGGGGCAACTAGGTGGCATAGTGGATAGAGCACCGGCCCTGGATTCAGGAGGACCTGAGTTCAAATTTTACCTCAGACACTTAACAGTTACTAGCTGTGTGACCTCAGGCAAGTCACTTAACCCCAATTGCCTCACCAAAAAATAAAAATAAAACCTATAAATGCTTTTATTCACTTTTCAATATAAATTGGACATCTCTTCTCCTCATATTAAGAGAGGCATACTGCCCACAATAGCTCTATTGTATTCTGCCCTTTTTAGGCCACATCAGTTATGAGCACCATATTTAGGAAACTGGAATATACTTAGAGGAGGGTGACTAGGATGGTGAGAATATGACATAAAATAACTATTTGAAGGAAATAGGAATGTTTATCCTGGAGAAGACAAAATTTAGGGAGATATGGTGGTAGTCTTCAAGTTTCCAAGTACATTTCCCCCCAATATACTATGCTGCCTCTCAAACAGTATTGATTGAGCTACATTGCCTTCCAGCTTAAGGATTCTATGATTTATGCTTATTTTTCCTATGGGTTAGTGATGCTGAA